>NW_020884931.1:2378504-2464003 GCF_003945725.1 Corapipo altera
CCCCCCCCCCGCACACATTGGTCAGAGCAAAGAATGTTACCCAGACCAGATTGCTGTGTATATAACCAGAGGATGTGATGTCTTATGCCCAATTATGGGTCTTGTGTAAACCTTCCAAAATCTTCAGTAATTATATAATTAAAATGACTTCTCTGGTATACTGACATTAAAAAGAAAACAACATGGAAAAAAAAGGCAAAACAAAATAAACAAACAAAAAAAACCCCTAAACTTCTTCCCTCAGTGACATGCATTGAGGATTTTCATCATCAATGTTCCATATGCAGAATATAGATTTTTTTTTTTCAACCTCATGGTTTACTTTTTCTTTTAAACAGATGAAAATACAACTTCTAAAAGGCATCTGGAAAGATGTGCTTATGGATTAAATACTGTGATTATTCAGTTTTATATTGGACTGCCACTGTTCATATGTTATTAATTTGCTAAAGATACAGGCAGAAACTTTCTCTATTAAAATGTGAGGTTGCAATGTATTTGTATTACTCTGATGTTTTCTGGCACTCTGCATTCACCTAATTTATTTTTTTTTTTACATTGTTCAGTGCTATTTACCACTCAGTGGTGATGAAATTAGAACAAAATCAAGTTCCACAGTTTATGGAAATTACGTTTCCACATAGATCACTGCTAGCTTTTTCCTTTCATTTTTGAAGGTCAGTTGCACTTGGTCTCACACTTGCCCAAAAATGTGTCTACAGCATTAGGGTTTTTTGTCATTAGTGTTCCACCTACATTTGGGGTGTCTCTGGTGCAGTTTCTATTTCTATCTCAGAACTTGCAAGGTCTGATCCTCTGTATCTGGAAGGTAATTTCAATTTCACCTGTGACTTTGCTTGTTTCATGCAGGGCTGTTACAGTAAAGGACGATGAATAATGCTGCTAAATTAAAAGCCAATATACTGGGGTTAGACTGTACCACGCAAGTCAGTGGTGACTTTTTTCACCTTTATTCCCAGTCAATGTAGGTCATCCTCAAAAAGGCTGTACAAAGGAATCAGTGTAAGTTATTAGGAAGGGGTTTCTTTTGAACTCAGATGTAAATTTGTTTAAAAAACCTGTTACTAGATAATGTGAGTGCAGCTGTGATTAAATGAAAATTATTCTTTGTTATTTTTAATTTCTTTCCCCCTTCATATTACAGCATAGTACTTATAAGGACAGATATCATGAAACAGAGTTGATAATACAGCACATAGTTAATCTTGGGAACTTCTTGTTTCATATCATTAGATTGCTTAGTAAAACATGTACTAGGTCTTGAGCTTTATTTATTATTTAATGCTGTGTAAGTAGACAGTGTTTTACAACTGAGTAACAGCTGTTACATGTTCACCACTGGGTAAAAATCAAGTTATGACTCCTGTTAATAAATAGATCACTGGGAAAAAATGCTTTTATAAAAATCCTCCATCAAAGGTTCCTTGTAAGGGTTTAAAAATTGTGCAAAGCTGTGTTTTACACTGAAATGATTCTCATATATGTAGTAGGAATAAATCTATGAATGCATAATCATGCCGTCTATATTATACATCGATAAACAATGACTGTACACATGTTCTGAATGGTGCAGAAGGGAGATCATAAATGATCACAGATAAAAAACATTTTCTCCCCCAGACTGACTGTGTTGTACAGCCAAGATAAGATGTCATCAGGATATACTTCCCAAGATGTTTTGCCTTATGTTCTGCTGTTCACACCTCCCTCCATCTAAATTAGCCACTCTGGCTACACTCTGCTACTTCTGTTTTACCTTCTCTCTCCTGATCTCTCCCCAGTCACCAGAGGAGTTGCCAGTGGTTTATTCAGTGGTTTTGCAATTCTGCATGAAGGATACAGAATAGATGTGTCCTTCCATTTTCTTTAGGACAAAGGTCTATCCAAAAGGAGATCTGGATTAGGTGATGTTTGTTTTTAAATATTCCTATATTTGCTTATAGTGCCTTTTTTTTTCTTCCTCGAGCATATGGGTTTGGCCACGGTTTTAGGAAGAAGACAAGGTTAGGCACTTATTTAAAAAAAAAAAGATCTTGTCCAGAATGCAGCTAAAATTGTCAACCTCAGAGCTATCATATGAGTATTTTTTCCTGTTTCTGTTCTTTTCAAAATCACAACTCCATTAGTGCCTATGTGCCTCTCTATAGCACCAGCACGGCACTGTATGTGGTGCTGATGAGGTTCTGAGCTTCATGTCCAGAATTAAGTGCTTTTAGGATTGGATCCTGTGTGCTATTAAGTCCCAAACGTGTAGCACCAGGGCAGCTGCCTCTGCCACAGCCCTGCGCGTTTCTTTTACGTGGTAGCGGAGTCCATGTGACAGAGGCTGAGCTGGCTCCAGACCTGCCTGCGCCAAACGCTGACTTTTTTTTCCCAGGTTGATTTTTGGCACAAGTGCTGGTACAAGGGAAGGGATAACGCTGAATGCCTGTGGGTGTGGTGGGACTGTGGCAGCTCGGATTTAGACTGTGTTAACCTGGGTCAATACTCTTGGAGCTGAGGCAAATTTAATATGGGCAGCCTGTAAACCTACCTTGCAAGTTTGCTGCCCCTCCTCCCCCCACCCATTTTTCAGGGAAAACAAGATACGTACACCCATACAGCCTGTCTGTCACTCTGCAGCTGCTGAACTTGTTAGCTCATTTCAACCAAGGTTGACAAAGGGGTGTGAAGTTAAGTTTTGTGGAAATTATTGGCTGGGCAGAGGACGAAGACAATGAGGGAAAGACATTTATAACTCACCCTCTCTACCCATGCCAAGAAGCAGCAACCAGCTGGCCTGTCAGCACACAAGGTAATTGAATTAGTCATTTGTCTGCATAGGGGACATGAGGACTTGACGTACTGGGAGAAAGAGTAGGTTAGGCTGCGTAAGACACAAGCATGTAGAAACTAAGCTCCAGGAGAGTTCTTGCTCACCACGACTGAATTTTGTAATGTCGAGATAAATATCTCAGGAAAGGTAAGAGTCTTTATTTGGCTCTATTTCAAGTGCATGCGTGCAAGCGTGTGCATGATTGTATACGATTTTTTAAAAAAATTTTTTTTAGTATGTGCACCAAAGGGCTTATTTAGTGTGTTCAGGGCAGTAGCAGTAACTGAATTAAATTATTCTTATTCTGAAGCAAATGTGCAGACTTGCATCGAAGTACTTAAATGCGTTTCAGTTTTTGTGAGGTCATCCCTTATGGCAAGAAGTCAAGTTGGGCATCGGTTGCTCCAGGTGAAAGGAAATCTAGTCCAGTCTTTTCTGTATTTCTTGAAAGAGAGTCTTAGGCTGCAAAAAGATACATTTACGTATGGAAATGTAATTCTTGTTTCTTCAATGAGAAGTTTCCAAAGCCTACCTTACACATAAAAGTTTAGGATCTATAAACTTGGTTGTTCAAGTGCAACTTCTGTTTTCCAAAGCCTGATTTTTGCATCATGAGTACAAAGGAGTATCTGTGTACCTGTCTTGTCCTTTATGCAAGGCAAGTGTCTAAATCTATTCTAAAGTTTTTTATCTGATTTGGAGAGATCAAAATCAAGTGTATTTCTTCTTGGTATACACAGTAGTGTTCACTGCCTGTAGTTTTGGTATATTTTGGTCATTCATAAGACTATTAATATCAGTTATATTTTCCCAGAAATACCAAATCTTTTTTTATTTACTTTCAATGTTACAGAAACTTGGAGCCCAGTGGTTTAAGAGGTAATGTGTCTCCTACATTGGTCTGTTTGATATCTTTGTGCTTTGGGGGTTATGCTCTGTGCCCTGCTCCTACTGTGGTGCTTCATGGGACAATCACAGTTATGGAGTAGATCAGAGCTGGCCAATGTATGTCATGCTTTTACTGCAGGTGTGCAGGGCAGTAAGCATAAAAAACATTATATGCACTGAATATGAAGGATTTAATGTATATGCATAGCATTGGAGCACTGTGAATGCTTTGTCAGCCCAGCAGCTGCCTGGGAATGTCAGGCTTGCAGCTTGCTTTCCATGGGCAGTTCCCTCTCCAGCATGGTAAGTGTGGTGTGCTGTGCAAGTGCTGAATGTGCAGTGCCTGTGCAGAGCCATCGCTGTGCACGTGTTTGTTCGGCACATTAAGCACACTTAACTCTGCACACACACAGGGGGGTATCTTTCAGAGGCCAGGTGGGAGCCAGAGGGAGTTGCCACTGCCGTGGGGACAACTCATTTAGCCCACACTCTTGTCTGGGTCCCTGATGTAAGGGGAAGGAGGATGCACCAGGTGTGGTGCATCACCTGTGGCAGCACTTAAACGTCCTCTTACAGGCTGTTTGGTCTGCTAGGGAGAGGAGGTAGCATGCTTCTCTAAGATTTCTGAGTTGTGCTAATAGTGATTAAATATGTTTAGCCTTACACATTACAACAGGTGGGCTAGGAAAAGCAAACCAGATCTGTGCAAAATGTGGACAGTAAAGGCGGAGGCGAGCTGACTGAATTAACAGGAATTGAGAAAATGAGAGGTTTGTTCAGTTGACTTTGTTATTACCTAGTCATTTTATGTTTTCAAATTGTTAAGTGTTTCTGTTTGTTTCTTACTTATGTGCTGTTTCTCTGTTCAGCACTTGGATAGGAGGGGAAGCAAACTTGAAGAATTTTGTACTTGGAGAATTGCTCATGGTACTAATCTGTAGTATATGAATATAACCTAGAGCTTTAGTCTGAGTCCTTCAGTTCTTAATGAAACTTGGGGTGGAAGGGGAGGGGAAGAAAGCAAATTAAAACATACAGTGAAATTACAGAACATCAAAACTCTGCTTTTATAATATATTGCTACTTTTAAATCTTTGTAAAAGAGAAGAGCAAGATCTGGATGTAGGTTCCTAAGTAAAGAAGACTTTCTAGAGGAATCTCCTGTCATTTAAATTGTATTTCCTGTTAGAAAGTTTAGTGAATTCTTCTTGAGGTGATTAAAGTCTCTGAATCTGGAATTCTTCTTAAAAGATAACTTGTATAGTGGTTATTGTGGTTCTTCTCAATAGCAGAGTTTTGCTGGTTTTACTGCTGTCTGTTCTTAAACCGTGGTTCACCCATGTGTAGAAGCTGGGAGGACATAGACAAGGAACAAACACTTGAAAAATGTCGAGTTTTTGCAGCAGGGTTTTGGGGACTATTTTTTATGCTCTCCTCTGAGATACTCCTTTAGTTGCATTTTTACAAGATAACTTATTTTAGAGCCTGTTCATTAGAGGAAGGGGTTGTCCCATTACTCCCGCTTTTAGCTCCGTGCTGTTATCCTCTGCCTTGCCTTTGCACTCTTAGTTCCCTGAACCATGTCACCACGGAAACTAGACCTCCAAAACACCCTGAGTAGTTATTTGCTGTTTTAGCTGTGTGAGCTGTCTAACTGCAGAGTTCAGTGGGTGTGTATGCAGTTGGCAGTGGGGTGAAGGCAGTGGGACTGCCTCTTGTCCTCACAGCTCACCGTTAGATCCCCTTGGCAGTCATGTGGGACTGGAGCCTTCCACGGCACCTGTGATGGTCCTGTCCATTTGAGAGGAGCTGTTGAAATGCTGCTGGGGCTCTGTGCTGAGGTACCTGCTATGGTACATACAATGAAACCTACTGTTTGTTGTAACAGAAACCTGCAGTTTCCATTCCGTTGCCAGGTTTGTCAAGTCCCTCTGATGTGAGAGTTCAGGCACTGCTTTGTTCTAGGAGCTCAAGCTGCTGCATAGTTGTGCTCCTGCCTAGAAACCTTGTCACTGAGGCTCCTTGGTTTGTTTCTTGTTCTCAGCTGTACCTTGGTTCTATGTAGGTTATTCTGCAGAGGTGTATAGAGATAGCATGCCAATACATACCAGATCCATATTGATATTCCAATATCAAAATAATGGGGGTGTTTATGTTCTTGTGCAACTTTTTCTGTGTTCCAAAGAACTGATTCAGCTGTAGAGCTCTACCATGTGAGTGCCAGCCTGGTGTTGGGAGAGCGTATAAAGCTTATCCTTAGTTCTTGTGTGCTGCTTGACTGCATTGAGCTTGGTAGGTACAAAGCATAGAGAAATAAGCACTCCTGGGGAGGGAAGGAAAAAAAAGAGAGGGAAGCACTGATTTGGAAGGAAAAGCTTGATTTTTGTCCTACTGTGAATTGCTGTTACATGGCAAAAAGGCCAAATCAACAGCCGTACTTGGAATTCCTACACTTGTTTTAAATAACCACTGTCCATACCAACAGAAGAGCTGATTTTGCAGTCTCATGGTCATCATGCTGTGTTCATGCTTTTATACCGAAGGGCTGGTTAGCATGAATAGGTCATGTTACAGTAACTGTTTCCTTTTGGTAATCCCAGTTTGTAGTATTTGGAAACAGCCTTTTTACCTTAAGGGCTCTCATTTGTGGGTTCTTTTCTTTGCTTGTTTTCAGTTTATACCTCCAGAAGCAAAGGTTCAAGGGTTTAGTGTCTTGCCTTCTGAATAGAGGAGAGTTGTAGCTCCATAGCCGGTCTGAATTTCAAGCTATCTTTGTATTTGGACAGGTTATTGTAGGATGACAGGTTACCATATGTCAGCTGATCTGTGGTATCTGATTCACAGTAATTGTTCATGTGTATGCTCTTAGCCTGTGGCAAATGGAAGGTAATTTGAGTTAGCTTGACCCTCTTTCATTATGCTCTTGCAAGGCACTCCCTTCTCCATGTGGATTGTTAGACCTGCTGGAGAGCCGTGGCTAAAACAATAATGCAGTTTCTGTCCCCCAGCTAGTTTGGGTGTATCTGTACAACAGTGAGATGAGGACTTGGCCAGTTTCTTGTGTCGTTGCTGTTTTGACACCGTACCTTTCCGAAGGAATGAATCCTACAAAGATGCTACCCTGAAAATCAGTCAGATGTTACAATTGCCAGGTGCGTTTTTCTTTGGCAGATGTTACAAAAGCTTTATTAATGGATTTTAAAGCACCAGAAATAAGTTGTTTATTTCACAGTATCTTGGTATGCTTCTTTCTTGTTTTTAAAGAATTAGGTTTTACTTCGAGTTCTTTCAGAAGATGCTTGGTAATTGAAATAATTGTAACACTGCAGGAATGATTTTTGATGTTCTCATTCAAAGCCCGCTGAAATCCTGGCTGACTGAAAGATTCCCATTGACCACAAATGGCACTTGAATTTGATCTGAAGTGACAGGAAAGGTAAAACAATTGATTTTCTTTTTAGTGCTTAGTTCTTATCTGAAATTTGATTTTGCAATAGAAAATCCAGTCCAGTCTGGTTCATCAATAATTGTTAAAAATCTAAAATACTGCTTAAATGTTTATGGGAAAATATTTTTCAGTAGTTGGATGTCACCACCCTGTCTTTCTGCCTTACTGAATTCCTAAGGTTCCCAAAGAGAAACTCAGAACTGCCTCTTGCATCTACATTTCCCTTCTTCCACAGATGAATCTCTTCATTTAATTACTGTACTACTGATCCTATGTGCATACAGCAAAGCTTCCTCCCCATTTTTCATTCTTATTTGGTCAGTGAGAGTTTTTTCTAGGAGGTAATATGTAAAATTTACAGTTCCCCAGCTTCTTGTACTTGAAAAAGTGAGAGGAAATGTGTGACTTCTTTTTAAAATTGGAATTCAGTCATCTTGAGACATAGGTCTTGGTGGAGACTTGCTACAGTCATCTGAAAAATAAAGAGTTGGGAGGTTTTTCAACATACCTTTGGAGAAAATGTTATGCTGCTGAAACACAGGAAAACTTCAGATTTTAATCGTTGTTTCTAAGAGCTGAGAACAAAATGGAATCTTTTTTTTTTTTTTGCTAAACCAGCCTTTCCTGACTATTGGGAAAGCAAGAGGCCAGAAAGATGACCCAAATACTGTTGGGTCATCAGTTTAAATTGTGTAGTAGCTGTTCAAATTAATGTTTATTTCCTTCAGTTGTTGCTGTCTTGAAGGAGGAAGGGCTGCAACTTTTAGATGGTTGTTATATTAGTCGTTGGCAAGATGTGACACTTCACCCTTCTCTGAAGATGGTAAAATCTGTGACTATTTTCTTTGGCAGAAAGGTTCTCATGTTCTTCCATGGTCACTGGAGATCAGTTATACAAAAAAAACAAGGGTTTACTCTGAAGTTTCATTTGCCTGTTTTGGCCTTTGTTGGCTGCAACTGCCCTCATCAAGACCATGGATAAGGACAGGAGATAGCTGACCTCCATCTCTTACTACCTTGGAACACCAAAGGTCCACGGGGTTTGCAGTATATGAAAATGAGTAGCGGATTTTTTTTATCACAGAAGAATTGTTTTCATAGAATCATAGTATGGTTTGGGTTAGAAGGGGCCTTGAAAACCATCTAGTTCCAACCCCCATTTTATTCAGATTCATTTGGAGCTTCCTCTCTGGCTGCATTTTTAACTCTGTAAAGCTCTGTAGTAATTGAGCCTCTAAGGTATGTGCCTCAGATCGCTGTTGAGAGAACCTCCTTTAACACAAGAGTTGTTTGGCCAGCTGAGCATCAGTGGGAGGAGAGAGGATTAATGCTTTGGGCTACTGTTGCTGTCTGCATGATTAGAAGAAGAATGGGTGTGATTGTGATAACGAGTGATATCTGAGTGACTTCAAGTGGCCTTTGATAACAAGTTTAGACCCTTTTCATATCTTGCCAAATTTCTTAGCAGCAGCTGCTCATTCAGCAGCTTGTGATCAATAATCTGCTGATACACTTGACAGTATCAGTACGGATGCTTGCCATTGTCAAATTTTACCCTAATTTAAAAGGTTTAAGAACTGAAAAAGGCATACCTGAGTAGGTTCAGTCGGTGTCTAATGAAGCTCTGTTCTGAAAATCAAGTTGTCGTGATATGTGTCGATGTGATGCTGGATTTCCCATTTTGTCTAAGTAATGTTTGAACACCTGAGCTTGGTAACTTTAAAAATCTTAACAGGAAATAATGTTTACTGACAGCTCCATCTCCTCTAAACCTGTTTTTTAAATGCCAGAGGAGAAGAAGAAGACATGAAATTATTCTGATTTTTCAGTTATAGACAACATAACTTTATGTGTAATTTTAAAGGAAAAGATATTGGTCATGCTAATGTTGAAATCTGTAAATTTGTAAAAATGTGGGGAAAAGAAAGAGAAGAATGGAAAATTAATTTATATTTGAAAATTTCAATATTGATATCTAAGATCTGTTTTCATATTCACTTCATTAATTTTTCAGCCTATGTTTTGGATAACTTTTTGAGAAACTAAAGAGTTGAGTGTATCCTCTGCTCTGGATTGCTCTTATGGATATTAATACAATAAAAGTTAAAAGTGGGCAGTGTTTGGAAATAGCATGATTTTTAACTCCTCTATTTCTGAGGCCTATCAAGCAATACCTACCATCCATAGATGCTGTAAGAGTGAGTTCATTACCATGTCTTGGGTAAATCCCAGCAGACTGACTTTCAGCTGACTGTATTTCAGTTGTCTCAATGACCAATATCTCAAAGAGTGCTATGAGCTGCCAGTGTATTTTTTTTGTGCTTATATATGATTTAGAAATGTTGTACAATTGTTTGGAATCAAGAACATTAGCTGAAATCGTAGAGAGTTGGGCACAGTGATTTTTTTTCAGCCTGAATATACTTGGTTGCCATCCCAGTGTTTCTTTCCTAGCAGCAAGGTTGACCTTCCAGCCAACCTTCCAGCGTTCCTCTGGGCTACCACTGCTGGCAAACAGGTAGTCTGTTGAAGTAGTGCTGTAATGGCTGTGAAAGACAGAAATGTTCGACTCTTTCTGTCACTTGCATGGTGGAAATAATTGCCACTTTCACAATGAGCAAGTTTTAAATAGTATCTTTATGATGTTTTGATGCAGATGTAGTCACTAAAATTATGTGTATATACTGAACATTAAACATTCACAATGATTTCTTTCTTGTTATTTGTGTGTAGGGTCCTCTTGGCAGGAAGGTTATATTTTTCAGTAATATAAATCTAAATGCTGTGTGTGCACTGTGGTGGCTGGGGGCACTGCTTGAGCCTGGTTAAGATTTCTTTGGTAAGATTTCTGGGACATATTTTGTCTTTCCCCCAAATTTATTACTACTACAGAAGCAGCCAAATATGTTACAGAAAATGAGTTTAAATTCCTCTAGCTTTTGAAATCAATATATGGTTTGAGAAAGGGGCAAAGGGAGATAGATCAGAAAATGTATGTTTGAGAACTTGGTATCCACAAATCCTGCTTGTGTTGGTTTTGTAGCTCAGTTAAAAAAATCAACCTGCTCCTTTTTTATTAAAACAGCTAAGTGACATGTTTCTTCCCAAGGCATGCATCTTCCCTCCATCAGGTACCTTTCACATATATGGAGACAATTCTTAAGTAGCCCTTACTGCAAACTTGGCTGGCAAAAATCCCCCCACCTAGATAAAATTTCTGTTAGTGAGAGTCTCTGTAGAAGACTTAATGATCTTAGGTGTTTAAATTAAATAAGAAATTTATTTTTTTTTTCCTTTTAAGAGTAGACATATATTTACATATTTAACTTTTAGAATAAGAGGAATAATTCAGTGGTTCTTTGTTTCCTCTTTCAGTATTTCTGGTAAGAGCAATGCAGTGGATGGAGTTGAGGCTAATGAGCAGGTTCTAGTCCAGAAGGTTCCTGACTTACTGATCTTTTCACAGAAGTCCTTATTCTTGTATATGCTAAGAGTTTACTTGGGAAAGAGCTGTTCAAGCATTCCGTGATGTAAAAAGAATACTAATCAGAGCACTCAACTTTAATCTTCCCCTTCTGCCTGAAGGTCTTGCGTTTGGGTTGCAGTGAACGTGAGGAGATGGCTGTTATCCCAGCACTTCTTCCAGTAATGGTAGCGATGGCCTGGAGTAATTTCAGGTACTGGTAAAGGATCCCCTTTGTTTTACTGATTTTGATATTTATATTGCAGAAGTCCTGTGTCTTGTGGGTTTCCAGTCATGTCTCACTGCACACCTGGGATGTACTGAAGTGCCACTGTTCTGACTTCAGCAGTGGGAAACGAAAGTGTGAAGAAATTAAATATCTTGCCCAAAGTGACCAGGGAAGTCTATAGGCGTGGTTTCGTTGTTGGTTTAAGCAGTGTCATTGCAAATGGCTACCAAAAGGGATTTTCTCAGCAGGGATTTGCTTCTTCCTTCCTTTGTTTTAATGATGGTGTACCTGTACAATCACTGCCTGTTGTGTGAGGAGCTGGTGGAGAAAGGTCTGTACTCTCCTTTCTGGCAGTATTGTGCTTTATATTTGGTTTATCTTTATCATGGAACCATATCTGTGACAAAGCACAGGATTGAGCATGATGCCCATGAGTTCCTGTGGTTCGTAGTCTAGTTTTGGACTATACAGTCTCTCTTGGTACAATACCTGTTTTCTTTCTGGACTTATGTTAGTGCTCAGCTTGTCCCAGGCTAAAAACTGGATGGTTGTACTGGGAGTTGTTGCCCTTGGTTGTCATTTATCCTATGCTCCCAGCTGATCCTCGTTCAAGACAGGGATCACTAAATGCCTCAGATCATGGTTGTGGTAGTGCTTTAATCTTTTAGGGCAGCATATTAAGGTAAATGGGAATTGCAGTTGGCTTAATTATGCTGGGCTGAAAACTGGAGCTGTGCTTGCATTGCTAGTGAGCTATGTGGCCATCTGTCATTGGGGCAACAACTTGTATTCTAAGGGGCAGCTGGCAGGGTTGAGGCTTGCTTTGGCTGGCAGACTTTTTTTTTTTTAATGTGCCACTGCGTGTCAGTCAGAACCCTTCATTGTGGGTAAGGAGGAGAGTAGGGGTTGCTTTAATTGTTTGTGCAATTAACTTAAAAAATCCTAATAGAAACTGTGGACATTTCTGTGAAAATAAATTACATTTGTATGACTTGCATTCTGTGTTGTTATAGACTATTTTTCGTGTTTTCAGATGAAACAATGTGACAGTTGTGAAGCCATAGGTGTGTGCCTGGGGGTGCACTGAACCCTACACATACGGCACAGCAAAATTACACGTTGTTACTAAAATGCAGTGTTACTTTGTGAAAGCACAAATGCCGAAGGAAGTACATTGAGAGACGACCTACAGATCACGTGGAAGATTCAAACAGTTGGATTTTGCACTAGTTCTTTAGAAACTTTATCATACAGACTCCTGACTAAGGATGTAGGAACTCTGAATGGTATCGATCATATGGGCACATTGCTGTGAACAGAGAGAGAAAAAAACATTTTATCTGAGGAAGACTATGTGAGTTTGTAAAAGGTAATTGTTAGGAGAATAAGTATCTGGAGAAAACACTGCAGTTGGCAATTAAACAATATATGGCTTTTAGTTTGAAATGCTTTGAATATTTTTATTGAAAGAGGGAGTACTGCTCTCTCTCTTCTTGGTTGATTGGTTGGCTTTTTTGTTTTCTCAAGACTGGGAACAGGTTGATAGTTTAGTGGTTTTGGGAGGTCTCAGGGAGCCCAGGATTTACATTGGCTCTTGCATAAGTCTTAACTGCTATTGTTCATCCCATTCATCCAGGTGATATGCTGCTGGGAGGAGAGGATAGGAAGCAACATAACTTGAATAATGGATTCTTAGTACTCAATCATAATCTGGGCTGGTGGAGATGATATTCTGCTCTAACTTGAACCTGCTGCTGCTGGCTGGTCTAAAAGGACCTTTATAAAGATGATAGTACCTGGTGTACGTGTGCTCTGTCCACTTCTGTCTGCTTTTCCATCCACTAACCAGAGACCATTTGAGGGAGTATGTACAACGTGCATTTATTGACTTGCTGGTAAGAGACAGTGGTTTGGCCTCAGAATCTGCCACTGCTGATCGTGCCTTTCACAGTTATGTCTAGAAATAATTGATAAGAATCCCAGGCTGTTCAGGTTGGAGTCTTACAAACATGCAGTAGAACGTGTCTGAAGCATCTCCTCGTTGCTACATATAGCTCAGAGAACAGTCCAAAATTAAATTTTTCTGTAGAGCTGTCCTACTAAGTTATATTATTTGCTAGAGGAGAGCAATTTTTTTTTTCTTTTCTTTTTTTTTTTTTTTTGCTTTTAGATGTGGTGGAAGCATTTGACTTTAATGACTGCTTCAAATTTCCAGGAAACTGTATTTAGTTCTCTGTACTTCTCAATTTGAAAAAATATAGTTGATTTAAAAAAAAATAAAGTTGTAATGACTTGGAATGAAATGTTACAACTGTAAGTACCAGAAAGGGCACTGACAAACTATTGTACTCATTTATACTGGCAAAGTGAATTCTAGTAGCACTTTCAAAATTACTTCCAGTGTAATTACTTTTGATAAAGGACTTGCCTGATATTGTCTGTGTTTTGAGATGTTCAAGTCCATGACTTAGTGCCTTGCTTTTGACCTATACTCAAGCACCACGCTTCTCAGTAGATACAATAGAGACAACTCTATGTTGGTAACTCCTGTCCGAGGCTGGCCCATTGGGGGGGGTAGTCCTAATATTATTTTTCTAATGGTTTTTAACTTGTGTTTTAATACTCATGGGCCTCCAGTCTCCAGTGTCATTTGTGGTTATGAGTGGGAGGGAATGTGATGGTCGTACAACTTTTTCCTCCCCTCCTTTTTATCTCAAGTCTCTTTTTTGTTGGGAAACCAGAACTCCTCTGTGTTTACAGTGAGCAACTAGTTCACAGTAAGGTTTGGCTTTAAAGAAGGTGAAAATTAATTTTTAACTGCTCTTTATTCAAGATGCCTGCAGCTCTATATTTGTCCACTAAAGGCACCAAACCAGATCTTTTTTGCACTTGTGTTATTGACAATTTTATTACTGTGTTTGTTCTAGAAGTGTTTCTTTTGTAGGATTTTCTTCCTAACATTGTCATAACTGAAGGTTTTCAGATCTTCAGCTACAGTCAGTTACTTTTCATTAAGGGAAAACTTCTTTCCCATTTGTTTTCTGAAGAACACAAAAAATATTTTAATAAGGCTTTTCTTTTGTCTGAAAATCTAAGCTTAAGTAGCCAAACTGGATTTTGGTTTTGAAATGCACGTGACTTCTTTTGTTCTTCTTTTGAGGGGGCTGGCTCTCAAGTGTGAAATATGATTAACAAATTTTTCAAACCCTGTTACGTTATTTCACAGCTCTTCGCTTTGTTTGCAGGAATGTCGGCGTTTTCTTACTAATAGATCGCACCATGTAGAGCAAAAATGGTTCCTGCCCTTGGAATATGGAAGGCTTTGCTGCAATGAAAGATAGTTTTAGTCTTTTTCCTAACTGCTGCTCTTTAAATCTTCTTAGTGTAATACAGGTTTTGTATGCGTCATTATATGTTTTCAGCAGTTTATTGCCTGGTAGTAAATCTAGTCTGAGCTCTAAATACAACTTTTACTCTCCCAGTCTAGATTGTTATGTGTGTTTAATTTTTTTTCACTCTGATAACTGCATTTGATTAGTGCACTTGATCAGAAAGTATCTAATGTGTTATTTCTGTACATTTTACTTGTATCAGGGCTTGAGCTGGTCCTGCATGATTTGCTTGTCTATGTGTTTAATTAAAAGTAATAGGTGTACGTTGCTTAAAGGAGCTGTTGGCCTCTTGCCTGTGTGCAAAGCCTGGAGCTGCTTGTGGACTATTCCTCATAGAGGGTGTTTGTGTTTGTACTGTTTGGTTTTGAGGAGTGTGGACTGCTAGATCACCCACATATCAATTAAGATGAAAGTTCTTAGAAGAAGCCAATGTACTAGTTTTTGAAACTGTGAATAAAAAACTCAATAAGCAACTAAACCCCAGAAAACGAACCCAAATGCATATTTGCAGCATCTCTGTATAGGATTGATATTGGTATATGTGGAGGAAAATGAGTAGAGGTTGCTGTAGGTAACTTCTGGATTAACTTCAGAATGGTGAGACTTGATGCAGTATTTTGAAGAATTATTCTTAAGATCTGTATTCTGTGCAAAATAGTCATTAAAGTTACATGTCCATAAAGTACTTCAATAAATATACTGGCATTTTTAATACAAGAAGTTTATTTCTTTGTTCTATAGAATATGAATGGTTTGGTTTTTTAAATTAGCTGTAGTTTGAGAATAAACATGTCAGGAATTCAATCTGACAGTTGCTTAGAATATATCTTAAGACCATTTTTGTGGGTGTGCTGAGCATGAATATAACAAAGATGACTAACATTCCATGTGTTCAACCAGATTACAGGGGGGAACATGGCAGAGCTCGATGCACTTGTACAGTATCTTTGCTGCATATTAGAGTAGAAAGAATATCCTGGTTTTCCTGATAGAAAAACAAAGAACAGAAATCTAAGGATGCTGAACCCAATGGAGTATAATTACTAGTTGACAAGTATTGTATATTGTAGTTCAGGGGGGAAAATAGTAGGCTGGATTTAGCCATGTTCGAGACCCACGTAGCAGACTTGGTGTTGAGTGCACAAAATATATTTCACTTCCTAAAAATGTTTTGAATGCTTGTGATTTAAGAGCAACTCATGAAGGATTCCTTTCTTTTGAGTCCTTAGTGATACTGAATCTGCTTTTGTCTATGCTTGCACTTCAGATATGACAGACTAGATAAATGTAGTTGTGTAATGGGGGGCTTTTTGTGTCTTACACATTCTACGTGTGCAGAATTTGAAACTTACTGTGATCTGTTGTTCTGACTTTGCATCTATAGTCTCGCTACCCTGTTGATAGAGAAGGTGAATGTGCAGTGTGGAGTGACTGTGAAAGGGTGGTATCATCAGTCTGTAGATGTTTTGCATGCAAGGTTTTCCTCCAGGAACATTTAGACACTTCAGAGAGGCTCTCTTCAGGGTAAGGACGCTAGATAGTCAATAAAAACCTCTTGTTTGTAGAAGTGATGGTTAATGCTGGATTGGTGCTAAATTGTTGGCATTGACCAGTGCTCCCTGAAGCACTGCAGTTCACCAGGATTAAATTATGCAGGAAATGTGAAAAGACAGGAGCAGAATGAAGTGGCTCTGACTCTTCCTCCTCTAAGTATTTAAGGTTGGTTCTTTTTGTTTGTTTTTTTTTTTTTTTAAATTGTCTTGTGTCTGTAGGCACAGATGCACAGCTCTTGCTGTTTGACAGAGGTCTTGAACTTTCCTCTACCAAAGACAGAACCTCCTGTAAGTCCTTTGAGAGTCTAAGATATAAAGTAGAATATTTTTTTCTGAAAATATTTTTCTATACTTGAAAATAAGAGAGATGTCTGTTAAGGGAGATTATCTCTATGGTTATGTCTCAGTTTTGTTTACTTGTTCATTTCTGCTTATAATTGGTCATTCCAACTACTGTAATATTTTTTCTCAGAATATCACTGTGGATAGTGCAGTGCATCCATCTGCTACTAGTGTCTATTGTCTATCAACTGGAAGTAAAGATTCATTCCATCATAGTTCAGTCTCTGGCCTGTTTCTCATCTTGTGCCAGTGTCAGAAATGCACACAATACTGACATGAAATAATTCACTGACTGTTAAGTACTACACTTCAAAGATAGCAGCCTGATTTGATGTCAGGCTTCATAGTTTTTCAACCATGGTTTGACTGATGCACCAAAATTTCTTTGTGTTCCTTACTTGTTAGTCATCAGTGGTGGCATATGCTCTGACATCTAAGGGAAAAAAATATTGTCAGCCAGCTACTGTACAGTGACAGGGCTCTTCCAGGTGTAATGTGTGTTTCTGGGTAACCTGCCTTCTAGCTGTGCTGGCTGCAAGCCTTTGGTTTCACAGGATTTGAATAATACCCACTTGTCCAGGCATAGAAGCTGTGGGATTGTGTGTTTTCTTTGCTGCCCAGAGACCTTTTGGGGGGTCATATGTTTCTGAAGCACTCAGATGGTTCTTTGGCATCGAGATGCTTTTGTTGCTTTGGGCTGGGGGAAGAAGGTGACTGTCCTATGAAAGTGTCATTGCACAGTAATGAGTGTGACTGCATCGTTTGCAAGTTCAGTAAAGAAAAACGTGGGATAAATGTGATTAATGAAATTAGGGACTTTTGGTACTGAATTGACCTCCTAAATGTTAATACAAGGTAAAGTAATTCAGATCAAACATTGAAAACTGTAGTTCACTACATACTCCTTTATTTTCACCAGCAGTTTTCGATAGTATTTAAATTCAAGTGAGTTCATAGGAAATACTTATTCTACCCCTGCTTTATAGCAGTGATGTCTGAAAGAAGCAGCAGGTGATAGAATATGAGCAGCAATGTCTTTTAAACCTCCTTGCCTGCTTTTGGAAGACGTGAATTGTTTAACTCATGAATCAGATGGAGTATGTCAAGATGGCAGCAGCCAGTTCTGGTTTGACTCCATCAGCTTCAAGCAAGTTTTTGAGGCCAGAGTTCTTAAATCATCTCATCCCAGATTATCAGTTAGGAGAAGGGATGGCCATACGTAAACCAGCAGGGACAGAGATGTGAACAATGTTCACATAACCCCAAAACACTACATGGTCAATATGCTGCTATTGTAAAAACAAACTCAACATGGCTACTTGTCTTGCTTTCTTCTGCTCTAGTCTTGCTTGCAACCGTGTCCAGGGTAAGTTTGGGGTTTTTTCCCCCCACTGTAACTGTGTGAAGTGACTAACTTGGCTGCTTCACCAGGTGCTACAGCAAATTAATAACAGTGGAACAATTGAGTAGTTTATAGGTGTGTCAGATTGGTGAGTTCAGAACAGGTGAGACTGTGACAGGATGACTTGATGAAGGAAACTGAAACTGAGGTGATGGTTACAAAGACTGACAGAAAATAGGGTCAGGAAAATAAATTCAATTTGCTCATGTTATATAACCATCTTAGTGCAGCCTGTAGATTCATTAGTTTGAGAACATAGTTTGTAAGGGAGAGTGATTGCGTGTGGCTTCACTTTTAGCAAATTGACTGTAATTTCGAGTGAAAGTGTAGGAGGTTACATATATTATTACTCTGACTTTCTAGCTGCAGCAGTCTTGTCTAGCAGGTGAGTTTTATAGTGTGTTCAGCCAGCATGTGTTTTAGCATACTTCAGTTTACAATTGCAGAGATCCTTGAAACCATGAAGTGGTACAGTAGCACTTCTTGATTTGGTTATTTTTTTGTTTTTTAAATGCTTAATAATATGAAAAAATCAAAGGGAGTAGCTTGGTACAGTTCTCTCTTCATCCTTTCTGAGCCCCAGGAGAGCTCAACATGCATGTTACCACATTAGAACTTCATTTTGAAACCTTAATTCTCTTAAAAAAGGTCTGTTGGATGTCTTGGAGTTTTTTGCTTTCTTTCTCAGCTCTAGCAGTAAGGGATAAATGTCCTGCACCTCTGTAACCAAAGCTTTTATTTCTGTTATAATCAAGTTTGAGCAGTGTAAATGAGATTACACAGTCAGGCAGCAGTTTCTTTACTTCTTCATGCTCGCCTTCCAGGTAAACAGAAATACCTCATTACCTTTTGGGAAAGTCTTTAATTTGGAAAGGTGAGGAGGGAAGCAGCTTGAGTCCTCTTGTTTGAAATTTATGCAAATTGCCTTTGAGATTACCCTCTTTGGATTTTTTTTCTGCAGATATAATTAAATTGGAAAGGATGTTTCAGTTATTCATCAGCATTCAATATTGTAAAAAGGTTGTTACAGCTCTAAAATAGCTTTTTTTGGTTATAAATACATCACCAGTTGCTAGCCCCTTTATCTGTTTGTTTTTAAATAAACATAGTGTTTCTGTAAAGACTTGGTGGTGTTTCACTTGCCTGGTCAAGTGTGTAGAAGTACCCTAGGATGTTTTACAACCTAACTGAGTCAAAATACCTGGTAGTGGTGGGTTTTTCCCCTCTCAAACCTCTGGACCAGGAAGATGATGAAATGGAACTGAGTCTGACACGTGGGAAGGAATGAGATAATGTATATGTTATGCAAATCTAAGAGAAGGAGGGAGTTTCTGTTACTGCAGAACACTTCACCAAGTTATATTTCAGTACTTCGAATCAAAGCTTTAAATTACTGTGCTGAGGATGTTTTGACTTAACTGAAATATTATTTCTTCATAAAAGGTTTCTCACTGGCAAAATATATTTTGTTGTGGATTCTTTGGCAACATAGCAACAGCAGTGTAGAAAATATCCACGTTTATGTAGCGGTGTGATCTCTGTGAAGCTCTGTAGTTTTACATGTGTGCGGTTGAAAATCATAGAATCATAGAATGGTTTGGGTTGGAAGGGACCTTAAAGATCATCTGCCTAGTTCCACCCCTCTGCAATGGGTGGGACACCTTTCACTAGACCAGGTTTCTCAGAGCTCTGGCCTGGCCTTGAACACTTCCAGGGATGGGACATCCACAGCTTCTCTGGGCAACATGTTCCAGTGCTTTGTATGTCTTTCTATCCTAATGTCACAATGTCTGGGATTTTTAGAAGCGTGGAGTACTCAGCAGAGTGAAAATGGGCCAAGGTCTTTGAGATGCTAATGAACTACAAACTTATGGTTTATAGCAAAGCAGTTGGATTGGACTTTCAGTGTAGTGGTGAGGCCACGTAATCGGAAATCTGGCGAGTAAATATTATAAGTCTCGGTACGTTGAGCAGGAGTGGGAGAGCTTTCACCTGCCTGATGAGAATGATGGAGCAGTGATTGAATTGTTCTCTGATGGTGTCTTCTGCCTTTGCCATATGAGCAAAGCCGTGGCTGTCTTGGAAAGTGTTCACTTAGTTTAGAGACTCCACAAACTTTCCAGGCAACTTGTGTTGACATTCAGTCACCCTCGTGATCAAAAAAAAAGTCTCCTTATGGAAACTTTTTTTTCTAATGTCCTTCCAGTGCTTAAACACTTTTTCCCCTTATTTGTGTACAGCTGTAGTAAGCTCAGTGAACTTGTGCATTGCTTTGGGCCAAGGAATTCTTTGTTTTTTAGTTTAAATATTTGGAGCAGTTTGTCCTCCAGAAGAGATAATTATCTATGAGATTATTTGACATCCAGAACTTATCTGAAGGTTTGTTAGCCATCTGTCTTGTTTGTAATATGATGTTCCTTCTTAATGTTAATACTCTTTATTCTGCAACCTTTAAAGGATGTAGTGAGATGACCTACAATAAATTAATATTATGAAGTGGCAGCCCTCTTCAACCGAGGTATTGTGGCCGACCTAGTCCATTGATGTACAAAACAAAATTAGTTTATCTGAATTAGAGGTGTTCATCTCTTCTGGTGGATCAGTGTGTTCAGAACTGTTTTAGGTCTCTACACCTGTGACTCTTCTCTTACAATGTGTTTCTGTGTATTTACATATCAAATTTGTCTCCAGAAGAATGCCTCGACAGCTGTGCATGTGCACACAACTGCATTTTTATTCTTCGCGTATTTAACCTTCGTCAACACTAAAAAGTACTGAAAGGGACAGGATCAAACGTTGTAGGTTTGTTGGGATAGTCAGCACTAGTCATGGGATGGAGGGGGACCTCACCGTGGGGCAGCTACTGTGGCACGTCTTGACATGTTTGAATAGTCTCTTATCAGTCTTTTTTGATTTTTTTTAAATCTTTGAGGAAAAAAAATCAAGAAATGCAGGTAAAATAACCAAGAAAGGAGTTTAAAGATTCCCTATTTTTCTGCCTATGTTTTGTCTACTGACTCTCCAGAGTGTCTTGGCCTGTAAATACCCTGCTTTGTGTCTATGTCTGTGAGAAAATACGTGAGGCAGATGGATAGAGATGGAAGTGTCCAGATATGAAAGGAGAAAACTGACCATCTCAGTATGCAACTTCTAGATGATCTTTGTTTGTTTTTGTTGGGGTTTTTTTGAGGGGGCATAGTGTTAAAGAACACTTCTTCCTCTTAAGACCTGTTTATGTCCTTGTGGCCTTCCAGCACAGGGTTTATTTCTGATGGCTTTTTCAATATGTCTTTTAATGGCTCACAACACAGGTGCAGTGAAGGACTTTAAGAGTCTGGAAGGGGCTGCGTTACTGTACTCTTTTTTTTCCACCATACTGTTTCTCTATTGTTTTTTGTTGCATTCAAACACCTTTTACAGTTATTACTCATTACTGAAAAATACTTTTTTGAATACACATTTACCATATTGTGGCATGACAAATTATAGGGAGTTTGTAGGAAGTGTGGTGGCTCAGACCTTCAAAATGGATATGGAATAAATGACAAAAACCTGTCCTGTCTGGTCTTAAAATGGGTGAATATTCAGAACTTGAGAAACTAAAAATGGGAGTTCAGGTGCATGAGTAGAAGGACCTGTTTAAGAAAAGGAAAAGGTCAGGGTTCTGCTGCAGGTATATAGAAATACTAGACGTAAAAGGCAGTGGATGAAGAAAAACAACCCTGTTGAAAACTTCAGTACTTTTGGATAGTTTAAACAATATGAAAAAATAATAGTTTCTTTCTGTTTTGTGACTTAGGCTTACTCTGCTTGCTTGAACTTTATTGTTGCTCAGGGTTGTTAAGAATAAATTTGAAATGCAAATAATAGGCATCTACTTCATTTGCCAGGGAGGAATCTAAGAAGCCTTTTTTTTTTTTTTTTTTTTTTTTTTTAAGATGGGCATTTCCATATTGTTTAGTGTAACAGAACTTTAGCCTATTTGGGACAATGAGAAAAACAGTTGAGAGATAGTGAGAAAAGAAGCTAGATTTTGTTGTTGTTTTAGTGAAATTGTCAGTAGTTGAGAATAGGTCATCAAGATGCAGGTCATCATCTGCAGAGTTCTAAACTTAAGAGCATTCACTGCAAAAATGTCTCAATTTGGAAGCTCTTAAATTAAACTGCCATTACATTTTACTTAAAAATTTTTTCTGGAAAAATGTACCTGCAGTTAGTGTTATTAGTTACCAAAAGACATAATTAACAGCCAAATACACAGATTTTTGCCCTCCACCCCCACACCCTGACATTTGTAGCTGCTGATGTTTTAGCCTCTGAAGTTTTACTGAAAACAGAGTTCCTGTGACGAAATCAGTTGTGTTGCACATTAGAAACCTATTTCTGAAGTTCAGATGCACTTACACATGAGTTTATGTACATATCTAAAAGCTCCTCACAATGTGAAACGACAGTGTTAATAGAAAATACTAATGGAAGTTTAATAGCTGCTTAAAAAAGGCTTTTAGAAGTTCATTGATGCAGCATTTCATGCATGATACTGCTTTTAATGGTAAAAATACATCATCAGTCAGCATCTGACAGCATGTTTTCATTGCAGTTGAAAATGGGAAAGTTAAAACTAGGTGAGTGGTGTAGGGTGGTTGGTTATGAAGTGCTGTGGAATGGGCTGGGCAACGTGTACAGAATTTACACAGTGCTCAGGTGTAAAAAAAGAAGTATGTGTCTATAAAAATTACATGGTTTAAAAAAAGTTCTATTTAGAAGTAGAGAAAACAACCAACCAGCCAATGTAAAAACTTGATTAATATATCAAAACTATGCCATTTGGTTTTCTAATAAAAAATCAGAATGTAATTTTATTTTTTTCCCCCTCCAGATGTCCAAGAGCAGTAACTTCTGGATTGGGGTACTTAAAAGATCCTTAGTCTACAGGGCAGGGAAGAACAGAATGTCCTCCCTGTGCTGCAATTTCCTTGAACATATAATACAGAACCTTCTCTCCAGCTTTCCTGATGTTTGTTGTGCAACACATGTTGGCAGTGGAAAACAGATGATCCTGTTCTTGCAATTTGTATTTGTATCATGTATTAATATTATAAAACTTGGTAGAAAAGCTCTTTAATCTTTATCTCCCAGAGTAGAAGGTTTGAATATGCATAGTTGTTCTCTGTGTAGGATTTACTTTCCTTCCTTTCTCAAAGCAGCCTAGGTTTCAGTAGGCTGCTGGCCCTTAGTCCTACAGTATTTGGTGTCGAAAGCAGTTTTTTATTTTTTACTGTAGCTCTTAACAAATTAGGTTTTGCATCAGAAGTAACCTACTGCAGTGGTGTTTTATAGTTTGATGACAGATTTCTTAACTCGTTTAATAACATATGTGCTGGCAAATAAGTAATGAGTAACAAAACATTTTCCTCCTGCACCCTGATGGTGCTTGCGTTTACTATGGTTCCACGTGTTGTTTTCTCAGTTATTTCCCTGAAACTAAACAGAACCGTGTTTTCCTGCTCCTGACAGGCACTTTGGAGTTGATCATTCAAGGGATAGAATAATAGGAACAGTCCTTGAGAAAAGTTTTCAGAGTAAGTAGGGATTCAGATAAGTCTGACTCGGCATGTGCAAACCTTGCCACAGGTAGGCTTGCAAAATTCAGCCTGACTTCAAAGTATATTAGATACAACATACTTGTGACTAATTCAAGGGTAATAAATGCTTGCATGTTTCTGGCATAATTATCATTAAACAGCCTTGCTGAAAGTCATGTGAAAAATAACTATATATTGTAAAAGAGAGTCTGTCTATTTAGTGAGTAAAAGAACAATAATTTGAGGGGAACTAATGAGGGTTTTTAATTTTTTTTCCTCTCCAGTCTAATGTATTTAAGTTTTCAGTATACTGTTGCTAGTTGTTCTTATAGTGGTATTTCATGGTTGGGGGGGGGGGGGGGGGGGGGTGTATGTGTTGGATTTTCTTTGGGTTTTGTTTGTTTTTCATTTCTGCTGCAACACTTTGTAAGTGTTGATTGTAGTACTAGGGCAGGAGGAGAAAGTAGAATGCATGTTTAATATCATTGTAGTAGTAAGGGGAAATAGCCAAAAGAGGTAGCAGAATTAATATTTTACCTTTTGCAGTTGGCACAGTTATCTTTTTCTAGAGACACGCTCTTGGATATCCCAAATTGTGAGGAGTATTAGCACAAGGTGTGTTTTCCTCCCACCTATCTTTCAAAAGTTTCAAGGTCCATATTTTTTCCTCTGGATTGTTTGGTGTTTCTCTGCTTCTTCATAGACTAATGGTTGATTTGGAATCTTTGCTTGGTACAGTCTGTATTTGCCAATCCATACCAGTATGGATTTCTCCAGAAAACTGCGTGTCATGGTCTGTTGGCTTGTATTGTTTCTGAAGGCTATGATAAAATGTTATTTGGGATCTATACAAAGTCAGAAATCAAAGTAGGATTTTCTTGGTGACCCTTTGTTTTTTGGTTACATTTAAACATACAAAGTGCTGAAGCTCATGGCTCCTGGGTCTTGACTTTTTTTTTTTTTAATGTTTTTTTTCCTTCCTCTGATTTAACATAATAGTAGGATACAGAAAGGGAAGAATGAGAGCCAAACCCAGTAAGGTATAAAGTACTCTAAATGTACTTTTTCATCCTCTCTCTTCTTTGTTGGATGAGTTAACACTGACTGTACCCCCTTCATCCCCAGCATGCAGAAAGAACTGTCTGGCCTTTCATCTTGGTTGCCTTTTTTTTTTTTTCCTTCAGCTCTTTTGCCACTGCAAGACAGATCTGTGACTGCCTCTCCTTGTCATGATAGGCATTTCATAAACACTTTTAAAATTCTGAAACCCTAAACTAGGAATTTCCAAAGGTTCATCAAAACTGCTCCTTGACATAACAAGGTTTCAGCTGGGCCAATGTAGTGATAGATGTCAGTCACTTCTGATGGAAAGTCCACATAAGGCAGATGGCTTTGCATGGCAAGTATCTCCAAATCTGCACTGCTCTTACTAGCAGGAGATAGATTTTTTTTTTTGTTTTTTCTGCCTTTGTTACAACAGTGTTCTGCAGATGTGGCTTATGGCAGAGAAATCTGTTAGAGGCTTTCATTTCCTGAAAATTTGGTGAAATGACTGTGCCCTGAGATGGTGTTTTACAGAGGTTGTGCTTGAAAAGTTGCAGTAGTGTTA
The DNA here is from genome assembly GCF_003945725.1 of Corapipo altera. Lineage (NCBI taxonomy): Eukaryota > Metazoa > Chordata > Aves > Passeriformes > Pipridae > Corapipo > Corapipo altera. The sequence continues at coordinate 2,403,252 of NW_020884931.1, forward strand.
ATTCATATTGAGACTTGTAGATAGTTTTATTACACATAAACTTTCCTATCCTTTCAAGGGGAGCCATCTTCCTCTTGACTTCCTGTGCATCACAGAAAATCCCAGCAAATAGATCAGTTATGGACCATAAAAAATTTGAAGTGTAAATTGTAGATTTGTTAATGAAATCTCGGTATTCTAACTGAATTTACTCATTCCTACACTGTGGGTTTGCACCCAGTTTTTTCAAAGATATCAGACACTCAACTGGAGTTGAGTGTCATGCTCATTCTTCAGTTCCAGCAGTGCTAAAGGCAGTTACTCATAATGCAGGATGAGATGAGGCTGGAAATAATTGCCACCGGAAGTTAATAAAAACAGGAAATTACAAAGTTCTAATTATTTTTCTTGAGATATTGGTGTTGAGAATATTCAGACTTCAGTCTAATTAAAGAAGGCAAGCTGTCTGCTTCATAATTCAGCTACTCTCTTCTTATTAGAAATAATCTGTCCTCACAAAATATATCGTATTTAGTTTACATATGCTAATTAGAATATTCTTCTCATGAGGTTCGGAGGCTGGTTTTCATCCTGTCAGTGTCCAGCTGTTTTACTGACATCATTGTTTGTGAAACTGAGTTCTTTGTTTCTTTAAATTTATTTTTTTTTTGGTAGTGGTGGTGGCTTGGTTTTTTCTGTTAGTTTGTTTTGCTGATGGTTGGTTTTGCGTTTTTTAAAGTACCAGTGACTGGTTCCACAATTCCTCTGTGTGTCTGTTCTGGTCACTTTGTGTTGCTATTGGAGAATCTATAATTTCCTCCTGTCTGAGAGACAGTCTCCTGGTAAGGTGGCATTTTTGTAGGCACCAAGGGTGTGGTCACAGGGTTGCATTCTCACCTCTGTGTTCAGGCACCTTGAAGTACTGCCTGAATTTGAAGATGAGTTGATCAGAAACATCTTTCTGGTCAGGACAAAGTGGGGATACTTGAACCTCTTTCAGTGTGTTTTTATTGTTCTCACTGGCTGTGCTTTTCTAATGAGACCAAAGTTGCTGTATTTCAGCCAAAAAGGGAGGTGACCTTTGAGGCTGCTAATTTGACTACTCTAATAAATGAAGCAGTATGACCAGGTAGAAATTTTAATTGGTCCTAGTTGGAATCTTGAGTCAGTAGTCAGACAGAAAAAAACCCCCAGCTTGTAGTAATAAAGTCTATTTTATTTAGTATCACTCAGAAATATAATGAGGAAAGGCTCTTAAGCACTACGTAGGAAAGGCTCTTAAACAATATATATTTCTGAACCTTAAAATCTACTTGGTCAGCTTTTTCACTGTAACATCAAGCAACCGTGCAGCAAGGCCACAGCTTTGAAAGTATTGCTTTATAAATGAGGAATGCACCCAAAAAGGGATCCTTGTCCCTTCTCAATGAAAGCTTGTCAGAGCAGAAGTCAAGCTGCCTATTAAGCAGGAAGGGCAGTTCTTTTAATAAAATACTTGCAAGGCAGCCACCTGGAGATTTGTTTATTGCTTTGCTAAATGTTATATATGATGCTGTAATACAGTTATCAGCAGTTTGGGAAAACAATATAATTTAAAAAAAAAATCTATCTCCTTGTTCTAGTTCATCAGTTCTACATGCTAGTGCTGATGGTTAGAGCTGATTATTCTAAGAAAAAGATCTTTTTCTTCCCTCTCTAAAAAGAGTTATCTAACAAGCAGCTCAAGTATGCAGGTAGTTGCACAGTTATTCTGTATGTCTAATAAAAATGTGCATGTTAATGTACTTCTTTAGAAATTCAATCTTTAACCTGATGTTAAATATCTCTTGGGGTGTGGTTGTGGAAAGAAACCAGAATTTTTCATCAGATCCTAGTTACCACTTTTTACTCCTGACTTCTGAAAAGGAAAATATTCTGGAGTACCTGGAGGGGTTTTTAACTAATGTTCACACGTGGTTTTTGTGCTACATGGGTTTGGACCATGAACTCTGTACTGAATGAGGTTTAAAGATGTGAATAGCTGTTTGTGACTGTTGATAATTTTTTAAGAAAAACAGGTGGGGACAAGTTTTGGGCTTGCAGCCAGTTTCTTTCGCAGTTGTCTCCTTTCGCTTTGTCTGGTTTGTGCCAGCTCTAAGAACTGAAGTCTGTGCCTTGCTGTGTAAGCCGTGTTTTAGCATGTGCAGCATTTTGAAGGTGCCACTTGACTTGACAGACCTTTGAGGGAGTGTTTTCTCTCCCATGTGATTTGAGAGACCTATGTGAGCATTGCTGTAATGGGCTTCAAAGTGTGCTGAGGAGAAAAGATCAGATTCTTGGCCTCTCAGGGAAATTAACTTTTATTTAACACAAGAAATAATCTAAACCTTAAGAAACTCTCAGTGTAGCTCGAAGTAGTTGCTTTTCTCCTTGTAGAAAATAATTTACATGTGTTGTAAAACTAACGCAAGGTTTTGAACAAATACAGGTAGAGTTTGAGTGTCTGATCTATTCTTACTCTTTTTAGGCCATAATGACTGCATGACCTATTTCCGATGTCTCATTTGGGTATCGATGTTTAAAAGGTTAAAATGTAAATTCCAGAAAGGTGCTGTTTGGTTCTTGGGGTGGTGTGTTATGTGGTTTTTTCTTTTGCTCTGTACTGAGACTTTTAGCTTAAGCAAAACATTTTTCCTCTTTCAATTTAAGGAAGAATTTCTATATAGGACAAATTCAAGGTATTCCAAATAATTTTTGTTTATTAAATAAACTGGTACAAGTTACAGTAGGCTTGTGTAGTGTTATGTATCTCTGGTTTATTATCAGTGAGAAATTGTATGTATATTTAAAATATTCTAGTAGTCAGTAATGGTTATTGTGTCTAGTTGTTGCTTCCCAGAAGGCGAAACCTCTTCATCCCAGATGGTGTTCGGCAGGTCTGATCTTTCCGTAGTCTTTAAGAAAGCATACATTTTTAATGTTAGGTCTGTCCCCTTTCCCAGCTGAGAGCTGCTCTGAGTGGAGATCTGTCTCTGAATCTTTTTCTTGCAGGGTCTCTTCCAGTTCCAAACAGCTTTGACTCCTGTCAGAGGTTAATCCTTCTCGTTGAGCGGTGCCATTAGAACCTTACAAAAATACCACCTCTTAGATTTTTATCTTTCTGTGACTTGAGCTGCTTTGGATCTTGCTTGGGAAAATACTGCAGGGTTTCTTTCCTTAATGATAATGAAAATATATTACAGTATTTATTAAACTCTTTGGTGTTAGTAGTAAATGAATTTGCAGCTATTTCTTATTTTAATATTGTATTTTTAACATTAAACATAAAATGAAGGGAATAGCTGTATACATGCCTCTTGTTTCTTTGGGGGCTTTTTATTTGGTTTTGGTTTGTTTAGAAATTCACTTTGGAGAAGTGGAACTTGACAGTGAAGGACCACCAAAATGCTCCTGCCCTGAGGACACATTGAGTCTGGGCTCAATGACTTTTGCAGGTCATTTTTTTCACTCTTGTATTTTTTATTTTTTTTTCTTCTTCCCTTCATGGGAGTGATATTCCTAGCTAGTGGTTTTCAGAAGCAACCTTAAGCCATCCATAATTTAACCCTCAAATACTGTCCGGAATCCATGGGAAAGCCTCTACTAGTGTGAGAAACCTTTGCTCTGAGATGTGGAGCAGAAGGTACAATTTCTTTACTCAGTATCTTTCATGTTTTGGTACTGTGTCTGCTTTTAAGTGTCAGCCACTTGTTGGGAGTGTTTGCAAGGACACAGGATGAGTGTCAGTCACACCACTGCTGCATACATTTATTTAACAGCTCACTCCCAGAGACTTTGCTCCTTAAAGAAAAATGGTGGGTGAGTGTGTTCTGCTTATTTTTTTGTGTGGACAGTTTGTTACAGAGATGTTAATGTTTTTGCAGTTACTGTATGTGCAAATACAGAACTCTTGCCTTGTATTTCTGTTCTCTAAGTTTTCTGGCTATTATTGCTGGTTCTGTTGGGTGTACCTTCCTTCTTTACTCCCTTAAACTTGTCCTTCTTCTCTGTTGCAATTTTAAACTAATCCAACAATGAGGTATTTGGAACTGTCATCTCACAGGTTGGCACTCTGCCTTATCCATGCTTTGCCAAATTTATGGCAAGATTCGCTCTACCCAAAGCAAGTGAACTGTATCAGTTCACGTTTTAGTTGCTTTACTCAGATTTTCTTCTAATTAAGAAGACTGACAGTATTTTTTTTTTTATCTTAATAGTTTATTATTTCATTCTGAAGTTGTACCAGTTCTACTTAAAGACACTGTGTAATGAGAACTCTTGTTACTGTTGAAATTTGTTCGATAGGCAAGATGAATTATGGCTTCATTCAAATAGGTTCAGTATGGATTAACTTTATTTTTCAGAGCTGTTTTTCTAGAATCTACTCCCAGTTTGATTTGGATTTTTCTATTTTAAAACTGGTTGGTTATATTTCCCACTACTTTCTTCCCCCAGTCTGCAGGAACAATTTCAGTGCTGTGTCTGTCTGGAAATATCTGCCACCCCCAGTCTTTTGCTTCTCTTGACTACAAATCTTTTTGTTTGGTTTGGTTTGTTCCTCCTGCCCCATTTGGAGAAGATGTGGAAAACTAGCACAAAAATGTGAAGCTGCAGTGTTAAAACTGAAGTGATTTAAACCCTACAGGTTAGTGTATGAACTGCCTCCCTTGAGCCCCCCTTGTTTCCTTTTTAACTGGTGAGTCAATGAGTCAGTTTGGGGAGTTTTAATACCTTTAAAAAAAAAAAGAAGCTTTATCAGCCTTACTGACTTCACTCTACTTGTCATTTATATGTAAGATGATTTTTGGAAATATTAATGGAACACATGTAAGGTAGAAATGAAACTACATCATATGCACATGTTTTGGAAAAGGTGTTGCTGACGTGATAAACTTTCACTAGAAGTGATCTGCAGGTGGTTTTGGGTTTTTTTTTTTTCAATAAATAAACTATTTTGACAAGCCTTTGTCACTTTTCTGTAACTTAAAATGTCTTCATGAAACAGAAGAAGTCAATTGTGTCATTTTAATTTTTTTCTTTATTTTAATGTACTCACTTCCATAGCATTTTTTTTGGAAAGGCAAAGCAGTCTTGACTGATTGTAACAGTTGCCAGAATGGCAGATTTCTTTTCTTTCCCTCATGGCAGTATTTGCCCTTACTGGTCTTTTGTGAGTCTTAAAGCTTGAATATGGTTCAGGTTTCAAGAGTCATTTTGCACTATGAACTGAGATAATTCTTAATTTAAATTTAGGTTTTGACTTGTCAGTGTCACAAAGTTCAATAAACATGATTTTGTTTGAAATTATTTTATCTTACTATACAATATAATTGGTGTAAAATATTCAGGTAAATATTTATTTGAGAGCAGATTCAACTTAATTTAATTTCTTAAAAACTGCAGATGTATATGGCTTGGTTAAGACTGTGACAGCATCTGGCAGTCATTTCAGCAGGTGTTTGTATGAGGATATTAATATTACACACACATTCTTCCAAATTTGTTTATTGACTTTTATGCTTCTGTCATTGACAAATGTGATTGTAATGCCTTTTATGTATGTTTAGCTGATACTGTTACACTTCAAAATAAGGTTTTTCAAAATATTTTGGAGGCACTGAAGTTCTGTATTTTAAAATAGATTTTTCTGCTTTGAAACAGCATACGTTTAAGTGGTTTTTAGGGAAGGATTTTCAAAATAGAGCTCTTGGAGTTCTCAGTCTTTTTTAAGAGTTGTTACGTTGCTTGCTCAGGGAAGGATAATGTGCAGTGTTGGGGAAATACCACTTTGTGAGCAGCATTTCTCTGAAGGCTCCCCCTGTAGCTGGTTTAATCTGTTCAGAGCTTGCAGGGAGCGTTTGGAAGGCTAAAAACAAGCACTGAGGCTACTGCTGTAAAGGATCACTCAAGACCTTCAGGTTTCTTGGTAGCGCTCCACTTGGCAGTACACAGGCTGCACTTGGAAAAACATGATCCGTTGTTGTTCCTGAAGTGTCAGAAATCATCTGTGCAGGAGCCCCTCGGATGTGTGGCAAAAACTGCTGGTGAGAAAGATGTCATCCAGCTCACCTGACTGTGGTTCTCCTTCCATAAGCACGTCACCAGGTGACGTGCCAACCTGTCAGTAGGTTGGGGGCAGGGCCAGGCCAGAGGATCTTGGCTCCTGAAGCACCTTCTCCCTGTGAGCTGCTCTCTCAATACAGGAGCCTGTGTCACCATACGTTCCAGGTGCACGGCCACATGGACCGGTGCCCCCAGGCTGGCACCGCTCAGCAGTGAAGGGCACCTTGGCTCATGTGTGCTGGGCACCCTTCTGCCTCCCATGCCATGTGGATTCTTTCTTTCCCTTGCTACCCTTCCCTCGTCTTACTTGCTGTTCAAATGGAAAAAGGAAGATTTTAATTCTTCTGATACCTGTGGTGAGCGTGAGTGAACGTGTGCGTATCCCTTAATGTCATCTGTGCTAGAAAAGTGATCTTTGAGCAGGACTCCTGCCATCTTCCTAAAACCACTGCAAGAAAATGAATACATTTCTCTTCTGCTTACCCAGTCCTTCAGTGTTTCAGCCAAACTGACCTTTAGTGCCATTTTCCCCCTCAGGCTTCTGCCTTCTCTTTCCAGCACTAATATGTTTTGTCCTTTGTGGCCTCCATGGGTTTACTTCTGAAGACCTGATTGGGGTTTATCTGTGCCCTTTTCATCACCTATTGAGGGATCAAAATTCTGTGCTTTGATTTTTATTTTTCTCTTTTTCCTGTTGTCTTTGCTTATGATGCTTTTGCTGTGTCTCATGTGGCAATTTTGAACTATTGTACCGACCATCCAGAACAGGGGGAAAAAATCAGCTCTGCTGACAGTCATCTTGTGTCTTTAATGCAAAGTAGGGGAGCAGTGGGGGCTTCAAGACACAGCACTCAAAGTCCCTGGTTAGCTTCTGGAAGATATTAGCAACAGAAATCATAATTACTGTATCAAATTTAAAATAGAAACAAGGGGTGCTGAGTAGATCTGTCTGGCGATGTTTGAGTACGTTTGGGTGTTTTGCTATGAGAGAGCCTTCGGACTGGTGGTGGTGCCTGAATTTTTCCTGGCGGGGCCTGCTTTATGCCCTCTGCTTCTTTTTCAGCTCTGGTGTGCCAGGGGAGGCTTCTGTCTTCTGCCTGTTGATATCTTGTGAAATTGGTGGGGTGTTTTTGATCAGAGATGAAAAGAAACAGGTAAAACCAGGCGACTGAATCATGAGTATGCAGTGGGTCCGCTCTTAGGTCAGCAATCTCCCACAGGCACACGATGCCAACACTGGGCCAGACACTCCCCAAGAAAACACTGCTGGTCGTGTGTCAGTGTTCTTTAGGGTTTTTTTACATAATTCATGATTACTTAGGCTTCTGAGGTAGAGAAGTGTTCAGCTGCTAGTGAGGTGTGCTCTGTAAGCAGCAGACAGGAAGACTGAGCCATCTCATAGGTAAAGTTACGGAGGTGTCTCTGTTTTAAAAGGTGGTGGGTCTTGGTAGAAGTTCCACCGTTCACTTCTGTCCCTAAAACCTGTGCTGCGAAAGGGGGTGGTGGTTCTTGCCAGTCATGTGGTCTTGTCCCCCTCGTGGCTGTGCTGGGCTGGCCAAAAGCTAATCATGGAGGTGGTACTTCCAGGTTGATTTCCAGGTGGATTGATGAGCTGATGAAGCTCTCCTAGATTGCTTTGAGCTGCCTGTGTGAAGTTGCACATGTACCACCAGTGAACTTCATCTTTGTACCAGATTCTGTCCTCAATTAGATGTCCTGGCAGTGTTGTGATCTGTTATGGTACATGGCAAGGTTGCAATTTATAAATACCAGCTAAGGAACAGAAGAAAATGGGACCATAAGAGAGCAGGAGGACGCTGAATTAGTGTGTGGGGTCTTTCTCTCAGAGTCTTATTGTTTTGATGGTATGTGTAATCCAGTTTTGTAATTATTGTTAAACCAAAAACCCCTTAGGAAAATCATGATATTAAGATTTTGAAATGTAAGAGAGTCTCTTTAGAGTTGTTTCTTTGTGTTTTAAACAAATTACTTTAATATTGGAAGGGTAGGGGAGTTTTATGGTGAGATATTGGGGCTTTTTTGGGGCTTTTTTTTTTTTTTACATCAGTCTCTTCTCAGCCTAATATATTTAGGAAAACTGCTGGCTCTGCAGCACTGCTTTTCTGGCTATCACTTCCACGTCACATTTTGCCCAGTTTAAGAACAAAAGACCAATTAAAATGAAAAGGAAATCCAAAATTTTTTTCTCACAGTTAAGCACCTGCAAAAAGTATACCTTTTACTTCAGTGGAGTTGACTTAAATTTATTTTCTTGGGTTTTTTGTTTGTTTTTTTTTCCTGGGCTTTTTAAAATTCTTGTAACTTTATAATGTAATGGTTATAAGGCATGCAGTGATAAGTAATTATTCCTTGCCTATTTCAAGTATGTTCCATAAATATATGAATAGGGAAAATTGAAAGTAGTGAATCAAAAACTTAAAAATTATTCTCATCATCACTTTCTGCACTTCTTTTTTTAGGGGGCAGGGAGAAAATATGCTCTTAGTTTTCTAACGTATAATTTAAGTGAAGAGGATGTATTTAAAGCTACCTCTGTTTTACAGAAGGTTCTATAAGCCATCCTGGGCTATTCTTGAAATGTTAGAGGAAAATTCTGCCTTGAGTTTTGTACTAAATGTTATGTTTACTAAAGGATTTCTTGATAACATCTAGTTAATAATTGAAATCCTGTGTTCCTTGTTCTGCTGATTGTGTTAGGTGAAAAATTTGAGGTAATGAGGTGATGGAATTAGTGTAGTGAATTAAATGCTTGCAGAGAAACCAAAAGCCTAGGTATCTCATGTAGCTTTATGTATGCTGTGTATATTCTGGGTTTTTTTGGTTTGTTTTTAACTAGGGCTTTTCTGTTCTCTTGCACTTCCTCCCCACCCTCCTGACTTACCAGAAAATTTCTGAAGCATTTTCCTGGTATAAAACAAAATTAAAATTCCAATTGTCAAATTTCTTTTTCTGTTTACAGATGATGATGTACCTGCAGATATGGTTGCAGAAGAATCAGGTCCTGGTGCACAAAATAGTCCATACCAACTTCGCAGAAAAACTCTTCTACCTAAAAGAACAGCTTGCCCTACAAAGAGCAGTATGGAGGTAACTTCTTTGTTTTTAATTGTAAAGGAAATCTTATTGATTCAAGAATATGATACCAATTTAGTATTTTTCACAAGTTACCTAGTGACTGAACTAATTCTTATTTATTTCACTAAAGGGTGCCTCCACTTCAGCTACTGAAAACTTTGGCCACCGAGCAAAACGTGCTAGAGTATCTGGAAAATCCCAGGATTTATCAGGTAATAACTTTGTACTAAAACTGGAGTGGGAGAGAAGGACAGTTTAGTTTCACATGCAATCCCACACATCACCCCCATAGTGGAAAATGCCCAAAACTGGCTTGTTCTGAACTTCAAATTCGGAATGATGATTTTAATCAGAATTTTTAGAATCTGGTTCTTTAGTCTGTCTGCTTCACTGCAGGCAGGTTTTGGTTGGTTTTTTTATTCTCCTCACAGTGCTGTGTAGTTGTATCTAAGCTACTGTTAGGAGCAGTAAGGCTGCAATGGTGCCTTACTTACCATTTCTCCTATTGATGGTATTGTTTAGAAGTAGTTTTGGTATGTTATTATAGGACTTAATTGTGGAGAGAGTTTGTGTGTTTTTAAATAAAAATATGCATATGCCTATATGTATAGATGTGCATATACTTTTGCACACAGCTACAGTATATGTACATTGTATAATAGGCACACATGTGCAATACTTGTGTATATAATTATATTGTGTGTGTATTTTGTGTGTATACACATCATGGATATACACAGGCACACATACCCTACTTGTACTTTTTCTCTGTGTAGTTTTCAGCCTCTCTGCTTCTATACCTTTTTGTCTCCTGACACACTCTTTAGTTTCAGGAGATCTGCTGTCACTTTTTCCCTGGAAAATCAACACCAATGCTTGCCAACTCCCATTGATGTGGTTTCTGTTGCTTTTCTTGGTTTTTGGTTTGTTTGGGGTTTTTTTGGTGTTTTTTTTTTTTTTAAACCATGTCTCTTAATATTGTGAACTAAAACTGAGTAGCTGGCTCAAGGCTTTGGTCTGTTTTCATTGCTTCTGTTGAAGTCTACTCTTTCTGGCTCCTCACCTTCTCCATAGTGTAGATTTTATCTTTCAAGCTCTGTCTCTTTCCCGCTCTGTTTCATTCTCCCTCTCTTTGATTATCTCCTGATTTCAGCAGCTGTTTAAGAACCATTTAATCTCAGATTTATATCCTTGAAATAGCCAGAACCAATTGGACATCAACCTGTGTCATTTTGCTTTGATTCATTTCCTGATTTGCTGTCTGAAGCCTTGTGCAAAGTCATCTTGACACGGACTCAGTTTCTCTTGTCAGTTCTTAGGCTTTTTTCCATGTCATTCACTTCCTTGCTGTATTTTTCATTGTGCTTTTACTCTCCTCCTTGCTTTAGTGAAGGTGTGTAGCTTTACTTGAGTCCTGTGGTACAACTTACAGCACGAATGACACTGATTTCCAAAGGAATTCTCCACACCTTTGCTGTGCATTCCTTTTGTTACATTCTTGAGCTGGCGTGGGGAGAATACAGGGATTGTTGAGGCTTCTCCAGCATGGAATTAACAGAGTAGTTGTTACAATTGTATAGTTGTTACAATTTTACTTTTAAGATTGTATTCAAACCAGTCACAATCTAACAAGGGAGTGTCCTCCTCAACCAATTTGCAATTAATCTCTTTCCCAGTACAGGTGATGGGGTTTTGTTATTTTCTTTCTTGAGTTTCTGGGAGATTCCTCTAAATTTCTACAAGTATTGATTGTGGTGAGATTTATTTTAACACACAAACCCCTCCCACCCTGTTTTTTGTTGGCATAGATAATGATAACTGTTGGAATTGAGTTGTAAGCATGAGACTTCCTCATCAGTGGAGATTGTGTATTCTTGTGTACAGTTGATTTATTTTAGAACTGTAGATGAAATGAAGGCATGGGACTGGAAATACAGGAAAATGTCTTGGTGGAAAAACCTTCCTTTTTGTGTGGACTCTTGAGTTGAGGAAAATTTGGTGGAGTCAAAAGAGAAATGCCAGTCAATTGGAGTTTCCAATTGGAGTTTCCAATTGGAGTGGAGGCAGTAGCTGGAAAACAGAAGACTACTCCTTATTTTAATACTGATTTCAGCTTTAGTTTTGCTGGGAATGTTGCTATTTTAAATTTCCCTTTTCCCTGAACTGCGGATTTGCAGTACATACTGAGACTGCAGGTTACTGGATCACTCATTGATTGTACTGTACATCAGGAACAAGCATAACTCATAGTTTATGAGTTAGAACTTACTGACTTTTTAAATTTATTTTTGTCTTTTCCCATTGATTTATAAGATATTTTCCCAAGAACAGTACATGCCGTGTTTCTGACATATTCCTGCTTCTTAACAAGAAAAGATTTTTTACTAAATACCTCCTTATAGAGTAAAAGCTATTTGTCTCCATCTTCTCCACAAAAGTGGACAAAAAAGGTACCCATACCAGACATAATCTGCTATTTGGGATTCTTAGGGTGGCATTCTCGGTCTTTGTACAAAGGAGGGAATTCACTTTCAGGCAGCTTTCCCTGCCCCTTGTCTTGGTATTACTTTGCTAATTCCTATCTACTAAATGATCAAAACTGAAACTGAATTAACTTCACGCATATCCTGTGGAAACAGAATGACATAACCAGATGTGTTTCTAATTTTCAGTTGTGCAGTACATTAGCACTTACTGAATCATAAATAGTTCAACTGTCAACTTACGTTAGAGCAAAGATAAAGATTGGTGATGACCTCTTGCACTTTGTTTTAATTTTTATTCTTGTCTGGTTTTGACACTTATTTGGAAAACTGTGGGGGTTTTTTAATATGAATATGCATTTTGTACTTAACCTTCACTTTGTCAATAGGCATAAAACTGTCATAAATAGGAGCATGTGAATTTTTCTGATCTGGGGGCCAGACAAGCCTTTTAAATGGTTTTGGCTTATTTTTGTAAGCTGAGAGGAAGAACACATCAGTTGCATCCTTACTTTGAGACATTATTAAAAGATACCCAAGATGTGGAGTGTGGATTTGTGGAACAAAAGCATGTAGTTCTCTCTTAGATGCAGAGGAAATTTGAGTCGTAACATTAAGAAGCAAATCAGCTTTTTCAAGTTATACTGGAGAATTTCACCTAGTAATCACTGTATCAGTGATTTAAGTGGAGAAGTTTTAAATCAACCCCTACTTAACTGAGCAGAAGGACAATTTAAGTTAAATTGCTCGCTTCTACAGGATTTTGGATAAAGCTGAGTAAGGATAGCAAACACCTGTAAAATCATCATTTTGAAAACAGTGCCTAAGTTTCCATGTAAATATTGCTTGAAAAATTGCAGGGTGTGAGGGGGTTTATTCAGGCCTTTAAAATTATTTTTTTTATTTCAGGAAATGCTTTGACGCTTTCAAAGTTGGTTCTTGTCCCTTGCAGTAAGGAAACACATCTGGATTTCAATTTTCATTTTGAGATAGGGCCTAGGGAGGAAAACAGGAGTACGAACTTTGGAGCAGTGGGAGGCACTACGTTAGTGAGCTTCCCTCTTCAATAAAGAATTATTCAAGATCCTAACGTATATAAACTTACAGGAAGAAAAAAATCTGCAGGTTGCTTATTGAAGTAACTGATTGTCTTGGGAAGAAGATCAAATTATATGCCTCAGGGATTTGTGTGTTAAAAGGAGAAGACAGGTCATGGAAGACTTGGGAGGATTTACTGCCTTGCATTTGCAATATCACATTTCAGCTTTCAATAAGACAGTAGAAGACTATCTCTACATCTAACTGGAAAGCTACCACAAAAAGATGAATTCAGAAGCAATGTCCAATTATCCTGTGATGCATTTCCAGGGTAATTAGGACTGTAGAATTAACTGCTCCTGCCTGTTTGACACAGGAAAGAACCTTTATATCTCCAGTGGAAAGGGACCTTTTTAAAAACCAGCATTGATTGTGCATGTGACATTCTTTGGTGATGCCCACCCATATTCCCCTTATGGGCTGCTGTTCTGATTTCCAGACTTTGGGCTCCCTAAGCGTCTCTTGAGCATAAGACCTTTCCAGACTACTTGCATTTCATAAGTTTTACTGACTTACTGGCTTTAGCCTGGCTCATAAGGCTTTTTTTGCTTTGTTTTTTGAATAAAAATAATTTTGTAATCTGAGATTATAATACCATTGCTGAAGAGAACTGTTTTGGCCAACTTCTGGATGTTCATCCCTGTCTCCTTCCTTTTGTTCCATAGTAGCACTTCTGTAGCTTGCAATGAACCAAAACAAGGATCTGATTATAAAGAAATAGTTTGTAGGAGGATGGGGATACTATTGGAGCAAATAGTTGTGGGCATGTGGAATGATGACACTTCCCACTTTGGTACAGTGTAGATTTTTGTTGGATTGAAGTGCCATGTACCTGTAGCTTATACTTAATGTTAGCTGTGATACTGCTGTGAGCAGCTGTCAACTGCATAAATGCCCTTCTGGCATCTTGGAGGAAATCAGTATTTGGGAGTCACTAAGGGAACATTCATACAGTGGTGCAACAAGGAACAGGTTCAGGGAAAGGCACTGCAAACTCAGTAATATTTTAGAATTTCTGTTACCTGGTCTGACTGGAGACTGTATGCATGACACCCTGTAAAAACAGCTCTAATTGGTTCTCTCATAGTACACAGGTTCTGGTCATGTGGTCTACAGACCACAGTTCAACATCTTCATAAAGCCACAGTTCTGATCCTTGCAGTTCCTTTTTTCTCTCCTATGGCTGGAAATAATGTATTTATTTGAGCAGCTTTTCCCAGGGAAGTCTTGGGATGCTGCTATTTTTTTTTTTTGGTGAAATCTCATGGGGATACTGTTTTTCAGAATGTTGTTCCCTCCCATTTAGTAAGTTATCTTTCTTAAGCTCACTTCAGTAGTCTTCTTGTAGTAGCCAAAATCACAATCCTGTTGCTCCTTGGATTCAGATGTTCTAGGAGAAAATAAGTGATGCAAGGAGCATTACATGGATGTAATTGTGCTATGAATTTAGCAGATGAGAGCTTTTAATGCCTTGCATACAAATCCTCTAAACTTTGGCAGCTGTTCTGTATGGCTCTGCCTTTAGGATCATAGAAAGGATCCTAAAGGTGTTGACCAAACCAGTGACCTGTGCAAGCAGAACTCACCTGCTTTGAGGATACCTGCCACAGAAGGGTCTTGTGAGAACACAAATACAGATGGGGGTGTCCCGAAGGAACTGGTGTATGTGGAGTGCCCATGTGCCTAAAGAGCAGAGGTTTCATAAAGTGCACTCACGTCTCCACACAATGACATGGGAATGCCACTTTCTCCAGCCTCCCTGTAGCAATACAGCTGGCAAGACTAACACTTCTTCTGGTTTAGATTTTTGATTTGAAAACAAAACAAAACAAAAACAAAAACATAAAGAGGAGTAAGTGGAAGAGGAGACTTTGGATTTACTGCAGGGTATCGGTTTCCCACATCCCAGGTGTCCTCTTTTCCTAATATCTTCTTTGTGGGAGACCAAGGAAGTTTTACTAGTAGTTTTTCCGGACAGTGACTATTTCTGAGTAAATTCTTTTGTATTTGAAAGCATTTTGCAGAGATTTTGGCTTTGGGACTGCATTATTATTATTGTGTGGATAATATGGGTTAATGAAATCACAGTGAAGCTGGTAGCAGTGAAAAGCCAGTATATCTGGAACATGCACAGTAGCCTACTTAACATCTACAGTCATATACAGAATGATTCCTCCAATAGAAAAAGGTGAACTAAAATGTTTGGAAAGAGGACTTGAAGTCTGTAACTTATTCTGAATTTTTTGCCTTCGGATTTAGAAGAACCATGCTTAAAAAAAAAGAAAGGAAGGCTGCTTTGAGATAATTGGCATTTTAAATGGAAATCTTTCAAGTGACAAGTTGGTAATCTACTTCAGTCAGAATTTGAGGTGGTTAAATATGTCAATAATCTTATATCGATTACTGTTTAATAGCAGCACCTGCAGAACAGTATCTTCAGGAGAAGTTGCCAGATGAAGTGGTTCTAAAGATCTTCTCCTACCTGCTGGAGCAGGATCTCTGTAGAGCAGCTTGTGTGTGTAAACGCTTCAGTGAGCTGGCTAACGATCCAATTTTGTGGTAAGTGAAAAGCTATTCCTCATTATCTTCAGAAATACTAGATGTGCTGCTCAAGATGCCAGTACAATAGAAAAATTGAAATGTTGGTTACAATTAGTTGAATTAAAACCAATTGTATTTTAATGTGTCTGGTTTAGCTAAGCATTATTTGTTACTTATGAATGTCTGATTGCATGTATTAAACAGTAAAACTTGATTCTCTAGTAGTGTAGATATTAGTTAAACAATGTTTTAGAAAAATCAATCCCTTCAGTAGCCATTTCTTCTTCCCTCTTTAACCTTTTGCAGGCTGCAGTGGGAATTGTGATGCAAAAGAAATAAAATATTTCTTAATGTTAGATGCAAGCTTTGTATAGTGTTACTTAAATTTTGGTTGGTTGGTTGGTTTGATTTGATTTTTGTTTGTTTTGTTTAATGGTTGGGTGTTGGGGCTGTTTTCCGTCATTTGAATCCACCCTTCCCCTGGGTTATTGAGAGTTTGAATAAAAAGGATCTAAATTTGTAATTGTTTATAAGGGAAAAATAGCATGTTTCTTAGGCTGCTTTTTTAAAAATAAAGACTAAAAGAAAAAGAATAAAATAACATCACAAAAATGCCCCTTTTTTTTTATGTCCTAAAGACAGCTTTGGGGATGTCTTGTCAGATGAATTACAGCTTCTGAGATTCAGTGGCATCCTGTAAGTCTGGGCTTAATATCAGACACTGCAATTATTTGCATTCTGGCACTAATCAAAAGAATCCAACTGCTGTGTGCCATTTTCTTCTTTTTAAACCACTGCAATTTGTTCACTGATGAACTCTTTTTGGAATACAGTGCATTATTTGTTCTCCGTGAATGCATTTTTCAGTCTTTTTTTGGCAAGGTGAGGAAGAGGTGGTGGCACACTTTGTCTTAAGTTTGTTATTTCGTGCTACTAGCTTTTGTAAGTGTTAAGGCAATGCTGTAGTTAATATGCAATTAGACTCTGTTTCCACAAACACTGTAACTAACAACTTGAATTTCTTCATGAAAATTGCACGTTGAGAACTTTTTCACTTGAATCATGAAACACATCAAAATTTTTCTCAGAAAAACACAAAAGTCAGTACAACAGAAAAATGGTTTTGGAAGGGTCTAAGTGATAGGTACTGATCTTGGTAAAATTCGCTGTCAGACTGGCAAATCCCAGAAAAAAAAAGGGTTTTAACTTTTGGTGTTAGGTGAAAATGAAAGAGTAATCAGAAATGCATTAATTTTCTCTTTTGCTTGACACTTCTGCTCAGGAAAAGATTGTATATGGAAGTATTTGAGTACACTCGTCCCATGATGCATCCTGAACCTGGTAAATTTTATCAGATTAATCCAGAAGAATATGAACATCCAAATCCCTGGAAAGAAAGCTTCCAGCAACTGGTAAGAGTAGTATTTGCTTATGTTCAAATTTACACGTTTATAAAAGTAAAAAACCCAACTTGTGAAATGGAGCTGACAATAGTGATTCACTTGAGTTTAGACTTTAAATAAGGTGATGTGACTGAGGAGGTGGGGAGAGATCCTCTGGTGTTACACAGTAGGGGGAAATCTGAAGTTATTTCCTGTTTTGAGGCACACTTTAGGGAGACACAACATTGTAAAGTGTGTGAGCATCAGCTCTTCTGTCTTGGGTTTTCTTTGTGTTTTGCATCACTGAAATTCTGTGGAAAAGATTGTCATGGTCTGTGGCTCACAAATAAACTGCAAATACGTTGTTGTTGTTGTCTGTTACTAAACCAGTGCGTGTGCTGGTTATCAGATTTGTGTCCATCTTCCTCTAGTAAACCGAACAGTATGTTGGTAATACCACTTTGGGCTTAAACAGCGATTCACAGTGACTGCAGCTCAACAAGTTATCTTTAGGGCATGTGATTGAACCTCTAATCCAAAATTCCAGAGGTGTTGTAAGAATGGCTGGGCATGATATTTGAAAAACATAAGAGAAATATCAGGGTGAGTGAATCAAACAATGCTGCGTGTCATTGGTTAATGAAATTCAGAAGCTTGTTGAGGACAAATGCCTGACTTGGCTACTTTGTTTATTCCATCACAAGTGAAGGTGTAGGGTTCTCTTTTCCTCACCATATAAATGCAGTTTGTTTTGTGGCAAGCTGCTGGAGAATCAAGCTATGGAAGTTAAAACAGTGGCTGTGGAGTGCATAAGGTGTTTGAAGCTCTCAGCCGGTTTCAAGGCTCCTGGCTGTGTAAGTAGGTTGGCCTGCTGTAAGTAGGTTTAGTTGATCACTCCCTTAGGCTCAGACCATTTTTGGCTGTTGCCATTTTGAATCGTGTGCCTAGTGTGGGAGCTCAGTATGTGGTCCTTACTTCTTGGAACAAACTGATACTGACAAGTGGATGGTTAATTAGAGGATTAGTAGATCTCTTGTCCATGCATTCAGACCCACCTGTCTGCAAACTTATCACAGACTTTTTTCCTTGTTTCAGTACAAAGGAGCACATGTAAAGCCAGGTTTTGCTGAACACTTCTACAGTAATCCTGCAAGATACAAAGGAAGAGAAAATATGCTGGTGTGTATCTAAAGCAGTTCTTAAGAGTATTTAGATATCTGTATTTAAATGGAAATGGACATTTCTCTAAACTTGTCCCTTTTCTTCTAGTATTATGATACTATTGAGGATGCTCTTGGTGGAGTTCAAGAAGCTCATTTCGATGGACTTATCTTTGTTCACTCTGGAATATATACTGATGAATGGATATATATAGAATCTCCAATCACCATGATCGGTGCAGGTATGTAAACTGGGAGCATCGTCATTGCAAAGTTGTGTTAATTACTACATTAATTACAAAAATACTCTGATGTATTAAATATCTTTCTTCATCAGCCTAGTAAATATATATTTTTTTGTACAAGTATTGCTAACTAAAAAGTAGCTGATGCTTCAGACTGAAGTACTATTGTCTGCTTGTTAGTTCTTGGAACAACTTACCTTTTTATTTTATTGGGAGAAAAAAATTGAATTTTTCAGGAAGTATATTCAGTTATATGACTGCAGCTGAAATTTTCAGGTGGTTCTTATGAAATTTGTACATATATATATCCCATCTCCAGAGTAGAAACCAGCAGTGGGAGCAAGCCCAAATTAGTATCTGTCCCATTTTCTTCATCGTAATTCCATCTTGAGGAAGGAAATGAGAGCATCCAACAGAAAGATTCTAAGACTAGAGGTTTTTTTCTCTATTCATCTCCCAACCGTTCCTCTAAAGGAGAACCTTTATGGAGAAGCAAATAAGACTTTCAGATTAGGAAAGAAAAAGATAAGATTAATATAAGATATAATATAATCTATAATATAAGATAATACACTTGGCTGCAAATTGTGGTACTTGTGGAGCTGTTTGCTTTTCCTGTCACTACTGTGAGCATGCCAATTCCTAGTAGCATGATAACTGGTAGAAATTGAGACTGTATTCATGTCTGGTAGAGATCTTGGTTAAGGGGTCTCAGACCTCTTGCTCCTCTGGTGACCCAGGAGTGAATTGCCTGCTGTTTGCTTTTTCTGAGATGCTGCCTATCTGCATTGACTTGGTTGGTTGGATTTTCTGGGTTGTGGGGTTTTTTGATTGCTTGTTAGGTTAGGGGTTTGTAGTTGTTTTGGTGGAGTGTGTTTTCTGTGCATGTGTGTAGTTTGGTTTTGCATTTTTTTGTTTTGAAAAGTCCCTTTTTTTGGGTATTTATCTGTTCTCCATAACAACTGTTTTGTTCTTGAGTGATCCTGTTCTGGCACTTCTTGCCTGGGTTTTGCAGACTTGGCAGTGAGAATGGTTTTGAGCAGTGCATTCAGATTGTTCCAGTGTTACTCCTAAAACTTGTCCCCCCAGATCCACAAGATGTGGCTGGGTTAGTATGTTAGTTTGTCAGTTCATGGCTACATATCTGAAGCCAACATTCTGAACATCCCTATTTACAGTGCTTTGATTTGTGTTGTGGAGAGGTTTTGGAGCACTAACTGGATTCCTTTTGGATGAGACTAATTTAAGAGATGTGTTCCTGGAATACTCTTCCTGCACTCTAGTAGCCAGTGTACATTCAGTCAGAGAGACCAGGACAGGACTAATCCAAAGTCGGTCTTTTCTACCCTCCCTGTCCTGCAACGTGGGTGGTGTGGATGTCTGATCCTCAGCACTATTTCACTTTGTAGTACCACTGTTGTTAGGCTGCAGTGCTTGCTAATGGAGACGTGGCTGTAGACAAATAACAGAACGCCCCTGGCTTCTGTTTCAGATGGGGGATGACAGTAATAGATGCCAGTACAAATAGGGCAGGTTGTATTCATGAAGTGTTTAAAATCCAGAAGAAACTGGATCAGCACTGTCCTAAGATACAAAACTTCTCAGTTACTTCATGACACTTGAGATGATATCTTTGATATATGGTTAGACTTCTGCATGTTCTCTGGCTCCTTTTAGGTTTTGAAAAGTCCTCTGCTTTCTCTTCCACTGGAATTAACCTAAGTTATTCAGAAAAACAGTTATCTTAACTGCAGTCCTTTAAAAGCCAGGGATCTGCATTGTGTATTTTTGTAACAGAATAGCTATCTTGGGGAACAAAACCTCCAAGAGGAATCCAGAAATGCTGGATGTATTTATATTTCAGTTTTTGGCACTGCTGACTTCACTTCCTCAGACTTTCTCCACTGTATGGTGAGTGACATTGTAGAGAGAGTCAATTTTCTTTTGTCTGGAAAAGAAAACAAATTAAAGTGAACCACTAAGCCTTGGAGAACTACCTCTTCTCTGTTCAGTCTGACATGCTTTTCAGAATGGTAGGATTAAGGCAGCACCAAATCTCTCTGCAGTTCTACTCAAATTTCTTTAATATTTCTTCTGCTGACTTCTGAAGAAGCACAACATTATTAGAAAGGCAGCTTAACATACCTTGAGCTCACAAGGAGCTTCTGCTTTCACACATAAGCAAAATGTTCTTACAGAATAATGCCTGGTATTCTAGGTTTGTTGTTCTGTTTAATTTTGGGGTTATTTATTTGTTCCCTTAAATCCAGGGGAAGGAGTTAGTTCAGAAGGAAGCCTTTGGAGGTATTGTTAGTACTGGGACTTATCTGAACTGTCAAGTAAGGAACAAGAGTAGAGGTTCTGAAAGGAAATTGTTGCATCTGGTTCAGTGGACAGAAATACCTATGAATTTCTTAAAAGAATTTATTTTCCAGAGTTGGAGAGGGGATGTGTGTTCAGTGCAGGGAATATCCATGGAGTGCTCATCACACTAAAGACACAAATTCTCTCAATGGACTGAATTTCAGCAGTTGACAGACATGTGTCCCAATATGAGAATTTTCACTAAATGTGTGTGGTTTTCTATGTTTTAGGAGCTACAGCTTTCTTTTTTTTGTGTCCCTTTTATTTTTATTTGGCTTAAATAATGTGCAAGTAAGTAAAAAGGGATTATCAAGGGATTTTTTCAATCAAGAAACACATTAGTAAAAACAATGAGAATTATTATTGTGATTGTAAGGGTGGAAAAATCTAAAATGGTAAGACTATCGTAATTAAATATTTTTTTACTTTAGAGTGCGAGAGTACCTTCACATTCTTGAGCTCTTCTTTAAATACCCATTCTGCATCTTTGAATTTTGAAAGTTGTATTTTGGACTAGTTTAAACACTAGAGCTGTGTTCTTTGCTGAAGATTTTGCAGACTGCAAGATCTAAAAGGCTATCTCTATTTTTTGCCTGGTAAAGTTGAACAGGGTTACAATTATTTCCTGCAGAACGTAGTGGATTGTCTTTTAATGCACTGAGAATTGAAATTGTTTTATTCCTTTTGAGAAATTAAAGAATGATGAGGCAACATCCAGTTAGTTTATAATTCTTTAGGCAGTCCTTTACTGTAGGCTTTCTGTTACATTATTTCTAAATGATCCATCTTGGTCCTTAAGCTGAGTATAAATTCTGATCCCATGGAACACAACTCCCTTAGATTTCAGCAAATAGACTTCTTGGGAGCTGTGTTTTGCTTACAAAATTAGTAGTCCACTTCTTCCTTTTCCGATTCTTATACTGGTTCATTTTTTCTAAAATGATCTAAGCCAAAAACTGAAATAGAGATACTTCTGTGAATGAGGATTTTGCAAAGATTTAGTAGGATATTGCAGAGAATTTCATTGGTGCATTTAGAATGAAACCAATGCTCAAGGAAGTCTTCAGTCTTTTCCCAGGGGGGATCTCAGTGCAGTGGTCTTACTAACTGGCGTATTCCATGATGGGCATTCTGGGACCTCCCAGACTCAGAGACCTATGAAGTAACTCCTGTGCTGAGAGGAAGGAAATACCTGTGGAGAATGTGACCCAAGTGCATTCCAAACACCTACAAGCAGAATTCCACAAATCTGTTTTATTGTGTTTCAGAGCATCCAGTGTAAAGTGCAATTTTTCTGTGCCACTTTAAAAGAGAACACAATTCTGATATTGATTTATGGCTCTTATATCCTGTTAGGGCCTCTATTTTCTAGTTTTGGTTCACCTGCAATACTGTGGTGCTGTTCTTTTTCATATGCTGAAATACACTCATGTATACCAGTGCATTTGCACCGTGGTGAATATATAGAAATGTTATCAAACCACAGAAAGATGTTTTGTGTGATGACAGAACTCATCAAAGCCTCTTTTAGTTATGTAGTGCTAAGTGAACAGTGGTATGAAGAAGAGCTAGACTACCTTAAATATTTGCAGCTCTGCAGTAATGAAAGCAGAGATCAGGCTTTTAGATAGTGAGAACAAGCTGGATAATGATATAAATGTTGCTCCATTCTGACTGACACCTTTCTGCCAGAGAGATAAAGAACAGGACATACCACTTGTCTGTACTAGTGTCAACAGACAGCAGAAAAGGATCTACTCATGAGAAATCCTGTCAGTAGCCTCTTCAATAAAATACAGAATTTAGGGCAAATGCCCGGTCATGTTTGTGTGTCAGGAGTGGGGAATGATTTGAATTGCTCTCAGGTAAGTTACCTGCTATAGAATGTGACACTTTATATTTTATACATTGAGGAAGGCTGCTTCTAACTTGCATAGTTAATGTGCAGGTTTGAATTGGATGAACGATCTTGCTTGTGAATGAGCGTCATTGAATTGATTCCAGTGCAAGGTTGTTGTTAACTCGTGCTCCCTCTGCCGGCTCTTGCCATCCCAATGTAAACATCGCCTGCCTTTGGATTAAGGATAAAGAATCAAGCAGAGTCTCTCTGGTAGCACAGGAGATCAAATGGCACATTATGGCATCTTGCAAATGAACCAGTCTGAAACCTTCTGCACATACTTGCAGTAGTGTAGTTCAATCCAGTTTAATAAGATTTTTCCCCCCTCCGAAGAATAATGAGGGTATCAGATCAAAACTCTGAATCCTGCATTTGAGAAGTATGGGGAGAGGTCACTTGTAGGTCATGAGCAGATTACTAAATAGTGGTTCAAATTAGTGATGGAATATATGTTTTTAGCTTTAATAAAAGGGTTTAGAATACCAAAATAAATTGTACTTGGAACAGAATTAAAGTGCCTCTAGCCTAGTGCCTCATGCTTAAACTGCTAATTCAGTTCATCATAAGTAGTAGTCAAAAACTAGCTCTGTACAAGATAAGGTTTTTCTCCTGGTACTGCATAGTAAATTAGTGCCAGATTGTCTTAGTTAAAGACCAGTTTCTTCATTGTCTTTGAAACTTCCTTGTTTAAGATTCTTCTTACATGAAGACTGTTTATGTGCCAACAATAGCATTAATTTTCCTTTGTTACTTTGAACAGAATTCTCTAAGTCTTATGAGGATTTTTTTTTTCCAGTGGCATAAACTAAGAGTTACTAATTGTTTTCTTTACAGCACCTGGAAAAGTAGCAGATAAAGTTATAATAGAAAACACTAGAGATTCCACCTTCGTTTTTATGGAGGGGTCTGAAGATGCCTATGTTGGATATATGACAATCAGGGTAAGAATCTCAAACTTCAGCAGCTCTTTTAAAAGTTTTAAGGCCTGATCAATTGAATGTAACGTTTCTGTGTTTTCTTCCTTTTTCAGTTCAACCCTGATGACAAATCTGCTCAGCACCACAATGCTCACCACTGCTTAGAGATTACCGTGAACTGCAGTCCAATTATAGATCACTGTATTATTCGAAGTACTTGTACAGGTTAGTGGGCTTTTTATTGTTTGAAGAAACGCACAAATTGAGTAGGATCACTGTTGGCATATTTCACTTTCTGATGCAGGTGTTTAATACATGTCTACAAGCCTTACTTGCCTTGAAATGGCACTATTAGTGACTTCTTTGTGTCCAAAACCTTTGGTCTTCTATTTGAATCTGTTTAGACTCTCTGGGCAATTGGTTTAAAACCTGAAAAGTGACAGTTTAAGTAAACTTACCTGGTTTTGGTATTTTTAATTGTAACTGGTGGGAGGGGGCATTTGAAGGGGGTACACATGGGATGTGTACATGAGGTTTGTTGTGATATTCACTACTGGGATTGATGGCATTAAACAGTCATGAGATGTAAATGCTAAGTTCAGTTCACTTTCCTCTTGAGTGGAATGATTGGACGTAGAGTCTGAGTATCTGGCTTATACAGGCAGAAGTGTTGAAAGACAGACTCATTTCACCATCAGAGACAATAGGGAATTTATACCACCTGATTTGGGAAACATTGGTAGTTGAGATTCAGGGAAGAACTGGTCAGAATCTGTTGAAGTGAGAAGCTGCATGGCATTGGCAGGAAGACACAACAGTTTGTAATCACTAGACACAAGACGTGTTTGGACACAACCTGATAAACGGAGTTGAAGTGTCAGAAAGAAGTGGTTTGGGAGAATTAAGATGCTGAGTCTTTGCATGGAAATGGCAGTATGAACTTAGATCAGCAAGTTCAGCTAGTGAAAGGGAATGGATCTGTGCAGCAGGCTGTGCACAGAGGTTGCTCAGCTCAACATAAAGGCGAGGAAAAAAGATCTTCAAACTAGATAGAAAAACTGCACTTTTCTGGTACAACCTGTGGAGGAGAGAATACTGCAGGGAACCACAATGAGAGTGGTAGAAGGATTCCTTGTCTGTGCCTTCTGGAGGAAGATGGGCTCTTTCTTGGAGGTTTCAGGCTATAAAACACTACCCTTGGTCATCATCATCTGTTTTATTGAGGGCATATCAGCAAATATATGGAAGTGTTAAAAATAGCAAGAGGGGAACAAAGGACAGGAACTGCTCTCAGTATTTCAGTGTTAATGCTAACTACTGGGAAATTGAAGTATATGAAGAAAATTTATTCTGGAACTTCTTATATACCAGTATGGGGGACCTTGACAACAAATGAATTAGATTAGTTTCTTGAACCACATGATTATAAAAGTAGTTTGAAGAGCTGCATGGCTTCATATTGAAACGTGCTTACAGATATGCTAGTAGGTCTTGATACTTTGGTGAAAGTTGTTTATTAAAATTAATATTTGATCTTTTTTTATGAACACTTTTCATTATGGAAGACTTTCTGAGGATTTCAGACTTTTGCCCCCTTCAAGACTCTGGGTTTCTGAATGTTTGCTGTATTGAATTGTTGCTTCTTTTCTCCAAAGTTAAAATTTCTGGTCAATTTTGGAGCCTATGTGGAGGCTGTACTATCATCACTTATTGATTATTAAATTTTATTGACTTTTAAATCCTACCAAGCCTTGCTATAACCTATTCAGGAAGTATTGAGTGTGTGTAAAAAGGGAGAAAAAATGGCAGTCTGCCAGAAAAGGCATTTACTGTTTCCAAATCATTGACATCTCTGAAATACTGATCCATAAGCATTCAAAATCTTTCCTAGCACGTTTGATATCCTTTCTGCAGATTTCCTAATTGCATTAAAGCATATTTCTACATTATGTCGTATATGAAGGTCTTAATATGTGTAACATGTAGAGATACATGCTATGTAAGTGCAAGGGATTTTAGCTGGAAGTCTCCTGCTGCCAGTCCAGAGCATCTTTAAATAAAGTTTAAATGGCAAGATCCCGAGTCTAGAGGTTCTATTGCATCCATTGTGGAAGAAATCTGTGTTAGTCCTCACCTTGATGGATAAAAGTAATAGTGGATGGCACTGTGCCTTTTTATTTTAAATATTGCATAAGTGTGTGCAATCATTATATTTTGAGTAAACAAAATAAAGCCTAAACCAGTATGACATGTGCTTGGTACTGCAAAAGGACCAGTTTCACACAATGAATACTTCAGTCCGGTGAAGTGAGTGAGAATAAAGATTGCTTTCATTTAAAGAAGCAAAATGTGATAGAG
The DNA here is from genome assembly GCF_003945725.1 of Corapipo altera. Taxonomy (NCBI): domain Eukaryota; kingdom Metazoa; phylum Chordata; class Aves; order Passeriformes; family Pipridae; genus Corapipo; species Corapipo altera. Next base: position 2,428,856 of record NW_020884931.1, read on the forward strand.
GTATGCTTTTAGAACATCAGACTGGGTTCCTAAAAATCCATCACTCCTCAGTGACACCAAAAGAGGTAGAGGGAAGGGGAGTGAAAGCAATTATGAAATACAAGAAAGGAGAAGTTATTAGCAGCTAATGTAAGTAGAGAATTAGGAATTGAAGTAAACTGTGGGGACTTCCCCCCAAAATACAAACACCCCATCAAAATACCACCTTTTACCCATGAAGAACTTGATAAACAAGACAAGATACATCTGTCTTTAGAAGAGACCGTGCTTGGGTCTTAATTTGGGGAATAAAGGGAGTTTTGGCAGTGATGCTGATCCATCATAGCATGGAAAAATTTGAATGGCAAAGTGTTGTGTAATTTTTGTTCCATATTTAATGAGACTAGGCAGGAATGATAAATGTGCTCATACCCTAGAGGGATAATGAAATATGTTCCACTCTTGACAGTAACCGTGGATGAGGTTAAACAGCTGTAAAAATAGACATTCTAAAATCATGCAGGAGTTTAAAAAGAACTGACCAAGAAATTCTCTGGGCTCCTATTATCTATCAACAGTAACTTGAAACCTGGGTGAGATGGTGTTATGTCCTTGGGGGAGGCAGTATGGAGGGAGACTACACAGGATGAAGTATGGCATGACTACTGTCTATTGATCCTGGGTAGAATAATGAGGTAGTAAATGAAGGGGTTTGGTTAATCAAGAATTTAAAATTTATGATTGAATCAAATGATTGTATATTTACAGAAAGTTATAATGGTTGCATCACACTGTTAGCATTTTTTATTACTTTCTTTGACTAAAAGAAGGCAGCAGTCCCAGTATAATTACATTGATCCTTGAAAAATACTTGACTTCAGCATATAGTGCCTTAAAATATTAGAATTCTGCAGGATTACCAGACCATACACCAAATAGATGAAAAATAACTTTCAGGGTAACTATAAAAGGCTTTTTTTGTGGTTATTTCAAAGATGACTTCTTGACTTTAAGCCACGTAATGACTTCAAGAAAATAAATAAGATGCATATTGATGAGACTTCTAGAGAATGAGGAGTTTATATTTTAGAGTATTATAGATATACTAAGAATATACTATAACTGTAATCTTATAAATAACCAGGAGGATGGGTTACTGTGACCTTTTTTGGTAGTTGGGCTGTCAAACACTATTCACGATAGTCTGGACAAGTGCAAAGTTAAACACACAACTCACGTTTGTCCCTCCTTCTAAGTGATAAACCTCCCTCCTGGAAAGCTGGGAAAAGCTTAGAGAGTCACAGTGGGGGAACTGCTAAATATGAGCCCTCGTGTAGTCGAGTGGCCAAAAGAACTGATGTGATCCTTAGTTACACCTCTGGGAATACTGAGCAGAAGTAGAGAGACTGTGTTAACGCCTCTGCTTAGTCCTACTTCAGAATAAAGTGCTCTTTTCTGGTGTCCATAGCAACATGTTAGAAAATTTAGAAACAGTTCAATGAAAAGTCATATAAGGTAAAGCAGAAAAATTCAGTTGTAGTGAAAAACACACTGACTGCAGTTTGTTGCTTTGTCAAGGAGAAGGCTGAACGAGAAAATTGCTTGCACTAAACGTGTGTGTGTTGGGTATGGCATACATTGGTGTAAAGAGAACCAGTAACTGTGTGCTAAAGCTGGAGGAATTCAGATGAGCAATTAAAGTGTAAATTAAAAGGGAACAGCCCTGTAACCAGCTAACAAGCTTTATGCTGGTTTCTGAGTTGTTGGAAATCACAGAGTCAGAATTAAATGTGTTTCTAAGAGATAACGTGTTGAAGTTCCTGCTACTAGAATTGAAGCAGGACTTAATTCAGGGAATTAGTATAGCCTGTATTATTCATAAGGTCAGACTAGACAATCAAAATAATATCTGTAGGAATTAAAAAAATAAACTCTCTGTAAATGAGGCTGTGAATTATTAAAGTACAGTCTTTGTGGTAATTTACTAGAAGGATATACGAAAACTTACTAACAGAGCAGGTACTGGCTTGGTTATTTAGGGATGGTGTGTGTTACATAGACCAAGTACCCTGAGACAAGGTCTTAGATTTCAGAAATCACTGTGAATCTGCTGTTGATTTTTAATGGCTGCAGAATTTATTATTTTCGTACTTCATGGGATCCAGGGAACTGAGCTGCTCTGCTGAAGACCTGAGCAATTTGAGTCCTAGTTTCCTGAAACAGGTTTATATTCTAGGTTATTATGGTATGGTAGCTGAAATTATTCAAGGAGCTTTGTAACTCAGCCAAGAAGAGACCTGTTGGTTCCTGATGTTTTGTCTACTTGAGATTGTGCATTTGTGTCCTGCTCATCTCTGGTTAGACAGTGTGTCTTTGTGTGCTACAAATTATAATTTGTTTGGCCTCTTTGAAGTACTGAGTTACGAAAGTTTAAAGAGAAACAAAAAAACCAGTAATTAGCATAGAAATTTTTTCTATTTCTGTTGTCCTTTACTGTGGTCAGTATACAGTGGGTCTAATGCAGGGAAATAAATGAGAACTTTCATAAGCATGAATTATTATATAAACCATTGTCCTGGCAGATGTATAACCATGGCAGGGTGATTTTTAAAGCGACTCCTACCGTGATTTTTGCATCTGCAAAATGATGACATTAGTGTTTTTCTGCCAGTGTCTTGCAATGTTTTGGCACTGGCCAGGCTGAATCTTTTTTAAATATCAGTTCACACTAACTTTTCTTGCGAAAGCACTGCCAGACTATTTATAAATACACTATGCTTTGAAGCTATGGTAACTGTACTGTTTTCTTCCAGTTGGCTCTGCAGTATGTGTTAGTGGCCAGGGAGCTTGTCCTACTATTAAACACTGTAACATCAGCGACTGTGAAAATGTTGGACTTTATATTACAGACCATGCACAGGTAATTTTCTATGTGAATTTCTTTGATAAAATTGTTTAGTGTTCTTGATTCCTGTCTTAATTTACATTTTTTATTTCCCAGGGAATATATGAGGACAATGAGATATCCAATAATGCATTAGCAGGGATTTGGGTTAAAAACCATGGAAATCCCATTATCAGACGGAATCACATTCACCATGGACGTGACGTTGGAGTTTTCACTTTTGACCATGGCATGGTAACATATATGTTTTCTTTTGAAGAAAGGAATACAGATGTTGTGTAACTGAAGCCTTCACATTTTGCCTGTCATTGAAGAAATGTTTAAAAAACCATGCTTTTACTTATGAACAGATGCTTTAAAATATGCCTGCTGGTGTTCTCTTGCCCTTCAGTGGGAGACTTCACTTTAAAGACAATTTTATCTGAAAGAGGTTTAAGCAAGCTTTTTGCAGTTGATTGGCAGCCTGTTACATTGTATTATGTTACAGTGACAAAATACCTCTTGAAATAGGATGTAAATGGTAGGCTTACATTTATGCTTCATTCTTTTCCCTTTGAAATGGAACAAAAAATAAGGTACTGGAAGATTTAGAAATGAAAAAACATGCTCTGTGGAGACAACCTTATTTTAGTGTTAAAACTCTGAAACAACTTCTCTGGGAAGAGGGACTTTTGTAGCATGGAATTAGCTGTGGAATTTTGAAACAGAATTTCATATCAGAATTCAGATCCTCTTTCATAAAAATGTTTGTTTGTGTGGGGTGAGGGTGATAGCTTCCCAGTACATGTAAAGTAGTGAGTGATAAGATTGATAACCCTTGAAGTAAACAGCGTGGATTTTTGCCACTGAAGTAAAAGATGATTATTTGCTGATTTGTTTTAGGAAAATATTCTGCATGACTACCAAACAGTGCCAAATCATTGTTTCTCCTGCTTAAATGACAAACTCCCAATTCCCCCCACCCAGCTGATAAAATGAGCAGTTGTCTTCTGGTCACTCTTAAAATGACCAATTTTTAAGGATGCTTTCCATAGGGTGCAAAAGCTCTTGATCCACAGGTGTAAGAAATCAGGAAAGGAAGGCAAGAGACCAGCATGGCTGAGTTGAGACCTGCTGGTAAGACTCAAGGCCAGGAAAGAAATGCACAGGCAGTGGAAGCAGGAACCAGGTGACCTGGGAAGAGTATAGAGACACTGTCCAGTTGTGTCGGGAGGGGGTCAGGAAGGCCAAGGTGTGGATGGAGCTGAACTTGGCAAGGGATGCAAAGAATATCAGGAAAGATTTCTACAAGTATGTCATCCAGAAAAGGAATGTCAAAAAAAAAACAACCCCACCAATGAGCAACACTGGTAACGAGATGAGGAGAAGGCTGAGGTACTCAACAACACTTTGTCTCAGCTTTCACTGGCAGTCTTCCTTCCCACACCTCTTGAGTGGATGAGCCAGGAGGCAGGGACTGGGGGAGCAAAGTCCCTTCCACTGTAGGAGAAGATCAGGTTCATGACCACCTGAGGAACCTGAACATACCCAAGTCTGTGGGACCTGATGAGTTGCATCCCAGAGTCCCAAGGGAATTGGCTGATGTGGTTGCCAAGCCACTCTCCATGATATTTGAAAAGTCATGGCAGTCATGTGAAGTCCCTGATGTCTGGAAAAAAGGAAACCTTGCACCCAGTTTTATGAGAGGGCAGAAGGGAGGATCCTGGGAACTCCTCACCCCTGTGCCTGGGAAGATCATGCAACAGATCCTCCTAGAAGCTCTGCTAAGGCTCATGGGAGACAGGGAGAGGTGATTTTGGACAGCCAGCATGGCTGCACCAAGGGCAGGACCTGCCTGACCGACCCAGTGGCCTTCTGTGATGGGGTGACATCAGTGGACAAGGGAAGGGCTACAGATGCCATTTAACTTTTGCAAGGCCTTTGACACAGTCCCCCACGACATCCTTCTCTCTAAATTGGAGGGATGTGGATTTGAGGGATAGACTGTTTGGTGGTGAGGAATTGTTTGGATAGTTGCATCCAGAGAGTAGATGCCAACGGCTCAATGTCCAGATGGAGATTGGTGACAAGTTGTGTCCCTCAGTGTCTGTACTGGGACTAGTACCATTCATCAGTGACATGGACACTGGGATCAAGTGCACCCTCAGCAAGTTCCAACCCAGATCTCCTGAGGTTTTTGATGAGAGTTGGCAGACTGGAAATAGTATTAACAGAAAATCCACTGTGGACAGAAACTAGTGAGACCTTTCTCCTTTTCATCCAGTTTGCTGGGGAGGTGGGGATGAAGGATTGAGGCAGTGCTTAGTTGTAGCTGTTGGATTTGCGGTTTTCTGGTTTCAGTGGAAGGTAAACAGGTCACAGAATGCTGCTATTTTTGCTGCTGGCATAAAATCTTCTTTCCAGTGGAAGGTGAGAAACGTGATGAGATTCTGCTGTTAGGTGCCTCTTTTCTGCTCTTGTGGTTACCTCTTAAAAAGTATATTTATTCTGTGTTGGGCAAGATTGCACCAGTCCAGAAGCATGCCCAGCTGGCAGCCTTCTGATGGATTGCTCTACATAATTTTCTGTTCTCTAGCAATGTAGTTGTTTGGCTGTTTTGCAAAGAGTGGTGGCAAACTTAAGATGTTATGTCTTTGTTTTATATTATCTCATTGTTTGGACTCTATTAAGCTGTACTTACATATTATACAAGCACTACTAATCTGCTTCAGTGGATACATATATCCATACGTTCCTCCAAGACTTAATCACTCCATTTAATGAAGTGATTTCAGCTACAGAAAAACTGGTAAAGGAGAGTGTTTCAGTAACTCCTGGAGGAGAGGTGTCTGTGTGTAGGCTTGAGGGTTAATTGGAAAGTCTGGCTAGGAGCTGCTTCTTGTTTAATACTAAAGCATAAATATGAAATATATGAATACTGAAGTATTAAAAAAAATTAAAAGCTAGGCTGAATTCAGTTTATTAATTTTAAATAAAAGTGTATTTGATCTGTTTTCTTACCGATGAAAAGGCTGTTTCAATGCTGTGATCAGTGTGATATCACAAGCAAAATGGAATAGAAATAAATGTTTCTGTTTCATTCAGAGGAAACACTAGCACATTAAAAAGAACCTGTGAATAATATTTATCTCAGCTGCAAATATTATTGAAATACTTTGTAGTCATAAACTCCTTTGAAAGATTCTGTGCTCCTATCTCAAAGTCTGCTTTGGCATCAGCCTCTCTTATGCATCATGCCTAGTGATAGAGTTAATGAAATTACATCATTGGTAATATTTACATACTCATTAAGTGACAAAGTGACATGGTATCTTTCAGATACAAATTCCATATACCTAAACATATCAATGGCTTTTCTACATTCATTTCTCTCGCTTCCCTTCTGTTACTTTGTGGGATATATTTATTTTTTTTATGTTGCTTGTGACTGTGAAGTGGGATAAGTACATTCCAGTGCTGAATTCCTACCCTACACGTTCTTTTCCCGTGGGTTTCTGTGCTGAAGTGCTGGCTCTGAAAGGTTCAAGAGTGCTTTGTTTTTCAGTTTTTGAGTTTCATGTTCTCAGACTGTTCTTTGTGTTTTGATACTTGTAGGATCTTAACCTCTGATTTCTAAACTGGCAATATTCTGATGTTTGCCTTAGTGCTGTGTGGAAGGTTTAACAAGCAGGCATTAAAAATGCAGCATAACATTGGCAGCCCTCGGTGCCTTACCCTGACCTCTCCTGCAGTTGCCTGAGACGAGTTACCAGACATCTGTCATAAATTGTATTTAGTAGTTGTATGCAAACAACAGAGAAGTTCCAACTTACTGTAAGAATAAGCATAATTTTACAGTTTAAAGCTGAGATCTAGGCATAATAGTCTTAATTTTCATTGCTCCCAAATGAGAACCCCAAAACTCACTATTGCTTGGTTGGGGTTTTTTCCTGATGAAATAAAAGTATAGCAGCATGTGTCTGGGTGATTTTAACTAGTTTACAGCCCAGTCTGTTAAGTACTAAAGATCATTTTAAAGAAGTGTGTATATAAGTAAAAAAAAAATTAGGCATATGCCAGTTTCTATACAGACTACATTAAAACTGAGTTGGCCTTTTGCTGTGCACTGAAAGCAAAGGGTTTGTTTTTGCGTCTTGGATGTGATTTTCTTTATGTTGCATTTGAATTTTTATGAAATGCACCAACTTTCAAATAAAGACCATTCCAGGCTTTGGGGGACAAATTTTTATAAACATATTTTTTCTGTTGTCAGTCACATTTCTAATTGCTATTTGATTAAATTGGCACAGAGTCAGATACTCCTAAGCAGTTAATTTTTTTCTATCTTGATCTCCTGTTGTTTGTTTGTTTGTTTTTCTTTTCTTACCCTTTTGGGAATACCAGCATTAATAAATATTTAGGAGGCTTGCACAGTTATCTTTTTTTTTTTCTTCAAATATCTGCGTTGTTCAAATAGTAACATGAAATACCTCTGTATTTCTGTAATGTTGTGATCTTTGAGACAGAGAAAGAAAAATAGTCCTTTTGGAAATAAATGGGGGAAAAATTCCTCTGAGAAGAAAAGCAGCAAACAAAATCACATCATTTTTAAAATTTTAACCCTTTAAAAGCAGTGTTTGTTAAACTAGACAACATGCAGAAAGAAAAAAACATCAGAGTTCAATTACAGTGTTTGTCTTGATGTAAAAAGTCTTCTGAGCTTGTCGAGCTGTTCAGCAGCCCATCTTTGTCATCACATCCTTTTCTGTTCACTGTGTACCTGTGAGAACATCAACATTATCATTCCTGTGGTGTTTGTTTGTGATTGCTTTACCTGCTCAGATCCTAACAGGCTGCAGCGGTGCGTTCTTGCCCACGCTTTCTGTCACTGTAGCTGTCATCTTGTGCACACAGCGAGTGCTTTGCCTGGCATTTTAAATAAATCTGATGTGCAGAGCTACTTTTTAATAGCTAGGATTTTTCAAGCAGAAAGCTACTACTAAGGTATTTTGAGTTTCCTTACACTTGGTATTTTTGTGTAAGTCTGTAGTACTTTTTCCATGTCTCCTGTATTCCTTTTCCTTATTAATCATAAGGACCTCTTTTTCTTTGCAGTCCTGGCACTGCCAGGTGATGTGTCATCCAGACTCTTCTTCTGCTAGATGATGATAACCAGAAACCACCACAAAGCACAAGCAAAATACCCAGTACACTTGAAAATGAGTCTTAGAAGGAGGTGAAGGCAGTATAAGGCTTGCAATCCCTCTGTGCAGGGGAGGGATATTGACCTTCCTGACCTTAATAGCTTCCTGGCACAGTCTCCATAAAGGATCTGGGCTTGAGCTGCCTGACAGCTGGACAGAGCTTAAGAGCTGTGTATTGGGCAGACTGTGTGTGCTGTGAGACAGAAGTGGTAAGAAAGGAGCAGGCTGTGTCTGGTGGTACTGGTTATAGCTGGAGCTGGCAGTAAGATTTATGGATAATAGATCATTTATCTCAGTACTTGGAAACAATTTCATTGTTAAATTTCCAAAGAGGAAATGTTGTCTGAACCCATATATGATTTCTTGGGATCCAGAAGTCCATCACTAGACATCTTTGAGAGGGTGCAGTTCAAAGGCACAACAATGCTTTTTGAAGGGAGTTAGCTCTGGTGGTTGAAAAGATACCAAGGATTGCCAGAGTGCATCTTAGAGACTGAAATAAGTTTTAGCCCTCCCCAGGCAGTGAATTTGGGCCAAAGAAATCGTTGGTATCAACAGAGAATGGCATAGGAAATAGGAAGTCTGGGAATGAGAGCATGTGTTTCTGACAAACAGCAGTTCTGTTGTTTTGACTGAATTCAGTTTAATAATGATGCACACAGGTAATGGTCAGACATGGTCTCAGAAGTTAGGTTTAACCACGACAGCTCAAAGCCAGCAGTTCAGCTTAAGCTGACTCTGATTGAGCTGGAGTGGGTTCTTTAATGCAGTTTCTCTTTATGAATATTGAATGTTACAGAAAGCCTTGACTTTCTGACCCAGCAGTCAACCTTATAAAATTATCTGACATAAAGTTTTAGTTTATTTTATTCTCCCTCTTTGTAGAAACATTTCCCTCACAGAGGCTTAACAGCAGATTCTCAGTTTATTCTGAATCAGCAGTCCAACATTTTTTAGAGAAAGTAGAAGAGCAGTCATTGTGAAGGTTCCATTTTCTGCTTTCTGAAGAAATTACACTTGTACTCTGCTGTCAAGTGATGTTATGGTATTCTTAGGATGTAGTGAGCAGAGCACAGTGTATCTACAGGTACCTCTTCTGTTCCTCCCTGAAGTTGCATGTTATGTAGATACACTGGGACACAAGCAGAAGGGAAGGAGCCTTCCCTTTCACTTAATTTCCAAGCAAGATAAAAAGCTACAGAGTATATGGTATTGTTTTCAAGAATTAAAAGTATTTTAGGCAAAATTTCCATACTGTTAAATAACAGTGCTTGCTGAAGGTTGTGGAGATATTGCAGACCACATGATAAAGGCTCTGTTTGTTTGCAGCTTCTGTGTGGCATCCTAAATGGCTGAGATGAAGTGCACCCGAAATACTTCTTTTCTTTCATCATGGTGCCATCATTTGGCCCTCGAAGGGAGGGTTATGTGTGAAGTATTTAAAAAGATATCAGACCATGTTTAGTAATATTTTAATTGAAATTATGTATTCTATTAAGAGAATCAAGTTTGCCTTTATGCCAAAGTGTCTTACTTAAGTTTCTCTGAGGGCTTCATTTTAGGTGAAAATGAGGAAAAAAAGTGTTTCCTTTTGGGATAAGAAGTCCAAAAGACTGCCTCTTGGCATGAAGGTGTATTTCTGAGGAGATTTTTAGATTCTGCAGTCTGTTAGCATGTAGCTTCCTTGAGAACTCTGAAAACATCTTGACTCACTTAGGATTGGATTTCTTCAAAGTCCTTGAAAAAAACATATTCAGAATATTGACAGAAAGTAGTCATCTTCCATTTGACTTTTTTATTTGTCACCCAGAGGAGTCTGGGGAGCCAAGCTGTGCACATGGAATAGTACTTTTTTTGGAGAATGTTTAATCCATGCAGTGTCTTTCCTGGCTGCAATCCTCAGAGTAGAGAGAAGTGCATGCTATCTTGACTTCCTCATTCAACTGAATGTATTTCTGCTTTTTTGTAATCAAAATACGTTTGATGGAGTCCCATAGCAATTCACAGCACAGTGAAACAGGTTGCTGACTACCTTGGCTGGCAGTAAATTGAGGAATTTCCACATGATAGGCAATAGAAGCTCCAGGCTTGAGGTGTTCCAGGTGGTAAATCATGTGAGTACAAACACTGGAATCCAGTTACTCTGAGCAGTGGCAGGAATTGTACTTTTTTTTTTTTAGTTCACAAGTATAACAAGTCTCATGATGAGTGAGTCTAAATGACTTAGGTGGCTACAGGAAAAAGGGTGATTGGACGAGGTGCCTGTGGGGGTGACAAAGATCATTGGAAGTCATGACCTTTCCTTTTGGGTCAGATGTTTTACCTGTATACCTGTAATTGAATGTTATCAGTTCATTAAACAGGTAATATTTTTGCATTATGAAGACTGGTACTGCTACAACTATAGATGGAATCATATAGATTGTTTACACTATAGAGGGCTCTGCAGGGCACAGAGAGACAGACATCTAGGAGGAAAGAAAGAACTGAGGCTGGTTCACTTGATCTTTCCACGGTGTGTTCTTGGATGGAAGGGACAGTGCAGTTTCGGTTGTTTGTCAGCAGCAGAGTCCTGCTCTGAATGTCACGTGCTCTGTTGTTAGTCCTGCTCTCTGCAGCTGCTTGCTGGAGGTGGTCTGTGTTAGAGCTTTCAAGAGCTTGCATCTAGGCCATCCACAGATTAAAACATATCACTTGGTGATTGTCTACCATCTCCAGTAAGAGATGCTTCCTGTCTTTCAGTTGTTTAGTGTCTGTTGTTTTAGTTGGGCAAAATGGGCATGAAATACCATTAAAGTTCACCTCGAGAATAGGTTGAATTTGAGTATCAAAGTGCTCTGAGACCATTTCAGAAAAATACTCTCAAAGGACTGACACAATTCCTTTACAAGGTCCTGGAATGCATTAGAATCAGAGAAATCATAGGGCAGAAAACAGCTATTTTGCCAGATTAATTTTCAGATGGACCAGTTCATCATGCTGCTGCGCGAGTGCTTGTTGGCATAGAAGGAGCGTGCTGGGGATGGATTCGTGCAATGGCCTTTGTTTATAATGCACTTGTTTAAATATTGTTCTGTTGTAGGTTTACTGCTACTACTGCAGTGCCTTAAGTGGAAGTGCATACCTTTAAAAAAAGGGAAAAAGGGAAAAAAGTTTACCAGTTGGCCATTCAGACCAGTCCAGCCCTAGAAAAATTACTGAACTCCCACATTCTTATGTATTTATTTTGACTAGTTGTTTCAAGGAAATTTAGCACATTTCTTCATAAATAAACCATATTTTTACTAAATATATATAGTTCTTGGTCTGAAAACAAGTAGGTAGTCTTCTCCATAGCACTGTCTTCTTTTTGTTGGGCCTGTGGGCTTTATGGCCTTTGAGAGGAGTCTGATCCTCAGGAGCAGCTAAGGTAACATAATACTGAGTCCTGTTCAAGGTACTATATCCGGAATTGCCATTTTTGCTTGGTGTTGCGTGGGTAGTAATAAATAGCAATGCAAATACAGTATTGTTGGGGGGGGGAATGAAATTACATAGTGGCAGTAATTGTTTTAATTACCTATGTAAGTAGTTATGTGTTGTCAGTTTTGGTACTGTTTCCTTTTAAATGAGGATTCTATTTCAAAGGGAGGGAGGGGAGGGAATAGCCTTCATTTTAGAAAGGACTTTTAACCAGGAAACTGCATGTTTTGTGTCCTAAGGGTTATTTTGAAAGCTGCAACATACATAGAAACAGGATAGCAGGCTTTGAAGTGAAAGCATATGCCAATCCAACAGTAGTGCGGTGTGAAATCCATCATGGCCAGACTGGAGGAATCTATGTTCATGAAAAAGGAAGAGGACAATTCATAGAGAACAAAATCTATGCAAACAATTTTGCAGGTGTTTGGATTACCTCAAACAGTGACCCAACAATAAGGTATTGTTTTCTTCATTGATATTTCACTGCTTAGAAGAGATTTGCTGGGGACGGAGGAAATGCACTTTAATTTCATTTAATTATAATGAACTATAAATACTACTATATATGTAGAAATGAAATTTCTGTCTGTGTTCAGTTGAACTGCATTTTTAGTTTGTGTACACACCTGGAGGTAGATCTTTCTCAAAGCAACAGAACATAAGGTCTTTATTTTAAATCTGAATTAGTGTACAGTCCTAGACACTACATACATGTGTAGTATTGTACAGTAGGTTAGAACTATTCTTTATAATGTGGATTTTTTTTGTTTCCTAGGGGCAATGCAATTTTTAATGGGAATCAAGGTGGTGTTTATATCTTTGGTGATGGAAGAGGCCTTATTGAAGGAAATGACATTTATGGTAAGCTGATTTGCTTCTTGCACCTTGAATTCTGAGCAAAGTGAATATCTAAGTAGTATTAAATAACACTTCTGTTAACAGGTAATGCATTAGCAGGAATACAGATTCGAACAAACAGCTGTCCCATAGTTCGACACAACAAGATTCATGATGGTCAACATGGTGGAATTTACGTAGTAAGTGCAACCTACAAACAGGCTACAAACTTGTCTTCTGTTTTATAAACATTGGAGAAGAGTACTCTGTAAGATGTTTGTGCTTAGAATGATTGAGTTTGTTGTGTTCTAAACTAGGTTCATTGTAAGAGTTGGAAGCTGCTGATAATATTTAAAAGATGAGGGCTTTTATGAATGCCACTAAATTTTTCCTATTACAGAGTAAAATATTTAAAATAGGATAGATTACAGAATTTCATCATTTCTTGGTTAAAAGCTTTTTGAAAAGGCTTAGTTTTTGTAGTAGTATGTCATTATTTTTAAAAAAATAGAAGTCTGCTCAGCTCTTAAGGAGTGTAATGTGTTTACCACTAACCTCAAATAAGATTTTTTTTTTAATGCCCTCAGGGTGATTTACATTGCAATTTCTGTATAGTTGTGTATTATAGAATTGGGGAATAAAGCACAATTTCCAGTGTGTGCAAGGCTCTGATGACTGAACTGAAAGAGCTGTCAGGTTGCCTTTAGCAATATCAGATTTTGAGAAATATTTGTGTAGCTTTCTGCCAGAAGTTACCTAAGGTTCAGCTAATGTTGCAGCTTCATCTGTTCATTGTGTAAATCTAACCAGAACAGCTTCCCCTGACCAAGGACACTGGTGCTTTACCTCGGAGCCCAAACATGTGGTGGGGATAGTACTGCCAGTTTTTTGTCCTCTTGGTGGACAGGGCTGGGTGTAAGTTTAGGAACCACATGCCAGGGCTGTCATGTGAGTGCATAGTGCTGAGGAGCAGCCATGCTGCCAACAGCCAGCAGAGATTTGCAAATACCACTGCGGAGCCTTGGAGTATAAGGATTTAAATGCAGGGTGTTCCGTGGCAGACATAGAAAAATCATGATGTGCTGTTTAGGGGGGAAAAAAAAAGGTGAAAAAATGTACTCAAATAGAAAGGGATTACTTTGCTACAGTAAAGAAGCCACGTTTGGGAGGGATGTATAAAGCAGGGAAAACAGTACTGGTGATTAGCAGGTTTTCTCAACTCTTAAATCATCTTGATTTAGCATGAAAAAGGACAAGGTGTGATTGAGGAAAACGAAGTTTACAGCAATACTTTGGCTGGAGTCTGGGTGACAACAGGGAGCACTCCAGTCTTGAGGAGAAACAGAATACACAGTGGAAAACAAGTGAGTTTTGTTCTGTGGTTACAAGAGGGCCACAGAAAAGAAAGTCTGTGGTTTTATGCCTCATTACTTTGGAACTAATAATTTAATTCTTGATGTGTTAGGTTGGAGTTTATTTTTATGACAATGGACATGGCGTGTTAGAAGACAATGACATCTATAATCACATGTACTCAGGGGTTCAGATAAGGTAACATTCTGATTTTATGTCAAAACAGATGTAGCTTGGCTTGTGCTCTTTTGTGTCTTTTTAACTGTTCTTGTCATTTTGTTTATAAAAATAACTGTTTTTTAAATCCAGTGTATTTGAATACCCTCTGCTTTAACCTACAAGAAAGTTATTACTAATAGAGCCTAAATATTGACTAGAATGTGTGGTGGCCCTTGGAGTCTGTAAAGCTAAAATATATTTGCGTGTTTGGAAAGAACCATATTTTACTAAGATTTTTAAGCAGTGAGATCTATGGGGCACTTCTTTAGATGCATTTTTAATGTTTGGCCTTGGGATGTAGTAAACTGTTTTAAATGACTTCTTTGCTTACATTTTACTCTAGAACTGGAAGCAACCCCAAAATTAGACGCAACAAGATCTGGGGTGGTCAGAACGGTGGTATTCTTGTCTATAATTCTGGTAGGTTTGGTTTTCATGTTTATCCAGAATTGTTTATGCTCTGCAATGTTATCTCTTATCATCTATTATCCTTCTTGATTTTATTTTTTTTTCCACCCTTCCTTCAATTTCAGGGCTTGGATTTATAGAAGACAACGAAATTTTTGATAATGCAATGGCTGGTGTGTGGATTAAAACAGACAGTAATCCTACACTAAGAAGAAATAAAATCCATGATGGAAGAGATGGAGGCATCTGTATATTTAATGGGGGAAGAGGTATTTTTTCTCTTACTGGCATATACTGAATATTCTGGATAAGAGTTTAATTTCAGATTAAACAGTGTCCTCTTTAAAGTGCTCTTTAGAAATGTAGCTCTTGTCTTCTGAAGTAATAAAATAGTTATAGGGAACATACCCAGATGCTTTTTAGCCTTAATTACATCAGTAATACTGAAATCTGTGGGAGGCAAAGAGGTAATTAATCTCATCCAAGATGACTGTTAGATTGCTGCTTAGGACAGTACTTTTATCCCATCTGCTTTTGTAAGCTTTGCCATTTGACTGAAATACAGTATTGAATTCAAGTCACGTAGCCAAAATCGTGCACCTGAACAGTTCAGGTTCTGCCAATGTCCAAGATTTAGAGGGGAAAAAAAAAAAGACAGATCTCTAAGGAATCTCTTGTATACTTGTAAACTTAGAAGTGGTCCCTGTCTGAAATCTCCCTATCTGTGTGTCCTGATATCAGCTTCTCATATTTTGTAGATAATCGCTTGCTGTAAATGAGCTTTAAGTTAAGCATTTCAAAGTAATCCTGTCCTGCAATAACAAAAAAATGCAAGTGAAGCTTGGCTTCAGCAGGGTGCTTGTTTTAGAAGACAAGAACAGAAAGGTGTTGGAAAAATTGAAGAGAATTTGGAAAGTGAAAAGACTTAGTTCTCTGTAATGGCGCTTACGATCCCAAATTCTATCCTGTATACTGAAAAAATACACTTCCAAGATTATACACTGCCAGTTACTTTAAAATTGTATCACTAACTTCAGTGCTATTGGGTATTCTCCAAATGAAAGGAATCAGCAGGGTGATAACAGATGAGATCTTTTGAAAGTATGTCACAGAATGGTTACAGGTCAGGAAATGTTACCAGGCCCAAATGTCTTGTGTGTTGGTCTGTCGTAGGTCTTCTGGAAGAGAATGATATCTTCAGGAATGCTCAAGCTGGTGTTCTTATCAGCACCAACAGCCACCCTGTGCTAAGGAAAAACCGAATATTTGATGGATTTGCTGCAGGTTTGTGTTGTTTAAATCAAATGTGGAAGTGTTGGAGCTTCACAAAGTGTAGGCTCTTCACAAAGCTAACTCTGAGTTTCTTTACACTATGGTATTTAGCCATTTTAACAGTGTATTCTAGAAGTCATTTGAGAATTCAGAATATGTTTATAAAAGCCTCTGGAATTAGTAGCATGTTGAGAAGTGACACATTCTCTCTTCTCATTTTTTTAATGAAATACTTTTCCATTGTTTTATTTTAGAAGTAATTGATAGTCTAGGACATATTCATAGTTGATCTGCTGGATGCTGGTTTGAATATTTTATCACTGATTTAAAACTTAGGAAACTGAGCAAATATCCATTTTGAAGAGATTTGAATTGCATCTCAAGTTCAACTTTCTCACTCCATAAACTAGAAAAATTACAATTATAAGTGTTTCTTACTCCAAAAGAGATGAAGAATGTTTAACAGTGATTTTTTGGCAATTTACTGTTTAATCATTACCATTTCATACTTCTTGCATTCCATTCCATTTCAACTAAAATTGCATTCTTGAGTTTTCTCCCATCTTTCTTTCAGAAGAAGCAAGTTTTCTGAGAAGAACCTCTAAAGGTGTTGTTTCAGTGTGGTGGGGGGGAAGGATAGGTTGCTGTCAAGAGCAGTCCCGGACAAATGACTTGGAAGACACGGGTTACTCTTAAAAGCTAAGAGTTAAAGAAATGATTTTAGGTTCCCATCTTGAGAACTTTTTTAGAAAGATTTTTTAAAAGGGGTAAGGTATGTGCACAAGAACTTGCAAATGTACATGAAGATGACAGCCTTGACCACCCAAAGATTATATCCCCTTGAAAATACACATGATCATAGTACCATTTTATTATCAGATAAGCCAGCAGCAGGGTGTTCCTCCCAGAAACCGTGCATGCCAGCTGCAGCTCTTTGAAAGGACTCAACAGCAGCATTTGAACCTCAGTCTTATAACAAGTTACAGTGCAGTTTCCCCCTGAGTTTATGATGGTTTTAAAAAATAAAGAACATGAGAGAGGTACCAGTGCACAATCACCAAGGATTTAACTTTGCCACTTTCTTTTCTCTTCTTTGTTCCCCTGACCCAATAAAGGTATCGAAATAACAAATCATGCGACTGCAACATTAGAAGGCAATCAGATTTTCAACAACCGCTTTGGAGGTTTATTTCTAGCATCTGGTGTCAATGTCACGATGAAAGGTGAGCCTGAGCCCCTCCTTGGTTGTGTTTGTTCACTTGCCATTTTTTTCTTTGGTGCTGGGTCTTGGGTTTATTGCACCCTTTGTGGCTCAGATTTGGTACCACCTTAAGCTGAGTTGTGACTGAGAGTTTCAGTGGAAGGTAATGAGCTTTTAGAAAGACTTTCAAAGGTAACTTTGAAAACCTTAAGGTTTTGCTATAATATTAAAACTCTATTATTAGCTCTTCTGTCTCAAAATGGCTTCTGAACTTGTTACTGGTCTTTGGCCCATCTCAAACTCCAATTCTAAGTTAGTATAATGGAAAGTCTTTTTTCACATATCCAAAAACAAGTGTCCAGTAAAGAAACATGCCTCACTTCACTTTTAGGATCTAAAGGCATGAATATTCACAATCCTAAATCACTTTTTTCAGAAAATACAAACAGTTTACATACATAAAATTCTCATGTATAGTGGGGAAGTGTTCATGAGACAAGATCCAGTTGAAGGAGACGGGAATGATGGTTTGAATGGCAGACAGCTCCAGGAGGTTATTCTAGAAGAAAAAGGTTCAGTTTGCAGAATTTTTACATGCTTGGTTTTAGTTGTTAAGTCTCTTCCCATGGATTCTTTACACCACTTAAAACAAAAGCTCTGGCTCCCCATTTCACAGCTCCTGGGCTTCCTGACTGCATCAGTTGGTGCTGTGACACTATTGGGAGTGGGCTAAACTAGTTTGAGGTGCACTTCAAGACTTGACACAAGATCTAGTAGCTGAATAACAGAGAGGATTATCAAATTTCCTGTGCCTTGGGCACACCTTTTAATTGCTGGAACTGGTCAGACCTAATTTCACTTCCACTCTGTTGGGAAGCACCTCATTCCTAAACTGACGGAGAAAGAGCAATCCTTTTTCTCTTCCTAAGGGATGTGTAAAAGTCCTTCTGGTAGACGAGAGACCTTTAAACATTCAGGTTTCAGGCTCCTCAGCACAAAACTTAAGCCTGCTAGGAAGGCTTGTGTCTGCAACCATTTATTCACAGGCCACTGCACAGAGTATTTAAATGGAGAGGCTGTCAGGTGTTTTATGCTGTGCGTGCAGTGAAGAACAGTGTTTCTTGCCTGAGGAATGCACAGCACTCTGGGCACGGGCCTTGTGAGCTGGCATTGAGGATTTGATACGTGTAAATGCCAAAACTAAAATGTAGGTATAGAACTAACTTGCTAATGGGCCCTCTGCTTCAACACCTCAAGGTAAAAAAATAAGTCTTTGATCCAGGTGTGGTTAGTTCTGGATTTGTTTTTTCCCTCCAACAGATAACAAAATAATGAACAATCAAGATGCCATAGAGAAAGCTGTCAGTAGAGGCCAGTGTTTGTATAAGATCTCAAGCTACACCAGCTACCCGATGCATGACTTCTACAGGTAACAGGTTCTTTCCCATCACCTACAGTAAGGTTTTCAAATAAACACCATTTCTCTTCCCACAAGGCCCTAGAACAGTTGCCGTATGTCAGTGAACACACAAGTGTGTGTTCTTACTCAGCAGCAACAGGAAGATTGAACAAATTCCCATTGTCTGGAATTTACTGTGGGCTTGAGGAAAACAGATTGTTACTGTGAACCTCAGCCTGAGGGATTACACAGCACAAGCGTTTTCAACACATGCAACAAAAAGCGTGCTGTGAAATCCAAGTTTGCGTAAAAATCCCAAGCTTTACAGCCCTGTGCACCCCCTTCCTTAGTGCTGTTCTGCCCTTTACTGGAGAGCTCGTTGGGTTTTGGCTCATGCCTGATGTGCTGCTTTTCCCTTCAGATGTCACACCTGCAACACCACAGACCGCAACGCCATCTGTGTGAACTGCATTAAGAAGTGCCATCAAGGACATGACGTAGAATTCATTAGACATGATAGGTATGTGTCAGACCAGGGCGTGGGGCTGTGTGGAGAGCACGAGGGAAGCAGACACTAAAGAGCTCTCTCTCATTGTAGGTTTTTCTGTGACTGTGGTGCTGGAACACTGTCCAATCCCTGTACGCTTGCCGGAGAGCCTACACATGATACAGACACACTATATGACTCTGCTCCACCTATAGAATCTAATACATTGCAGCACAACTGAATTCCTTTCAGAAAGAAAGTCCTGCCATTCTAATATCATACCTATTAAAACTTTTTTTTTGGAGGAAGTTACACTTGCCCATTTCTGCAGAAAGAGACTGTATTAAAGCGGATGTGTGAGGTGTTGACACTATGGAGCTCAACCTACCAAAAAAGAAAGTGGCAATATGTTGACTCAGGATAACAGAACTGGGCGTTTTAGCATTACTGTGTAAAAAAAGACTTTGAAGGGACAGAAGTGAAGAAAAATAAGCTGCAATTTTGTACAGATACCAACTTCTGAGAGCTGGTGTTTTTACAAGTAGCATTGAAACGCAGTCCAATTTGCAGTAGTACTATTCTGTAGACAAGCAGCATTCTTTGTTGCTGCCTTTATGGACATGGGTACCAATTGCTTTTGTAACATGGTAAAAATGTGAGCTAGCACTTCTGCATTTCTTTTGATTTTTTAACATTTATTCAGATTGAGAAATATGATTTTAATGCTTTAATCTCATGTAGTTTGTTTCTAATTTCAAGCAAAAAAATCTTATTGTACTTGAATGTGTCCTGTTTTGTTAGCACACCTAGACTTGCTGTAACTGTACTCATGTCCCAGTATGTACGTTCTTTCTATGAAAGAGAAAACACTAATCTTAAATTATATCCAGCAATTTTTCTGGTGTCCTCTGAAGTTAGAATAATCTCCTCCCCTGCCCCAGCAATAGTCTGTACTCAAACCACCCTAACAAAAAGAAAAAAGCGAGTGTTTTAATGAGACTTCCTAGACTATAATGCACTATAAAACAAAGTACCCATGTAACTAAGTTTTGTGAAAGAAATTTTACTATGTTTTAAAGTACACAGTAGAAAGTCTCCTCAAAACAGTCTTGTACTTTACTCTGTTCATAGTTTTTTTTGAACAGTCTGGACATTACTTACATAACCTGCTGGAAAAAAATCACAGCAATTTCCTGCTCTAATGAAGCTGAGACAAGTATATATACAGCCCTATACAGTTTCATAGCTTTTTTCCATTTATGTGTATTGGTGACAGTGGGTAATCAACAGCCTGAAAGTGTATGCATGTACCATAACATCTAGACTTAATATATTGTGGAGTACTCAATAACCATTATGTAGAGGGTAGGTATGAATTAAAGGGTTTAATTTCCTAGGAAAGACAATGGAAAAATGGTCATTTTTAAAAAATAAAGTTTATTAGATCATAATGTTGTCTGTTACCGTGTTTTTGAGAAACTGCCCATACAAAACCTGCGTGTCCCTAAAGGTGGCTGATCATCGCGGTGAGTTTCTGCACAGCATTTGCATCACTTGTTGCACCATCCACCACCTGGCACAGATACCTGAGGAGAAAAAAACACCTTTACTGAACATGGATAGACACTGAGGGGCAGAGTTTAAGCTCCCTATCCTGGCACAGCTTTGGGAGACACAGAAGACACTGGGCCTGGTGTGAAGGCTGCCAGCAGCAGAGGCTCCAGTACCGCTGTAAGGTCCCCCCGGTGACCCCCCAGCACTGCACAGCCTTTCCCCCAGTGTGGCTCAGCACACAGCCAGCCCAGCACCTCTGTGCAAATTAAGACTGGCATAAACACTGCACTGCCAATCATATCTGCCCTCCTGCAGTACCTCCTTCCCCTCTGTGAAGTACGTTTCCTATTCCCAAAAGTAGTAGCTGCCCCCACTGCTGTGAGACTGAGAAAAAGCCACTCTCCAGATTTTAAAATGGGTGCCCACTAAGTAACATGCAACTTAAATACAGAAACCCAAGGCCTTACCTAAACACCCTCAGTGAAAGGGTTGTTTTTTCAAACTCTTTGGCTTTTCTGTGCCCCTTCTGAATAACTTCATCTGGAATATCTGCAAGTCTTGCTGCATTGAAGCCGTAGCTCTTCGGGCATGCTCCTTCAGCAAACTTGTACAGGAACGTAATTGTTTCCTGGCTTGGATCCTCACTCTCATTTTCAACCATGCATGCCTAGGAAGTGCAAGGCACAAGTCAGTGTTTGCAACACAGGCCTACAGCCTAATAAATGCACGGGACATCATGTCCTCCTCTCAAAACGCCTGTGACTCGGGGTAGAAGAGCACAGCAAAGGGTGCACAGCATGAGATCCTGTCCTTCAGGCCTCACGGCTTGTGCTGTGCTCACACGTACCATGTGCCCCAGGCGCACGGCCGCGCTGTGGGAATGGTCCTCCACCAGCGAGTGGTAGTGAGTGGAGAACAGCGTCCGACACCGGATCTTCTCTGCCAGCTCCTTCACAACAGCACTTGCTATAGCTGTTCCATCGAAAGTAGCTGTGCCTCTGCCTGGAGGGAAAACAGGACAGCTTTGGCACACTCGGGAACAGAAGCAGCAGAGTAAATTCAGTCCGTAGTTTACTTGCTACTGGGGAGAGATGCACATCCCTTTAATTGTTAAAACGAAGAACCACAGAGGTAGAGGTGCCTTTCTAAAGGCAAATGCAGAATGCATTTGTAGTGTTGGTTTCTCTCCCTCTGCACTGTGTGGAAGGTGGACAAACAGCAGCGAGTGGTGAGAGCCACCAGGATCAGTGGGAAGTGACCCAAGTATTTGCCCTGTAACGATCACACTCCTCTGCGCTGCAGAAAAAGATGTTTCTGCTCTCCCGAGGTTTGCTGCAAGTAATTATGTAAAGGAAAAGCAGGGAAACACAGCTGGAAATAGGATAATAATGAGGGGGGGTGGGAGGTGGTGTATCAGGTCCTGGGGCACACAAGAAATACACGTTTTAGAGAGCATTAGACACTGACCAGTTAAACATCAGGAGTATTATGTTAAAACTATAGAGTAATTACCCAGTTCATCCACAAGAACGAGGGAATGCTCTGTTGCATGCTGGAGAATGCTGGAAGTCTCACTCAATTCCACAAAGAAGGTGCTTTCACCTTTAAAGGAAATGACAAAAAAAAAAAGTAGTCAAAAGATCTGAAAACCACAACTCAACCCCCATTTAATCTGCACTAAAATCTTGGTTAAGGTAAAGTGAAACTCAACAGCAAACTGAAATTGAACAAAAACATAGAGCTTCATTTCCAGTGTGAAAATGGTGGGCTTCCATTTGCCAGAAAAAGCAGGGTTTGGTTCCCTAAGAGTACAGGCATAGGCACAAGTACAGTTAATTAAGATTTAAGGCCACCATATCTGTCCACCTTTCACAGCACTGGTCAAGTGTACCAGCTGGACAAAAACAGGGGCACTAAGGATACAAGATGGGGGGAATCTTTGGCCCCTTGTTGCTCTAAATGCATGAGACAGGCCTAAGGTATGTGACTTTTCAGTGAAAAAGCAAGCAAAGACTGAGAGACTGGAATTACTGGTTTGGTTGTGATGTCATAAGGTAACAAATTATTTGGATAATAAGGGCTTTATTTGTATGCACTCTAATTGAATGAAGTGTGACAAAAAAAGTATTCTGCTGCTGAGGCTTGAACATCTCATGGGAGCTGAAGCAACCCAGATAATACAAGGCCTGAAATTTAAACCTGAAATTGGTTTTAGCAGATTACAAGCAGAAGCACACAATTATTCCCACCCTTTCACATGATAAATGCACACTTTTAAAGTCTGGATTTACTACTTCTTTATAGTGTTCATTACAAATAATCACAAACAGTAGCAATTAATGTAATTTATTCCATTAAAGGCAAGCATTTACTTCCTGTACTCATGCTGCATGAGCACTGCTTTGCTCTAACATAAATTGTCCAACATGAATTAAGCAGTGTCCACCAATCCTGATGTTCTGCATTCATTTAAAGAAACTCCCAAGATTGAATGTGTTTCTACCAATGTTTAAGAATAATCGTTTATTCACTTTAGAAAATAAAGCCCTAAAAATTGCACGGGCAATTTTAAAATTATATTGCTTGAAAAACTAACTTCATAAAAGCCCTGTTGACATCCATTACAGAGCAACTGCCATGGAACAACTTTTGCTGTGCTTTCTTATCTACACAGTGTGCAAACTAATGCATCAAGAACAGGTATCAAACCTAGTTCTCCTGTGCAGTGTTCAGCCTCACGATGTGAAATGTTATAACATTCGTGCACATATTTGTAAAAGAGTAGTTCTCAGTTGATAGAAAAAAAATTGAAAATGCTGCATTTTGCTAGACCGCCTCTCGTGCAGGAAGAGCGGTTTTTATTTCTGCCATAAGCATTTAGGTATTCTTCTACAATTAAGATTTGGGTTTGTACTGAAATTAAACAAAATGGAAACTAGCTAGGCAAAGAAAACCTTAATAACATTCTCTAGGTGGAAAGAAAAGCCTTGATATGGGGAAGTGTAAATATTTTTTTTAATTAAGAACTCAGAATGATTCATTTCCAAATTCCTTATGTGCAACAAGTCCAGTAGGCTTAAATCCTTTCATAATCACTGACCCATATTTTTCAGCAGAGAGATCACAGAAAATCTGTGCCCTCCTTAAATGAGCGGGGATACTGCTCTTCTTACCACAACAATAATTTTGTTTTTCTAGCCCTGTGACACTTTGCCCACCACCACAAGCAGACTTCCCATTCCAGTTGTTGTGTCATCCTCCACTTGTTTCTTCCTCTCCATTAAAGAGACAAAATACTCCCAAGAATTGTCAACTACTGCTTCTAAGAAGGAAGCCTGGCTCTTTTCCTTGTCTGAAGAAATCAGATTTCAGACATAAGGCATTCTGACTGAAACAAGGGACTTCTAGGCCTGGTGATAAGCTACAAAAAACTCCTCTACAACAGCTACCCAAATATCACTGTCCCATTTCAGAACACTTAGAAAAAGATACCAATGTGAGTAGAATATAATCAACTGTACCATATCCAAAAAGATATTCCACAGCTTTTAATATTAAAATTCATTAAAAGTGATCCTACGTGTCTGTCAGAAATAACAACGGACACGCATGTGAAAGAAATAAAGTCTAACTACGATCCTGTTTCCACTCTGAACAATGAGAGGCAACAGATTAGTGCCCAGCTCTCCCTGCACACTCAGCGTACCATCCCTTTCCAACTTGCCACTCAAAGCAAGAGAAGAAAGTCACTGAGCTGGGTGGCAAAAGCCCTTTGGAATAACTCACCCGACATGATCCTGTCCGAGGCGCCGAGCCGTGTGAACACCCTGTCAATGGGGGTGAGCCTGCAGGCCTCTGCAGGTACGTAGCACCCCAGCTGAGCCATGATAGCCAGGAGACCAGCCTGCAGAACAGACACAGACACAGTCACGTTTCTACAATGTGCTTGGAGCTTCAGTTCCACACCGAGAACGAGGGGATGAAACTCTGTTTTCCCCTAAAGCAAAGACTAGAGTACATAAAGCTTCCTAGTGTTTTAACAGCTCCAGGCTGCAGCATTATAATCTCAGGCAGGACTAAACTACTCTGGAAGGTTTCAAAACACAAGTTATCACAGCAAGCAGCGTTTATAAAGCAAACTCCCTGTTGCTTTCACAGTTGCCACTGATCTCTAGTTTCATCTTGTTCAACCAGAAGCATCTTTTGCCAGATGATGCCAAGTCCTAGATAAGTCACTTGAAAAACAGAAAAGGTACTCTATCACTTTTCCCCAACCATCTCTCAAAGGAGAAATAAAACTTATTCCTCCCTAAAGTGGAAGTAGAAAATCTATCTAAACATGGGCATTTTCTACCAGACTGTATCTTTACAGCGCAGTTGTTGTGCTGTGCTGCACACCCCAAAGACCACTTCTGAGACCTCCTCTGGCAACAGTCAGGCCTTGTAATTCCCTTATGCCGAACACAGAGGCACTGTGGAACGTTTGACCTTACACAGACAGCCCATCACCTGTCTCATGAGCGTAGATTTGCCGCCCATATTCGGGCCGGTTACCAACACACAGGAAGCTTCACTGCTGCTGCCTTCATCTCTGCAGCCTATCATGATGTCATTGGGAATAAACTCATCCCCAAAGAAGGTTTTTGTAATGCATGGATGACGTGAGTTCCTAAGTTCCAGGAAGGGAGGAGCACTGTCCACAGGCAGCACAATTACAGGTCGGCACAGAGGTCCGTCACCATCTTGACTGTAGCGAGCAAGGGACATCAAGACATCTATAAAATTAGGAGACATTCCAGTAAGTTATGCTTTCATCTTTCTTCATTCACTGGAATTCATTTACTCACTGAATAGCAATTTTGTAAACACAGTTTTCCAGTTCATTCCATTTTCCTCTAAAGGAAAACACCCAAGAAGCACTCCAGAACAAGTAAAAGGTGGGAATATTTACACTGCCTTTCCTCATTCCTTCCAGATTTCTACTGTTGTCAGGTTAAAATCCTCCCCTCTAGTTTTTTTAGTTTTAAAGTCTTTAAAATCCACACCATTTCACTGCAGAAGTACATGTATAAAATATTATTTTTTGCATTTTTTTTTTATTTAGAGTAAGTAAAGAGGAAATCAGCTTCTGTGACAGTGAATTACTTTGTGAAGGATCATAATGCTGCTTAAAAGTTCCCAGAGGAAATTTATATAAATATGAAAATTCTGTTGGTCCAGCAAAAACCAGCAGCACAAGTCCCCCCAGTCAGCTGAGATCTAAGGTTCTAAAAGTTGATTATCTACAAAACGAGACCATTCTATGATTTTAGAGGCTTTACAGACAGAAAATTACAGCTCAGCCTCTACTGGAAACAAATTCAGTATTCTGAATTGATCAGAATTCTCAGATGCTGTGGTGTAGCTGATGTCACTGCTTCCCAGATCTCCCAGCGAATCCATTCCTAGCCAACAATGCCTGCCCGCCTGTCCTCCCTTTTCTGCCCCAGTGGCATTCAGAGAATGCTCTCATTTTTCCCTGGAACAAAGACATCCCAGAGTCCCTCATCCTAGCAGAAAATCCACAGTACAAAAGTATGCCAGTCCTGAGAAGGGAATAGAGGAGACCGTTCTATCTCAGAAATTTAGAAAGGTATAGGGAAGTCTTCCTAGTAGACTACCTTCTTCAAGGTTTGACAATCACCACTTCTTTATTTTTAAAGGCGGCTGAGAGAGCAGCCTGTTCAGATAGAAAGGAGATGACTAGCAGGTTAGATCTTTATACCTCCATTTAATAAGAAGCTACTAATCCATATACAAGAATCAGGAAGCAGTGAGAGACCCACCAGACTACGCTGAACAGTGAGAAATACTTGGCTGCACATCTACAACCACACAACAGGAATGAAGAAAGAGCTTGCAAACATCCAGACCCAGCAACTGTCCTGCTATTTAGTGACAGGAACGAAACAGGGAATCACCGTTAATTACCAAAGCTGTTACCACAATCAGAGTTTTTAAACTACAACTTAAGAGCTGGCAACAAGCCTTTTTTGCTTATCCAGATCAGATGCCATCATTTCCTACGCAAGAGTAATTTTTACCCTATGCCAGAATGAAGCAGAGCTCTTACCCAGCACAGCAATGCACTCCACAGCTGCCTGCCAGTCCTTGCTGTTTTTATCGAAGTTGTAGAACAGGCGCCTCATGCAGTCCTTCAGCGCTGCGTCGCGCCGCTCTTCCGCGTTGACCATCACCGCCAGCATCTTCTCGATCTCCTTGGTCCAGTAACGCTTGTACCCCTTCCTGCTCGACCTCAGCTCGTATTCCTCGGGCAAGTTACGTGATACGATGCTTTCTGGTATTTCCATTTGGTATCGGTTTTTGCCTGTCCCCCAGTACAGGATGGATTTGGATCCGAGCAGTTTGCGCTGCTTATCCAGGTACTTGCGAAGATCTTCCTCGACAGCTTTAATATCCTGTAGTGCTCCATCATAATCGGGGTCAAAACCTGCCTTTGGAGTAATCACCCCTGTCTTCCGAGCCTGGTTGTGATCAAAAGCAGTATCCCATCTTGTAAGCTCTGCACTCAAGTCTGGGAAGCGGCCGTCTGGATTTGTGGCTTTGCGGGTGACAAGCTGCCTCAGGACTTTAGATTTGAAGTCACTGGCAACCTCTTCCATGACATCAACAATTTCATTCATTACTTTAAAACCCTCCAGTGCAGACAGAAAGTCAGCAATTTTTTTTTTGCTGTATTTGATTTCTTCGTAAAAGATGGCCCTGCTGTCAGGATGGTTCTGGCTTTTAAGTGGTGATCCAATACTGTGAATTTTGTTGAGCAGCCTTTCAAGGTCAGGCAGTTTCTTCAGGTGCTCACTAACTTCAGCCATTTTATCTGGCACTGCTACAAGGTCCTCAACAGCATCCAAACGAGCATTGATGGATTTAGGATTACAAAGCGGAGCACAGAGCCACTGTTTCAGGAGTCGCTTCCCAAATGGTGTACAGCAAGAATCAATCCTTTCCAACAAAGTACCTTCTGTGCTTCCATTGGTTCCGTTCTGCAAAACTTCCAAGTTCATCAGGGTGACTCCATCCAGCACCATCCGCTGGTCAGTTTTGGCAAACAAACTACTTGAACTGATAGGTTTTGCAGCAGCAATATCCACAGGGACATATTCCTCGAAGTTTGCCCGTGATAGCAGCTCTTGATCAATCAGACATCTTTTGAGATAGAAGACACACCCCCCAAGAGCTGACAAAGCTAATTCACTGTTATCACCAGGAGTTAATCCCAGGGAGTCACTCTCTGAAGTCAGAGATTTGATTACAGAGGGCAGAGAACACCCGTTTTCAGAGTTCTGCTTCTCCTTGAAATACTCTTCTTCAAGAAGGACTTTTAGTGTTTTAGAAGCATTCCAGAACTGGGAACCCGAGATCAGCCCTTCCTGAATGCAAGAAACAAGTGAGCCCTTCAGTATCTTCTGTGTGTCCACAGACAGGTTCCCCTTCTCATAGAGAACCTGCACAGGAGTGTAATGTGCTACTAAAGTCCTAAACCTCGAGCAGTGACGGTCGTCTGAGAACTGGCCTACAAAAAACTTCCCCACTGATGTGTCAACAAAGCAGACTCCATAAACACGTTGTCCGGATGAGTCTTCTTTCTCCTTAACACACAGAAGGTATCTGCTGTGGTTCTCAGAGGGATCACAGTCCATAATGCTGTAAGTCTGAGTTCCTTTGGTGATGATCCTGCAGATTTCTCTGCGTACCACCCTGTCAAACTTTGTGGTGTGGGCTGCTGACTTGCAGCGCGCTTCCATCATTTCAGGAGTTTCTGTTTGCTCGACACGGGCTACCTTGTAGCCCTTCTGCACTAGAACATCAGAGAATCTGCCAAATGCAATTTCTGGAAAACCTGAATGGGCCCAAGTACCTTTCATAAAGATCAGGCCCAGCTCATTTACACCAATGACTGCATCCATATGATACAACTCGTAGAACTTTCCAACTTTGTAGAAAATCACAGCATCAAAGTTCTGACTTTTCAGCTGCCACCACCTCCGCATTCCCGGTGTACACTTGTTGAGATAATCCTCGGGCACATGGAGAGTGGAAGGGTCATAATCAGGGTCACCCTGACGCTTCCTGTGCGCATCTTTCCTTTTCCCTTCCTGCAGCCAATCAAGCTTTTCGTGTTCCCACACTGTGAAGCCACCAACGCCTCCATTGCAAGCATTTGCTTGAGACTCAAAACTTTCAGGTGCTGCAAATGATGTCAGCTTGGACTTGGCTTCTGAAGAGACCGTTGCTGCTCTTTTGGGTGTTTCAGAAGATTCATTTCCTAAGCTACTCCTTTTAGCAGGCTTTTTCACCTCTGTTCTCTTCCGTTTAGAAGGGACTTTAATGGGACTTTCTGCAACACTCTCTGCATCTGTCTCTGTGTCAGAAGATTCATTTTCATCTACCCCACTACTCGCTTCCTCACTGCTTGCTGCTTCTTTCACATCAGGTTTGAACTCTGTGTCAGAGCCTTCTTGGTCACTGTCAGAATCCAACACTCTTCTTCTCTTGGTTTTTACGGCTCTTTCCCTGCTCTTTACTCGCTTATTGCTCTTCATGTCCTCCTCACTACTGCAATCATCACTGTTGCCTGATGCATTTTCACTCATCTCCTGGAAAAATAAATTATTTTACCCATAGATAATTCTGGCTATAAAGTCACTGATGCAAAAAGAAGTGCAAAAGCGTGCAATAATGCAGTAGTTATGATACTTCACAGCAGAGCCACAGCCAACTCCATTTATCTTAACAGAATTCAGGTTTTTTCTGGCTAACTAACTGCTACTGGCCAGTGGCATAACTAGTCCTATTTGCATCCTTTACAGCTTCATTCAGTACTGTGCTTAACTGATGCTGATGAACAAAACATTTAAACTGCACAAAAAGTATATAGCACATGAAATTCAGCAAAAAGGAGAAACACCTCCATAAACCAACTCAATGTTAACCTTTGTCAGAAACATGATGAGGTCTTACCACCTTTCAGTGCAAGCCCATGTGAGATTTGCCCTTGATTTTTACTTTTGAGTTAACTACTTATTTCCACCTAGAAACATACTACCTTATAGTAACCTTCAAGAAGATTGTGCATGAAAAATAAACTCCATTATTTGCCTTTTCAGCCTTACACTTTAATAATTCCAGCAACAGCACCAGAAAAAAACATCAGTGGAGGGACTGGAGTGAGTACAAAGTGCCAGTGCCCACTGCACCATTGCCATGAACAAATGTTACAAATTTCTACATTATGACACACTAAAACTTCAGATCAAACTTAAGGCAACTTGGACTATGAATAGCAGATAGAGAAGATTAAAAAGATGCACTAAAAAAAAGCACTTATGAGTGAGAAAGTGGGTCACCCAGAGAGTGATGAGTGAAGAGAGTCAGGGAAGTTAAATAGCTTCTGAGGTCAGTCCTTACCACACAAAACACCAGAGAGACTTGTCTTTCAAACTAGAAAAGGTGAGAGACCAGCATGTGACCTGACAACACAGAAGCAGTAAAAAAAAAAGACATATGGATACACATACACATACAATTAAAGAGGAGATAAGCTGTGATTACTGTACCAGAGAACTGCAGGATATTCCATGCTTAGTTCCAAGACACAGCTCCTAAGTTATAGTACTATTTCTGAAAATGACAGCAAGTAAGAAACATTTTACCTCTATTTCCTCCTCTTCTTCCTCCTCTGTGTCTGAAGGCTCATTGCATACTGCCAGCTCAAGCCGCTTAGTTTTATCTTTGCTCATTGCATCATCTGCTAATACCATTGCTCTTTTAATTTCAGGCTTCATACTGTAAAACGTTCCTCCCTTCAGCGTCTCCCCATCTGATGAACCTGTAAAACCACAAATTTGTCAGAAACTGAAGTTAGTCTACCATTTAGACAGTTAGTGTTTGTGCTTCGCTTTTAAATGTATTCAGACAACTAGTATAAGTCCCTAACATTCTGCATTGTTACCAGACATTCCCACCATACTTAAATATAGTAACTCATCACTCAGACTGATAAACTACCCCTAGAGAAAGTATAAACACTCACAAATGAAATGCCTACCTAGAGTACATGAACACTTGAAGAATTGCTTCTATTTCTGTAACTCATTGCCACATGTGAATACTTCTAAGCTGAGCTCTAAACACCCTCACACTCACTGTAGTAACTATTGAAAATAACGCTTCACACTCACAGTGCAGCGAACAGGCCTGACTGAGACCACATGGGTATTTTAGCAATCACAGGGAAGTTCAGCCACAAAGTTATCTTCACATTATAGGCACGAGTCACTTACGACACAGACCTCTTGAATAAAGCTCTGCTGGCCTCCAAACTGCTCCTGGAAGAGCAGCAAGGTGTCCAGACCCAACACCAACCTATTAGCCAGATTAGCTGATCCTCAATCACGCTGGTGATTCACCCTGACACTGTAGGGTATCGAGCAAAGCCTGCTATTAATAACTGCACCATTCCCTCATCCTCTTTCACAGCCCCATGGCACGGCAGTTCCTCCTTCCACCACCTGTACACAACACAAAAACAAAGCCAACCAATCTACAGACTGGTTTCTAGAAAGGGTCCACAAAGACACTGAGATTCATCTTAATGCCATGCTCAAGAAAACAGTGCTATATATAAGATATCATATATTCAACTTGGGGAAAGGAAAAAGAGGACACGAGTATGTGATAGATAAAGAAGGGCAATTCCTGCTTCTGCTCTAACAAGTCTGTCTGCATCCAACAGTAGGATCTGTTTGGATAGGTCCTCACACCCACTCCTGTGAATCCCATCACACGGTGCTATTTGACTGAAGCTTCAGCTCCAACCCAGAGGCAGACAACAGGCAGCTCACTCATAGGAGACCAACTACCTCAGAAAGAAGCCAAATGGAATTCTTGCTCACACTCATTTCTTTGAGCTTGCAGTAGCAAAGCAGGGAGTTACAAGTAGCTCCTTCTACAGCACAAATGCAACACATTAACAATCCAGATCTCTCCGTTCTAGCTTTGCAAATGCAGTGAGGCAATCTAAAAATATTTTGCATTAATATTAAATGTACTTCAACAATGGCAGGAGAAAAATCTCCTCCTATAATTTAACTGCACACTCAAGTGTGCAACACCTGCATGTTCACTCTACCAACTGGTATTCACCTGCCCTTCTTGCGTGCCCAGCTGTTACACCTCTGGCCCTGTCCAGTCTATATTTACTCAGGAAAAAACAATAACACAACACAAGAAACTTCACCATTTTCTTACCCAAAGACTCCAACACTCTTACTTTGTATACCAAGATGCTTTTTGCTTGAATTTTAAAGCAAACCACATATTTTAAATATTTTTACTCTGTTCTGCATTCAACACATTTTTCATGGAAAGACCTGTGTATCTGTGACTTCTTATTTTTCCACAATTTTCTACTGGCAAACAGATTAATTCCCCTTACCTGTATTTGCTTTTAAGGGCAACTTAAAGCCCTTAAAATCCATTTGATCCTTTTAAAATACCCTCAGGGAAGGGACATATAAACCATGGACCAACTCACTTGCACTACATCATGTTAACACTCATGGCAATGACATTACCATTTTAATTTAAAACTATGGCCAAAGTGCAGTGCCTTGAAGTATAAAGGAGCAAAAAAAATGTGGCTACATGATGATATGAGGTGGAACTCTGACTTGTAAAAAGGAAGACTGTTTAAATTTAGTTTTTTCACTGACATAAGCAAATCCTAAAGCACATCAGAAATATCGTATTACACCCAAAGTATCTGCTGTGAACAAGACAGTTCACAGCAACATGATTTACACATGACAGTTCACAATGATTTAGTTTTCAGCAACAGTAAAATTATTAAACAAGGGGAAAACAGATCATGATTATTAATAAGGTAAGATTTATTATGCAAAATGACAATTCTTGATATATTTGATTTTCACTAGTTGGCCAAGTCATTTCTTCAATATGACAAAGACCAACTTTGATCAGTAACTACAAGCAATACCCTCACAAACACACTCAATTCTCAAGTTATATATTTTATTAACAAAACTGCTGCATTGCCTAAAAGAAACATTACAGTAGAATTAATTTTAGTTATCTAATATCCTGAGCCTAGTCTTCTGATTCTGGTCAAACTAGAGTTCCTAAACAGCTGCTTAAAAACTGGGTTCAACACTCCTAATAAATTTCAGGGCTACAAGTGGAATTACTGGATTTATCCTTTAGATGCTTGTTACGTTGATGGGAGAAATAAAGGAAAAACCTTTAAAACATAAGCAAGTTTGCTTAATTAGTTGTTCTAATCTAATAAACAAGAGGGCTTAGTGGTTTATATTCAAAGAATTGTGTAACCATAAACGTACCTGTAATCCTCAAAAACTTGCTGTCTCTAATTTACAAAGCACAAAACACGCTCAATTCTAATCTTGGTTTTGCTGCTCTTTCTCTATGGAGAATACCATACCCTTATACTTCAAGCACATTTTTCCAAAACAAGTGGCATATTTCTACTTCAGAAAGTTTAGTTTGTTATCTCTTACCTTTATATGGCCTCAGGTATTTAATGCTGATCCAGCCTCTTGTAGGGCTGTCATCAAAAAACTGTACATGGACACGAGTGGATTTTCCTTTTCCTCTGACTATTGTTCTTTCAGTTGGGTGGTTATATATGAGACATGGCCACCAAGGATAACCTTCCATCTTGGCCCAGACCAAGTCCCCAGGAGAATACTCACAGGAGACACTGCAGAGACACCAAATGTGTAATTTAAGGAACATTTAAAACAGCTCTCTTCACAACTGTAACTGCACACTGCTTCTGAGCGGCTTATGCCCCTTGGGTCTTGGAAGGCTCCCAGGTGGTACAACCTGGATTACACAGTCCTTCTATACCCCCACCAATACCTCTCAAATTCTTTTGATTTGCTCCCCCAAGTTCTACTGGATCCCCACAGAGACGGAGTTTTATCACAGAATGGTTTGGGTTTGAAGAGACCCTAAAGATCATCTAGTTCCAAATCCCCTGCCATGGGCAGGGACACCTTCCACTAGACCAGGTTACTCAAAGCCCCATCCAAACTGGCCTTGAACATTTCCAGGGATGGGGCATCCACAACTTCTCTGGGCAATGTGTGCCAGTGCCTCACCACCCTCACAGTAAAGAATTTCCTCCTAGTATCTAATCTAAACCTACTCTCGGTTTAAAGCCATTCCCCCTTGTCCTATCACTACTTGTAAAAAGTCCCTCCCCAGGTTTCTTGTAGGCCTCTTTAGGTAGTGGAAGATGTCATAAGGTCTCCCTGAAGCCTTCTCTTCTTCAGGCTGAACAACCCCAACTCTCTCAGCCTGTCTACACAGGAGAGGTGCTCCAGCTCCCCAGGCATCTCTGTGGCCTCCTCTGGATTCACAGCCACAGAAAACTGGCTGAGGTTGAAAGAGATCTCTGGAAGTCATCTTGTCCAACCCCTCTCCTCAAGCTGGGCCATCTACAGCCTGATGTAACCAGACTCTTTGTGGATTTAAGGGAGTCAGAGAGTAGCTGGGTCCAACCAGACCTTACCTAAAAGATGGCAAACTAGGTGTTACGAATTATCAACCTACATAACTAAGACAAGTTTTTCCTGTAGAGACTAATTATCAACCAGGCACCTAAAGGAAAAGAGTAAGATTTTAAAAAAACCCTCAAGCTACAAAAAATGAATAAATAAAAAACTCTGTCCACACTGCAAAGCACCTGATGCAGCTTTTATTTTCTCTCTCCTCCTCCCCTGATATTTCAGCCACTGCCACACTCCCACTGATGATGGCCAGGATATTCCTGAGGGCTGTGGCCCAAGAACCAGCAACACTCAGTTCGCTGACATGTGGGACACTTGTCATCATGGTGTACAGTACAAGAGAGACACAGAGGAGGGCAACAAAGGTGATTAAGGGATTGGAGTATCTCTCTTAGAGGAAAGGCTAAGGGAGTTGGGCCTGTTCAGCCTCAAGATGAGAGGATCAAGCAGGGACCTCATCAATGTGTATAAACATGTAAAGTGGAGGGTGCCAAGAAGCTGGATGCAGGCTCTTCTTGGTGGTGCCAAGCAATAGGACAAGAGGCAACAGGCAGGAACTGATGCTCAGGAAGTTCCACCTGAACACGGAGAACTTATTTACTCTGTGTGTGGCCACAGGTTGGAAGAGGTTGCCCAGAGAGGGTGCACCGTCACCCTCACTGGAGGTATTCAAGAACAGTCTGGACACAATCCTGTGCCATGTCCTCTGGGACGACCCTGCCTGAGCAGGGAGGCTGGACCGGATGACACACTGTGGTCCCTTCCAACCTGACCCATTCTATGATACACCACGGAAAGGAAATACAGGCACGAGTGACAGACTATTTCCAAAGAGCAAAAACCAACCCCGCGGCTCCGCTCCCCGCAGGTGTCCCACTGTCCCGCCGGGCCAGGCCCGCCGGGAGCGCGGGCCGCTGCAGGCCTGCACAGCCGGACACGGCATCCAGGGAATGGGGGCGGGACAGCACCACATCCAGAGCACAGGGGGCGGGACAGCGACGGGAGGGACGACACGGGAGGGACGACGGGCGACCCGAGGGTCCCGCTCCCACCGCTGCCGGCAACAGCCCCATCCCGCCTTCCCTTCCCGCCTCCCCTTCCCCCCGCCTCCGGCCGCGCTCCCGCGGCCTCCCCGCTTCCCTCGCCGGTACCTGGAGGCCTTCCCGGCCGCGCCGTCCCCCTCGCCCTTCTCGCCGTTCTCCGCGGCCCGCGCCGCCGCTCCGCCCGCCCCGCCGCGGGTGCTGCGGGCGGCCTGGCGGCCGTTCTGCTCCCCCGA
>NW_020884931.1:2464403-2487241 GCF_003945725.1 Corapipo altera
AAGGTTTTCTTAAAAAAGGATGTTCTTCGGTGTTTGACATTTTTGTGCTTTCAGACCTAATCAGCAAGGGACTTAATCCACGAAATAGCAGCTAATAAACAAACTCTGAGTGATGCCCAGGTGTCAGAAGGACAAAATTGCTGTAGGGAGAAAATTTGTGCAGCCAAAGCTCAAGTGGAGTTGAAACTGGCCAGCAATATGGGGAACAATAAAAAGAGGTTGTTTTCAAATATATTAATGACAATAGGCAGTATACAAATATCATTACAGGCTGAGGATGGTCACCTCACAAACAGGGACAGAGATAAGGCAGAGGTGTTTGACACTTTCTTTGCCTCTGTCTTCAACGATGACAGATGACAGACCAAGGGGGTCTCAGTGCCCTGAGCTGGAGGACCATGACTGCGAGAATGATCAACTCCCAGTCAATCCTGAAATTGTGAGGTATCTGCTGCTCCAGCTGGATCCTTACAAATCTGTAGGGCCTGATAAGATTCATCCCAGAATCCACAAAGAGCTGGCTGATGTCATTGCAAAACCTCTCTTAATGATTTTTGAGTGGTCTTGAGAATCCAAAGAGGTCCCAGCTGACTGGAAGCTGGTGAACATTGTCCCGATTTTCAAGACGGCAAGAAGGAGCACTTTGTAAACTACAGGCCTGTCAGTCCACTTCAGTGCCTGGTAAGGTTATGGAGAAGATTATTCTGGGAAGTATTGAGAAACAGCTAAAAGACAATGCAGTCGCTGGTCAAGCCAGCACAGCTTTGTGAGAGGAAAGTCCTGCTTATCAAACCTGATTTCCTTTTCTCACAAGGTAACCCACCTAGCTGATCAAGGGAAGCCATTCACGTAATCTTGGATTTCAGTAAAGCTTTTGATACTGGCTCTCCCAGGATTCTTCTGGACAAAATGTCCAGCACACAGCTGGATAAACACATCATGCAGTGGGTGAGCAATTGGCTCACGGTCAAGCTCAGAGGATAATAGTGAATGGGACAACATCAGACTGGTGACCTGTCACTAGTGGGGTTCCACAGGTCTTAGGCCTGCTCTCTTCATCTTCATGAATGACTAGGACACAGGACTGGAAGGGATACTAAGCAAGTTTGCAGAGGACACAAAACTGGGAGGAGCTGTTGACTCCCGGGAAGGCAGGGAGGCCCTGCAGAGAGACCTCGACAAATTAGAGGACTGGGCAATCACCAACCATATGAAGTTCAACGAGGGAAAGTGCCGGATTCTGTACCTGGGATGGAACAACCCTGGATGTACATACAGACTGGAGAGTGAGATCCTGGAGAGCAGTGCTGGGAAAAGGACAGGAGGATCCTGGTCGATGGCAAGTTGAATATGAGACAGCAGTGCCCTGGCAGCCAGGAGGGAGAATCGTGTCCTTGGTGGGCATCAGGCAAAGCATCGCCAGCTGGTCAAGGGAGGGGACTGTCCTGCTCTGCTCTGCACTGCTCTCACCTTGAACATTGTGTGCATTGTGTGCAGGGCACCACAATACAGAAAAGCTATTAAAGTCTTAGAGAACGTCCAAAAGGATGGTGAAGGGCCTTGAGGGGAGCTGTATGAGGAGCTGCTGAAGTCACTTGGTCTGTTCAGCCTGGAGAAGAGGAGACTGAGGGGACACCTCATTGCAGTTCCAACTTCCTTGTGAGGGGAAGAGCAGGGGCCGGCACTGATCTCTTTGGTGATCAGTGACAGGACCTGAGGGAATGGTCTGAAGCTGTGTCAGGGGAGGTTTAGGTTGGGTGTTAGAAAAAGGTTCTTCCCCCAGAGGGTGGTTGGGCACTAGAAAAGGCTCCCAGGGAAGTGGTCACAGCACCAAGGCAGACAGAGCTCAAGGAGCGTTTGGATGATACTCTCAGGCACACGATGTGACTCTTGGGGATGGTCCTGTGTAGGGATAAGAGTGGGACTGGATAATCCTTGTGGGTCCCTTCGAGCTCAGAATTTTCTGTGATTTTATAGTGAATTGACAAATTTAACTAAAAAAGTTGCACCTATATCTGAAGGGGAAAAACCCCACCATTCATGGGTCTCAATTGTAACAGTAGTATAGAGCAAAAATAACAACATATTTTTACCAACATAAATACAGAGAAAAAATATTTACTGTCACGACATGCCTGTTAGCACAGCTTTTTCTCTCACTAAGACTGTGGTTTAACATTGCAAGCCGAAGTCTCTCCTACCCTTCTGCTCAACTGTAGCAGAAAAAACCACAGGTGCGCTCTCACCGCCGGTAGAAACGTGGAACTGCAAAGCAGGGCTTTGACCACAAGAGGTCAGACAAATCCAGATGATACTGGGGGATTTCAAAAGCATGTTCCTCCTAAAAGAATTATTTTCGTTTCATATAAAAGCAAAATTTCTGTTTGATTTGTCATCTATTGCTTTCAGAAACAATCTGATGTGTCCTCAGCCACGCAAGCCTCAAACTCAGAAGCAAAGCAATGGCATTTAGTTTCCTGAGAATAATCCAGGGATTCCAAAGCACATGGACTGTGAAGTGCTTGGAAGTGGAACATGCTGCAGGGTAATCCCCTCAGCAGGTATGGCTGATCCCATCAAAAACACTCACCAGGACCAGTACTTGCAAAAATGTTTGGGTGGCACGTTTTTGTCAATTGTTTGCAGCAAATAGGCACCATTATGTAAATTTATAACTGTTGGGAAAATTACTCTCCAATCGTCCATCTGGCAGGTAGAAGCAGGGAGATGGGCTGAGGCAGAGAGGGAAAAAACTTGGGAGAATGCTGAGAACAGGCCCAGTCTTTAAAGATGAAGCCTGTTTCTAACAGATTCCTAATAGGCTCTGGTGGCTTCGGCCTGGAGATGACTGTTGTCAGTTCATATGAGAAATGGAGATGAGAGGAAAACATGAAGGGTCATTTGAATTTGGTGGCCTCCTAAGCCGACATGATATGAGTGTCACAGAAATCATTTTATTGTTGGGGCTGGGTTTGGTAGCCCTGGGGTTTCTTCAAGCTGGGAGGAGCAGGTGATCAGTCCCAGTGACTCTGCTAGAAGAGGAGCATGTTACTGATTTGGCAACAATGTGCAGGTCTTGAGAAGAGACTGTGATCCTGGGAATTTAGGGAACACATGGTCCAGTAGCTTGGGCAAGGGACACAGAGTATGCACCTTCGAGAAGATTAATACCTTTTTTGCAACTTTTTAATTTGTCCCATCCGATGATACCAGTTCTTCAGGTCTGTGGTGTCCCAGGGCCTGAGTCTGGACATTCCTCCACTTCTGGTGACAGCCACTTATGAAATGCCACGTTAGAGACATACCAAAGTCTGTAACTTAGAGAGTCTGGATCAAATATCAGATATCCTCCCCAAAGTGGGGTAGCTCTGCACTTTAATACCCACAAAAATGTAGGAGTTAACCTTTGCAATCCTGGATTACTGTACATCCCCTAATTTTCTGGTGGGGTCAGTCTGGGGAAACACAGACTGTACCAGTATGTACTAGATGGCCTTTTTTATGCTGTTACTAATAGCAAGGTGCTCATCACTTTCTGTGTACACTCATTCCCTCACACAGTTCACAAACATCTGCACTAACAGGTACACGGGGGGGAGCAGGAGCTGGAGACCAACCCCTGCTGGTTACTTAAAGGCAGGGGTGT
The DNA here is from genome assembly GCF_003945725.1 of Corapipo altera. NCBI lineage: Eukaryota > Metazoa > Chordata > Aves > Passeriformes > Pipridae > Corapipo > Corapipo altera. Next base: position 2,468,050 of record NW_020884931.1, read on the forward strand.
CCACTGATGTGTCAGGAGCTTTCAGGAGGGTGTTCAGGAAGTCCTTCCAGACCATTTGTTTCACCATATATATATATGTGTGTGTGTGTGTGTACTTTATGTATTCAGATAGATGGACAGATAGATAGATAGATAGATAGATAGATAGATAGATGGATAGACAGATAGACAGACAGACAGATAGATAAACAATCTAGGATTTTTCCATATAGGATCCTTCATGGATGTAGCCTGGGTTGAACAAGCCATGGCAGATGCTAGCAGATTTGGACAGATCTGGCAGAGTCTCTGTATTCAGAGTTTATTACTTTATCCACTTTTTTTGTGGATTCAGCAAGACTGCTAGTCTCTAGAGTTTATCAGCTCCTGGCAGACTTCTGCATGCTAGCACTTGACACACCCTTTCCCCAGCTCCAAATTGGCCAGCCTGGCATCCACTGGGACCCCAGGTGTCTGCAGAGCTGCTTTCCAGCTGCCTCTTCCCCAGCATCTCCATGTTGCAAGGCGTTTCTCCTACCCGGCTGCAGGACCTGGCTCTTCCTCTGCTTGACCTGCGGGAGGCAAGGCTTCTGGGGCAAGGGATGATCCCAAACTCCTCCTACAGGATTCATTCCCAAGCAACATCTCCCCAGTCCATAACATCATATGTCAGACATAGTGAGAACAAACAAAAGCTAACTTTATTACAAACATGAACTTCAGGGGCAGGGGGGGAGGCAGGCCCACGAGTCCCAGGGCTTCAGCTGGCAAGAGGAAAGCAACACCTGCAGTAACAGAGTCAGAAAGCCAGAAAGTGAACCCACAAAGGCAGGAGTTGGCGTGGCTTGGTTGCCCTGTCTTTGGGGAATGCAGCTGACAAGGAGCTGTTCATGGCCCAGTAGAGAGAGCTCTTGCTGGCAGTGGTGATGGGCTGGTTCTGGGGCCTTTAACCCATGGGGGATGGATGCCCTTCAAGCCCTGGGTGCGTACAGAGGTGCCCAGTGCCCCTGTGCCATGCAGCAGGACCGGTTGGAGAGCCCCTGAGGAGCTGCCATAGAGCTCTTACCAAGCCCTGCTCAGCACCATCCCTTGCCAGCCCTTGCCAGGAAGTTGGGCTGACTTAGGGCAGTGTTGAGAGTTGGGAAAGATGGACAGCAGAACCTGGGACACATCTGGGCTTCTTGAGCTGCCAGACCTTCTTACGCTTCTCTTGTTGTCTTCTTCCTGTCTTCCCCTTCTTCCTTTCCTCTTGGCCTTCCATCTCTCCGGCCAGGCCTCCTCTCTTCGTCTTTTCCTTCTCTTTTTCTTTTCCTGGGAGCAACCTGCAAATCTTTACCCCCAAAATTGGATTAGATAGGCAAAGCCACAATCTCCAGGAGTCAGTTCTTGTTTGAGCCAACGTGAGCTCACTTTACCTTCTGGACACTGAAAGGCTCGTCAGTGTTTCTGTGGGTGTCAGGGATTCTGTTGCACTCTGGGGGATGTTTGGAGGCAAAGCCGGAGGTGCCTAAACCAGAAATCTGGGAGATAAGAGGTGGCAAGAGACAGCCTGGAGTAGGAAGTGACTGATTGCCAAATGGCCACCTGACGTCCCCAGAGAAGATACTGTTTTGCATCATCCCCATCTCACACAGTACACCTGCCCCAAAATAGACTGGAGGCAGCTGGAATGAAGTAGGATGTGAGCAAAAGCCCTCTCAAGTTGACAGCTACTCCCCTCTAGCTTGAATTTGTAGGTCTTTTGTACTTTGATCAAGCATGTGCCTAAGGCATTGGAGAAACAACCCATCTGCTTTTTATTCAGAGGTGTCATTGTGGGGGGAGAAAGGAAGCCCAAGGGCTCAAGGGATGGGCTGTCAGGAGGAGGCACAGTAGCTACTGGGCCTTATCAGAAACTTTCTGCCTCTGCGGGACACGATGTCCCAGTGTTTGTGCAGCTGACCTACCTCTGCCCCCTCGGCCTCCACCACTGGGTCTGCCCCATCTTCTGTGGACATGTCTGGCAGGGTGCAGGAGGCATCCAGGAAGGTCTTTGCCTGATGATCCTCGTCTGCTCCGCCTGTGGGGCCACTTTGCTCCTCCAAACACAGGTCTAGAAAGCAAAAGACGTAAGGCAAAACCCAGCCAAGCCCTACACCAGTTGTCCTCTTGATGGTGAGATTTCTGGGATCCCAAGTGCCAGGCTGTGACAACCCCCCAGAGGTTCCTGTTCATACCTGTGCATCTGTCAGTGGGTGCTGGTGACTCCCCCAGGCCAGCCATCTCCTCCCCAAAGGTGGCATCAAAGTTGTCCATCATGAACTCCACCAGCACCTTCACCTGCACACATCCCAGCCGTGCTCTCAGCCCAGGGGCCTGAACGCACGTCAAGCAGCCTTTCCCATCCCTCCTGAGCCCCTGCACAGAAGGCAGTGGCTGTGGGGCAGCTATTCCAGGCATCTGCCCCACCAGCATTTGTTGGAGACAGGGGGCTGCCAGGGCCCTCTGGACAGCCCAGATGGCACGGGCTGGGGAGCTGCAGTGGCTGCTCCAGACAACATCACCGGCACGCTCAGAGCCAGCGCAGCCTCCGGCAGGAGCAGCTCCTCCTGGGGTGGGCTCAGCAAGTTTGGCCCCAGGCAGACGGCCAGGCTGCTGGAGGTCATTCTGCTGGTGGAGATGTGCTGCCTGATATGCTGGAGCAGGGACAGCAGCTGCTTGAGGAGGAGGAGATTTGCTGCCGGCAACTTCTTGGCCACCCTGAGGGAACAGCAAGGCAACACTCCTCAAGCACGTGCTGCTCAGAGCCACCCAAAGCTGGCACAGGGCAGGGGCAGCCAGTGGCTCTGTTGTGCAGCTTTGCAGGTGCTCTCAGCCAGCACTCGAGGCTCTGCACTTGAGGAAGGAAGCACACGTTTGCTTCCCAGCTTGTGATTTCACCCAAGCCCATGCCAGAGAAGGCTCTCTGTCCATTCCCCCAGGACTCTCTGACCCCAGCCCAGCAACAGTGAACTGCCAGGAAAACCAGCATTTTAAGGAGACTGTCCCCATTCAGACAAGTCCCAGCCTTTTCCCAGTCCCTGCTCAGGAGGCAGGCTGCTGCCCACGCTTACCCTTTCAGCTGGTAGATCTTTTCCTCCCTGCTGGCCATCTGCATCGCTACCATCCAGTCCTTGTAGAGCTCTGTGATGAGGAGCTTGGAGGGGATGCTTTGGAGGAAGTCCTTCAATGCCAAGGGCTCCCGGTGAGCCTTTGAAGATTCCAGCCCAGCCAGGAGCTCTTGCAGCTGCAGGTCAGAAGCGCTCACCTTCAGGAGGAGGGCCAGTGGTAGTGCAGGCTGGATTCCCATGGTGACCTCTGCGCCGTGGTCCAGGGCCTCCTCAGCTCCTGAAGGTCTCTCACCTTGGAACATCTCCTGAATATGCTCTCAGTGGCTGGTCCTTACTGGTGCAGGGCCACCAGCATCTCTTGCAGGAGAGGGAGGAGGGCATGGACTTGTCTGAGGAGCTGCCTTCCAACAGCAGTTGAGACCCCACCTGCCCTGCTGCCTGGGCAGCAGCAGAGGGGTTCCTCTGCAGAACAAGGTACCAGAGCAGCCACCTCCTCCTGCTGCTGCTGCTTCTGCTGGTCTCTGCTGCTGCAAAGGAAAAGAGAGCAAAAGCCCATCAGTGGAGACCCCAGGCCAGCACTCCCACAGCCTGCCCTACCCTGCTTTCAGCTCTGTGCTGAGGGATGCAGCAGGACAGGCAAGGAGCTGGCAGCTGCAACTGTGGCTCCAGCTCGCAGCCTCCTGAGAGCTGGCGTGTCACCAGCACAGCCTGTCCCAAACCTTGCCCTGCCCTTCTCCAAGCTGTGGGCAGCAGCACAGGCTCTCTGTCCCTGCAGAGCTGTGTCCAGTGGCTGCTGCCCAGTGGGTGTCCTTACTCGTCCAGGTGACGTCCTCCCTCCAGGTGCCACACCTGGATGGTGACACTGAGGGGACAAGTGAGCACAGCTCGGCCCGAGCACAGGGTTACCTTTCCTTCCAAAACTCACCTGGTGATTGACCAGGTCTTCCTCCATTGCCAGACAGGGCCATGGCAGGCCCTTGCTTGGGATCAGCCTGCAAGAAACAGGCCATACCTGCAGAGCAGCCCTGCAGCACAAAGGGCCACCGGCAGCTGCCCCCCAGCCCCAGCAGCCTGAGCGTGGCACAGCTGGGACCCTCTGTCCTGCCGGGGTCTCTACCCTGCACAACATCCTTCTTCCCAGCGCCACCAGCAAGGACGTGGCAACATTCCTGGGAGCTCCCCAATCCTTCTGCTTGCCAAGTGGCACCACACACCCTCCCTCCCTCCCTCCTGCACAAGTTCCCTCCATTAACTGCACATCCCTGGTACCCCAGCACAGTCAGAGGTGGGAGGAAAGGCAGCCATTCTCACCTTTGCCAGATCCTCAACCAGCCTCTCCAGACTGTCCTTAAGAGGACTTAATGTCCTCTTGTGAGCAAGAGAGGAGTGACAGAAGGTGAGCACTGATACCTCTGCTGCTCAGCTCAGGGAGCAGTGCTCAGGGACAGAGCTCAGAGCAGAGAGACACTCACGGTGTGGCAGAGGCTCAGCTCCTTCTCCAGAGGTCTGGTGCTGGGCAAACGGGTCACTTGGGCTCCTTGTGTCCTGGGCAGTGGGAAAGGACAGCGAGAGAGCTGTGTGAGCCCCAAGTCACCTCCCAGCTGCTGTGTCAGACAACTCTGCCCGAGAGCTGCCTGCAGCCACAGAGCACCTCTCCCCAGCTGAGGAGCTGTTTCCCTGTCTGGCTGCTCCTGGAGCATTCCCCCAGCTTACCCCTCTAGTGTGCCCAGCCACACTTCCTTCAGCGCCAGGGAGCTGCAGAAAGAGAAGAGAGCCATTGTCAGAGCCCACTGCCCCCCAGCCTGTGGGCAGACACATGTGCCTGCACAGCCTGACCCTGGGGGGAAGGACTCAGGGGCAGGATGAAGCCCAACCAAGGCCATGGATGGGATGTGGGCTGTCAGGGCTGGCTTGGTGCCTCTTGGCCAGAACCCGCCTTGTCCCAGTGTTGATGTGTGCCAGGACAGCTCCCTGCTGCTGCTTCTACTGGACACTGGCTTCAACTGACCAACAGTCCGAGCCCAGTGGATGTTGTAGTGGGCCCTGGGGCATGGAATGGGGGCAGGACTTGTGTACAGGTTGGCCAATGTCTGCTTTGAGCTGGGGAGCCCAGAGCTGGGCACCCACGAGGCCGAGGATTATCTCCCTCCAGCCACTGCCAAGGCTTGGCCAACTGCAGCCTTGCCTGCACCCTGCTACCTTTGCCCCAGGGGCACTTTGTGGGCTCCAAATTGGCCAACCTGGCATCCCCCAGTTGTCTGCACAGCTGCTTTACAGATATCTCTTCCCCAGCATCTCCAGGAGGGCTCCAAGGGCTGGCTGTGCATGCGAGAACTAAAGGGCATGAGAAATCTAGCTGATGGGAGAGGCTGCACCAGGTTAACTTGAAAAGGCAGCAGATGGGGGCCCCTTGCTCTCTGTTTTTACTCTCTTGCTCTTTCCACCTCATAGTTTGCCCCAGCTCTGTACCACCCCCATGGAAGGACCAATGCAGGATTCATGCGCTGGTGACATTTTCTGTTTTCTCTCTCTCTCTTCTCCATGGTCTGATGTCTTTGCTCAGCCTGATGAGAATCCCACGGCCCTACCCATGGGTCGTGACACATGTCTCTCCCTCCACTCCTGTCCTTACTTAAACCAATGGAACCAAGAAAAACTGGATGTCCTGGTTCTGGCCAGGACAAGATTAATTGTCTGCAGAAGCTGTGAGGGGACTAGGACGTGGAGGTTATTCTCTACCACCTCCCATCCTTGCTGGAGGCAGGGGAAAAGGGTTTACTTCCATCCAGAAGTGGTTCCTTCCAGTCAACAAAACGTGGGGGATGGAGGGCTCCGATATTGTCTATTATTGGGGCTTTTTTCCCTGTGGATCCTTTCTTTTCTTCCACCATCTGGCATTAGTATTGTTGCTGTTCCTGTTCCTTTTCTTATCTCATTGCTCCTTCCAGTAGATTGTTCTTCTCTCAGCCCATGATCCTTTCTTTTTGTGCCTCCCATGCTCCTCTCCAATCTGCTGCAGTGGGGAGGGGCAGGGGAAAGAGGGGGAGCAAGTGAGCGAGCTGCATGTGGTTTGGAGTTCCTGTGGGAACACTAAATTGGGGAGTACTATTCCTAAGGCACTCCTTTCAACAAGAAACTATTTCTTGTGCAGCTGGCTCCCTGTGGTAGGTGAAGTTTTCCTCCCTCTCAAACACTCCCTGGTGCCTTTTCCCCAGGAAAAGTCTTGCCTAGGAGTCCTGCGCTCGTCTGCCTTTGTCCCAGGGGCATTCTTCAGCCTCCTTGTTCCTGGTACCTATTTTTCCATCCACACGTGTGCCTGTAGAGCCATTTGCACAAACATGCTGAGGGACCTTTTAGGACATGGTCTTCATTTTTTATCTAGTAAAGAAATTATACTTGTTTTTCAACCAGTCCCAACAGGGTAGGTTATAGAATGATTAAGAAACTAAAGTCTTTGAAAGGATATAAAAGGTGTTATTAATGACAATACTATAAACAACTCTGTCCTCCCCTCTTTTTTTGAAGACCCTATTTTGCAGAGAAAACCGTAGGGAGTTGTTAAGTTCCTACAGAGTAGACTTTACACCAAACTCAGCTGAACACCGAAAAGTGCTGTATTTATCGTAATTCTTTTCCTCCCTCTCCCCCGCCAGTGCATACGCAAATACTCCCACACAGCCTTCAACTGTGCTTTTTAGCTCCCTAAGTGGTTCTGAACATTTTCAATTCTAGGAGCCCTGGAAATGGCAAGGATTTGGCTTTTTTCAAGATATCTCGAAATTTGCGAAACTGAAACCTTGCTTTTTCTAGATTATGCAGTGCCTCTCTACAGCTGAGACAGAAAGGGATGATGAACAGTTGTTAAAGGAGGAGCAGGGTGCTGATAATCACAACTGCTCCAGGCCAGGCGAGAGGCTGGATCAGATCCAGGGTCCGTCCAGGAGGCAGGGCTGCAGGCAGGCACAGCTACAGTGAGCATGGCTCAGGCAGGGGCTGGATGCTCAGGGCAAAAAAATTGTTGATATCAAACTTTTGAAAGCTCTTCAGGCAAAATTTGGTAAGCAATTAGCAAAAGACCTCTATCTATGATAGTTAATGTCAACAGCAGTCTAGGAAACTTCACTTTGGTGTGGATTTGAAGTACAAGATATGTGCACTACCCTTCTTTATGTGTCTGCTGAGCAAAGTGAAAAATGTGTCTTCCAGAGCTAACAGAAAGTTCTTAAATTGACAGAAAAACCCCTCAGCCCTAGCTGTTATTATAGTTAGGATTTTTTCATTTTGAACAAAACTGATAAGCTTTTATCATTCCGATATTCTGCAGTTGTCCCACTGCAACAAATGCAACAATTTTCACTTTCTTCCTTTATTATAAACCCAATTTCTAAAAAATTTTTCGTATAGTTTATTTTCATTTTTGGCACAAGACATGACTGTGAAGGAAGTTTGTGAGATCTAACTGTTTTTACAGGGCTCTTGCAGATACTCAGTATCTATCAGCTACCAAAACCAAGTTAAATAACTCTGGCATGCAAATAGCTTAAGGGAAGTGGAAAGAGCAGTCCACTGCTTCATTTGATTAATGTGTGTCCTTTCTTTGAGACTGACTAATAGAAAGCAGCCACTGCTTTTTTATCCATAGACATGAGATGAACAGAGGCAACACTAAAGCAGTGCTAAATTCCTTATGGGCCTCACCTTGGTGACAAAGGCTGACGGGCCAATCTTAGATTGTGAGGTGGGACGTTTTACAGAAATAGTTTTGTCATGTTATATGATATAGACAGGACTGAAGACAACATTGACCTTTCTCAGAAATTGCCCCAAAGGAGAAGTTAAGCATGAGATGAATGCTGTAAATAAGGTAACGGGTGAAAAGGTTAAGTTTTAAGAAAAATACGACCATGACAAAATGTTTATGAGTGCTGAGGTCATTCTGACCTAAATGTAATTGATCTGATGGGCTGGTAAGAGTCAGGTATCCTGATACACTCGTTTTTTGCAGGCCCAGAAAACATGAAAGGATGCTTTAAAAGTACGTTTAAAGGGCAATTTTTCCCCAGTGCTAAGTTTACCACTTCTCAGTTTCCTTCTCAACATCTAGCATATTTAAAGGGCTAAGCATGAGCATGAAATAAATAAGAGACTGTTTATGCAGTAACTCATTGTTCTGTAACTGGGTTGAGAAACCATCTTTATTTTAGTAACAGAAGATAATTATTTTCCTCTTTGCTTGCTTTTTTGTATGTCTACAGACATGCAGCCTCCTTGTACTAGCTTTAGAAGAGCTTGTACAGCAGCGAGAAATAAAGAAAGAAATGCATGTTTATTTAGGGTACCTTTAATGACACAGTCTATGACTAAAACCTTTTTACTCTTTTTTCTAACATGATAAAGTAGCAAAAAGAAGAAATGAAAATGTAAGATTTCTGAATAAATAACATTTTAGGATGTTTTGCTTACATTTTACCTTCTTTTAGATGCAGACCTGAAGTGAGATGAGAGCTGCTGGAATGGCATGTGGCAGAACTACCAGAAACAAGAGTTCAAAAATGAAGAAGAATCTAAACGTAACCTGTGAAATTAATTCACAACCAAAATTGCAGGCAGACTACATCTCCAATTCAGATGTTTTTCATGTGATATGGTATAGATCCGTGAATAATAATAGAATGTCCTAAAAAAACAGAAGGAAAAAAGATAACAGGAAACCAAATTAAAATGGGCCAGGGCTGAAGATGATCAAACTCTTCTCCATGGTTTCATCCTGCTCCCACAGAGCAGGAACATCATCTGCTGATTTCATTGGGTTCAAGATGCTACTGCTATATGAAAGTGTAGTAGCCACCCACAGTTATCCTGTTTCCTGCCATCTGTTTTATTGTGCTTCTATTAATAATATGAACACTTGCAGGTTTTTCAATGATACAGGTTAATAATTTCAATTTGCAAAGAAAAAAATAACTCACACATCCAAAAAAAACCAACTGTAATCAAACAGTCTGACCTATATAGCACGTGGTATTGAATTTCCCTGAATCAATCCCTGTTTAAATCAGATAATCTGTTGTGGAAAACAAAAAGTTTTCATTGAAAGGTTTGAAAAGACAGATCATGACAATGATCTGTTAATTAAGTAGTATGAGATAATTGCAGCCATCAGGGCAAGGAACACAATTTTGAGTAGGATGGGTAGGGTTAAGCAAATTCCAGGTTTTTCCCTAGCACTGCATTAATGTTGCAAACTGGTGTTGCAAAAAGAAATTATTTGTATTTTGCATTACTGATGTCCTCTTGCTTTGGAGATATCCCCTGTCAGCAGTGATGATGGGTGAGAGAGGTAACAGGAAAGCAGCCTGGTGATGAAGAACAAGTACAGTACCATTAAATGTTTCAATTCTGCATCCCTGCCAGATAGTGCTCAGAGAGCCAAAGCAAAATTGGTTCCTACTAATTAAAATGCGGCAGAAAAAAAGAAGAGGCTTCTTGATTTCCATCTTAAATCTATAACTTTGTTCCTTATGCAGAGCTAATCTATTGCCAAGTGACATTGGCACTAAATCTGGGAAATGACTTCCAAAAGTTGTTTCTCTGATGAGGGTGCAGACTGGGACAAGTGACATGGGGCTGGGTGGTCGGCCCATGCGGAACTGTGAGTTTCACACTGGACGAGTATTGTGCCCACTGAGCCCTGTCCACACTGGATCCATCCCCTGACTCAGACCTCAGCTCATAACTGGTTTTCCCAGCAAGAGAGAGAATTTAACTATGAACATTTGCTGAATGACTTTGCTTTTAAAAGGAGATAATAGCCAGTCATCGTACTGGAATTTAATAGTTTATTGGAACTACTACTCCGAGCTCTTTTTTGTAGACTTTTTCATGCAGCTCCTCCAAAAGATCTCTTTCCTGAAGTTTCTGTTTTGTTAGCAGCTTTGTATTTATATTATTTTATTTTTAAACATGCATACACTGAGTTTGTGACAGTCGAGTTTATTGATTGAAGTGAGTCCAGAAATTAATTTTCCCCGTAACGGCCAGGTTAGTGCATGTAAAGCAGCACAAAGGGCAGAAGGACTCACAATATGAATTCAAATGCTTAATAAGAGTTTATTTTCATGAAATTCACTGCCTATGTGCTTGTAGCTGCACTAGGGAACTGGTTCTAACCTGGTAGTTCACACTGTAATATGGTTCAGTTTTAGAACATTGCTATTTTAGTGCATCTTGATTTTCACTATCACTTTGTATTTCAGCAGCCAGACTTGGGAGCCACATAATATGAAGCTTCCAGGGAGTCAGGGCTCAAGATCTCTGAGAGGGCAGTAATGACTTCTCCTTGAAACAAGTCATGCTTGGCTCAAGGTAAAGCAGGGATCACTCCCTGGTATGTGGGGTAGAATATAAACCAGGAGAAACATGGAGATTGAGAGATCTCAATGGAATTATTAGGGCTTTCATCCTGCTCATCCCTGTGATGGCAAAGACTCTCTGCAACATTCTGTTCTCCTTCCTGTACATGGCAGTGGCTCTATGTGTCACTTCTCCGTATGATTTTTGCTATCACTCATGAGTTCAGGACCCTCTCTGTGGTTCTCTCTTTTTTTTTTTGCTGTGTACACCATATCTCTCTTCAAATGATAGCAACAAAAGGACTCCCATTCTTTTATTTTTCCTGTAAGTCTTACTTTTCTCTATGGGCATCTCTAATCCCTACCAAAAGCTCCACTTGGTGCTGGATTTCCTTTCTTTCTCTTTGAGAAGAAAGCCATGTAGGGTGCTAATATTATATTCTCCACCAAGCTGCTGTTCACATACATAAGGACAATGTTATGCTGTGAGGTGTTGATCCGTAGGCGGTTGTCAATCTGTCCTCATTCCCCTCCTAGTTTTTACAGAGTTTTGACCACCATAACCAAACAGAAAGAGCAGCAAACCCTGCAGACAAATAACACCACATTTAGATATAAAGTCCAGTTCATTATTTTTCAATACTGCTTTAATGTTTGGGCAAAATATTGCCATGAAAAAATACAACTGGTACTGGTCTTCTAGTGGGTACCTAATAGTTATTATTAAAAACAGTCGCTAGTATAGTGGTTTTGCTACACAGTTTATTTGTTGATAAGTTATATTATGCAATATAACCTGCAATCAGTTTACTAATCTCCTGTTGTAGTTGTTAAAAGAAAATAAAAATACACGAGGTGCATCTGGATGGCAGGTTGTTCCATGATACAATATGGCAATTAAGCAGGCTGGGGAACCAGTGAGGCAAAGAGTGAGGCAGGGGCAATTTGCCTACAGTACAGAATTGTTAGATCTATTTGTGCAGCTGGCATCCACACCTTGGAGAGGCAGGGGATTTAAAACTGAATGCATTTCAAGTAAGGACAAAGGTATATCTTCACAAATTAGAGAGAGTGCCAAATACACTAATCCTTTCCACAGGTCAGCTCTAAAAATTATTTCCTTTCTCAAGCAAGTTTCTATTTTAATTTAAAAAATTCTAAGATTTATTGATGTCTAAAATAGGCTACTATATAAAGACGTCCTTTTCCACATCTTCCCTGAACTGCCTGCTAAAACCAGCAACTCACTCATGATCCCCTGACAATTGCATTACCATGGAACTCTGCAGTCCTGCACCAACAATTGCAGTCCTGGTGGTCTGCACTGAGCAGGGTGATTTGAAGCTTCATTTTTTTAGGATCACTGCAGTATTTTCTTCTCTGTTTTCCTGTGGAGAATTTGGAAGAGGCATGTGTAAGGCTTTTTGCCAAGACAGAGCAAGTAGCCTGCTACGAGAAGTTTTGGAAAGGATGTGTAGCCAGTCCTTGCATACTCACCTTGAGGCTGACATTCAGTCAGCCCCATTGTGTGGTCCAGAGCACACACAGGCTGACCATAGATGCTCTTCCTCCTCAAATACTGGATGACCCTAGGAGTGCTCTTCCTTATCCAAGGGCTTCCTATGTAGTCACTGGGCTTCCTGCATTGCTCTGTGGAACCAACTGCAACTAATCCTTATGTTAGAACACTGGTGGGTGTTAAAAATGGATGGACACCACTTATATTCATTTTATGTATAACACAGGTGTCAAAAACATACAAAGTAAGTATCTCTGGAAAAAGTACAGAGTTTTAGAGGGGTTTGCCAAATTGCAGAAGGATAATTATCCTTCTGAACAGAACTGCTGTAGCTGTGAATGATAAGTATCTTGCCTATAACCTGTGATCTGTGATTTTCATCAGAAATGGGAGTTCATGTGTCTGTGCCAGACAGAAAATATCTATATTGCTCATTTTGTAGGCACTGGCATTTTCATAAGTTTAACACTGAGTGGTTCAGAGGTTAGGCTAGTTGCATGGCAAGTCTGCTGTCAGTGCTCCCTGAAATTCAGAAGTTAAAGTTTCTAGTGGTCACATTAACTCATGCATAATTTAAGGTATAATTTCTATCACTACATTTGACTTTTCCACAGGGTTACCAGGAGACAAGGTCTCCTTTGACACACCACCTTTTCATTACTGTTTTTTCGTTTCATATTTAGTGGTCTTCTGTTTGACACATCCTCTTTTCTTTGTAGTTTCAGGAAGGCAACTTCAGCCGGAAGACTCCCACATCACTTCTTGATTTGTGTATTACTGCATGTCTTGAATATCCTGAGTTCATAGTAATAATACAGTGCAGTTTTTGTATTAATAGAAGTACACCTAAATAATTTTCACTTGTCTTGGAGCATCTGCTATCTCCTCCTACATTCTTCCTTAAATCTTAACACAGGGTCTCTTCAAGAAAATTCTGCTTCATAGTTAAACGAGCTCATTGAATTGGTGCACTTTTTAACATGTGTTTCTCTGTGAATGGAAAATGCACTTAATTAGTTTGAAGCACGTTCGCATTGGAAAAATTACTAAACAGCTGTAGTATAATTTGTTAATTTTCTGGGTAAAGTTTTTGTTCACTGTCTTTTCTCTCCCCTCAGGTGGTGGCTTACTTACCTCTCAGCTGATTACAGCTGGGCAGCAGCCACAACGGGGATTTATAATTTTAGAAGAAACTCTTTGGTAACAGATGGCCCCATATTTTTTTGGTGAGGACTGCTGAACTCTGTTAGCATCTAATTTAAGTAAAATCTGTGAGCTTACACAGACTTACGCTATATTGCCAACTTCGGGCATTAAAAAGTAACAAGCTTTTAAAATGTAATGAACTTTTAAATTTGCCTTGTGATTTTTTAATCCAAGGCTCCAAGTGGTCTAATTTTCAAATATTTCTCTGGAAGAATGAAAGCTAAGAACCTACCTTCCTTTGAAATGAATTCTCATGTCGTCCTGTGGATTTGGAAACTGTGATTTCACAAAAGGTATCATGTGTTGTAAATTTCATGGAAAAAAAACAACCCAGAGACTTGCAACTGTGCAGCTGACAGCACACAACAGGGCAGCTCTGCAGCCTCACTGGAGTGCATCTGGTGTGCGTGCCCATGGGCATGGGTATGCACATGCACTTAGACACATGGTGGAAAATTCAGACAGTTCTCTTTCCCAAAGGGATAATCTTTCCAGTAGTGTATGAAGGGGAGTCTGTTTTCACTGGCTGTCCACTGAGACATGGAAAGTACCTGTCAGTAGGCAGGGACAGTATAGGGGGTGAGCTGTACTTCCCTTCATGGGCCTACCTGGAGTGGCTGGAAATGGTACAAGAGCTCAGTACTCAGAGTCATCTACCAGCTGGACGGTCATTACCTTCCACATCTGCTTCAGACGGAGGTGATCCTGTGGAAAATCCACTGCCAATTAATTTCACTGCAAGGTCAGAGACAAGCAGATGTTCACTGATATTGCAAAGATCAAAGGAATAACACTCTAGACACTGTTACTCTTCTGCAGAGAGAGCAAGTAGTGACCTCCTGCACAAGCACCACAGTCGTTCCGGGTGCCTGCAAAGCAGATGTAAATTTACATCTTGATTTCAAACAGGTCTGCTTAGAATAAGTGCAAACTGCCATTCCGCCATTTTCCACATCAGTTCTAACTGCAGTCACTTGTTTCTACTTGATTAATTGAGAGCAGCCCAGCTTTGTGTAGGACAGGGATGACAGGTCACACTGATGTCACACCACACTGAGTCAGGGCACATGTAGAAACACAGGTCTGCCCCATGGTCCCCAACGTCCTTCCTCTTGTGGTTGTGTGGATGGTGTTGATGCACTGTAATAACTGTAGCATCCAGGACACTGAACCAGTTTCTTTTGGGGCTGCCAGTGAATTTTTTTCCGTTTTAAGGATTTTGTGACAATCGTCAATGCTACTGTCAGAAGAAACAACAACTCATTTCCAAGCATTTTGCCTTATATAGAAATGGTAAGATAAAAAGATCAAGAAAGGAAAATAAAACCAAAACGATAAGTGGAGGGAAAAAAACCCATAAAAGGAGATAACAAGAATCAGGGAACAGGAGAGAAAAAGAAAAGTAGTTGATGATGGAGTTATCAATGGGAGCAGGAGGAAAAGGACCTTAAGAGACATGAGGATGTATCTGGAGCCCTTCTGGAGGAACAGCCCATCTCCTTAGGGCACTTCCCTGCCTTAAAGGAGCTACAAGGCTCCAGCTACACCTGAAGGACTGTTGAAATGAGGTATATCTTTGTGACTTACTTCAGAGAATCATAAAGCTATTTCTTAGTGAGATAAATTTATTAGTGTAATCTTTGGGGTGGGTTAGTTTGTTTTTATTTAAAAGTACTGCTTCCTTTTTCTCATAGCCAAGCCAGGGAACCCTGACAGGGACCAGGAACACCATCTAGGAAAATGCAGTAGAGGGAGCCACATCATCACATCCTAAATCGATATTTAGGTACACTGCACTTAACTCGTTCCTCCGTGAATATCTGTCAGCCACGAGAACTCTCACTTGCTTGGGTAGAAAATGATCTGTAGAAAGAAATGTGTACTGAACGCTCAGGCCTCCTCTATCACTACAAAGGACCAAGTTAATTAATACAAAATCAGAGCCGTCTCAATAAGAAACATAATCAAAAAAGAAAAGTAGGTACACATTACCCCACCCAAAAGGGTTTATTCTCTGTCAGATGGTTGTGGGTCACTTTGCCTCAGCTAACAGGTTACATACATTTTTCAACTACTCTCCAGCAATGTTGTGTTTACCTAACTAAGAATGAGTCCTGGAATGACCAAAGCTCTGAAGAAAAAAGAAATAATTGCAAGAGTTCATAACATGCTTTGTATTAGTTTCATGACAGTAATTTTTCTATTAACATCTTGTCTTCCAGTTACATGATGCACGTTAGGACACTGGATACCTCCATATTCTTCATGCAGTAATATAAACTGAAATAATCCAGATAGAAAGAGGATTCCTAACTCCAGGTGCTAAAGGTTTAGCATCACCACTGTGATGCTGTCTTTGAATGCAACTGTGACAGGTTAAAGCAATATTAATTGTTACAACACATAGAGCAAATAAATTTTAACACAGTTACCTGCTGAATCTTGACCTGATAGGATTTTCAGGATTTATTTTTTTTTTTTATGTCCAAGAGCTGGACTTCTAAAGGCATTTAAAGATCAAAGAATAGTAAAATTTTTGAGGTCCCTTACATGATTTTATAAATTGTACTTTCTTGTACTCCTATATAACACATTGCGACTACAGAGTCTGGTTAGCCTGATTGCTCATTATTTCCCCTATTCCAGAGCTTTTGTTAAAAAAATAAAACCTAAGAAAATCCAATAATATTGCATAGTTTTTAACCTTTGGGGTCATTTGTAAAAGTGAACAAAGCTGTAATATAAAACCAAGGTTCAGGAAAATTCCAAGTTTTCATAGTATTGTAAAAAAGGGGGGGGGGGGGGGGGGCACCCCTTTTGCAGTTGGTAGTATTTTCAAATCCTGCCAGTGAGTACAGTCAGTAGCAGGTTCTTTTAAATGTTTTTCACCTTTACCATGCTGAAATTGTCTTTTTTTCCCTGCTTACATGTTTTGACACCCTTAACTTCTTGTCCTTGCTTTCCTTAGTCTTGTTGCTCTTGGTGAAAGTTAGGCCAGTTAATACTTGTACTGTTTAACTCACCTCCAAAATTCCGTCTGATAAACAAGAGTTTTATAAATGTATTTTTATTAAGCATAAGTTAGATAATTATTCATTTTGAATTGTAGTGCAAAGCAACAGGATAAAAATTAAGAGAAATTCTGCCTGACTGAAAAATGATATTCCCTAGGTTTGCTAAGTAGCACATTAATGATGCATATGCATTATTAAATTCTGGAGAGTACATCACTGGCATATAAATTTCCCCGAGGTGTGTGGTTAGATCACTAAGTACCTGCAATTGTCTTCTGAAAGAGTGATTCACACATAGTTGATCATGATTTCATTCCAGACTTACACCTTGTGTGAATTCCTCTTTCTGAATGACTTTTTGATTTGAATATTGACAATAATCTTTTGTAACTTGGACACCTAAGATGTGATTAAGTAAAAATGATCAAGAGATACATGTAATATGAAGCATATTCAGAGGTGACACTCTAGGCCTTTTCAGATTTAAGGACAGAAAAAAAGATACGGCACAAAACAACTCTGCTTTTAAGGGGATTAACGTCTAAAAATGAATTATTGCAAATCCATACAATGATAGAACAGTTTGGGTTGGAAGGGACCTTAAAGATCATCTAACTCCAACCTGCCTGTCATGGGCAGGGACACCTTCCAGTAGACCAGACTGCTCAAAGCCCCATCCAACCCAGCCTTTAACACTCCCAGGGATGGGGCATCCACAACTTCTTTGGGCAACCTGTGCACCATCCTCATAGTGAAGAGATCTTTCTAATATCTAATCTAAACCCGCTTTCTTTCAGTTTGAAGCCATTCCTGTTTGTCTTATCACTATCTGCCTGTGTAAAAAGTCACTCTCCAGCTCTCTTGTGAGCTTCCTTTAGGTACTGGAAGGAGCTCTAAGGTCTCCCCAGAGCCTCCTTTTCTCCAAGCTGTACAACCAAAATTCCCAGACTGTCTTCATAAAAGACATGTCCCAGCCCCCAGAGCATCAAATGACCAATGTAGTTCAGTTTCATAGTAAGAAAACAGCGTCAGTAAATATGCGAGAGGAGCAGTTTGAAAGTCTGACTTTTTGCAGTTTAGAGAGGAAGAAGTGTGAATTACTTTCAAACCAGACTTCTCTGTGCATTAATTACAACATTGTACTTTGATATTCAGTCAAGTTACTGAAAACATGATACTGTAGTCCACAGACTCTTGTTTGTGACTACAAATGGGGAGATTTGTATATAAAGTTCGCTGAAATTTTTCATTCAAAAAATTTACTTGCTGATAAGGCAGGAAATATTTGTCAATTCACACCAGAATTTGGCCAGTAAGTTTCAACCAACAAATACAGAAAATCACCTACAATTTAAAAAAGTTTTTTAAACATAATGTATCATAATGACATCTGCCACTTTGTAATTTTAAAATAATGTTTAACTTCAAAATTGAGTTAACTAATTAGGATGGCATGAAAGTATATTAAAATCTAATGAAATAATAATATTGTATTTCAAAACTATTTAATTTGACCTAGCAGTCATTGTTACTTTCTATTTGGATCAGGATGAAACCGCAGACTTTTCTTTTGAGTAGACTTCATATAATTAGATTGTAAAACTCACGTATTTGTTCAGCTTCTTTATTTAAATAAAGAATATATTTTTTTCTTCAGATTTCAGTTTAGAAAATGCTATGAACTACCAATATACAAACTAGGATCTATCACTTACCTTCTCCTTGCAGGTGTATCACATGGGAGGGGAACCTGGGCTATTTCTTGCACAATGCAATTGAGAAATAAAAGCATATGACTGAAAGATTATTCTAATTCTGAAACCAAATGATAAATGTGCTTAGTTCTCATGTGGTAACCCTGTGTGTTGGTGACTTACACGGACAAGGAGGATTTTGTGAATTATAAGAAAGATTGCCAGTGGACATAGTATGCTTGGATTTTGAAAAAGCCTTTGACAAGACTTGTATGAAAAGCTCTTAAAGGAATTAGATTTCCATGGGATTAGAGTGATTTTATGGTTTGAAATATGATTACCGGATAAAAGCAGAAGGAGAGGCAAAACTGCCTCTTTTCAGGGTGGAGAAGGGTCAACAGTAGTGTCTCTCAGGAACTGGATGTGAGTCAGACTTTATTCAACATCTTCATCTGTAACCTGGAGAAGGTGGCAGACAGCAAAATTCCCAGTTTTTGTAGATCAGCAGTCAAACAAGGTACTGATGATCAGAGTCAAAAAGGTGGCAGATATGCTTCAGTGCAGATAAAAGTATATTAAGTACTTCTAATTCAGGCTTACACAACATTGAACTAAAAACTGGCAGTTGGAGCTCTCAGGAAAGGGCTCCTGTAGCCATCACTGCAGGTCACTGAAATCATTGGCTCAGTGCACAGCAGCAGCTGGAAAAGCACCAAGGCACCATCAGGTCACCGCCAGAAAGGGTCCTGGCAAAAACAGATGTCACCTTGGCACCACCACAAAGGACCATGACACACCCACAGCTTGCACTCTGCGTGCTGGCAGTTCTGCTGCCACGCACCTCAACGTGGGTAGAGAGACCTTAGACACAGCAATGAAGTTTTAAAAGGATGGAACCTCTACCTTATATGGAAAGGCCAAAAAGACCGGTACTGTTTGACATGGAGGGGAAAAGGTGGAGCGAGATATAAGTGAGGTTTACAAAGTTGCTATAAGCTGGATGGGGAACTGTTGTTCTCCAAGTCGTGCAATGTGAGGACTGAGGGGTCCTAAATGAAACTCGTAAGAGATAAAATCATAGAATAGATTGGGTTGGAAAAGACCTCCAAGATCATCAAGTCCAACCCCTGATCCAACTCCAATTACTATATCATGGCACTAAGGGCCACGTCCAATCTCTTTTTAAAAACCTCCAGGGATGGTGAATCCACCACCTCTCTGGGTAGGCCGTTCCAATGCCTGACAACCCTCTCTGTAAAGAATGGGTTTACAAGAGATGAAAAATGTACTGCTCTTGCAAGGTCTGAACTTCTTGAACTTGCTCCCCTAGGACATTGTG
>NW_020884931.1:2487251-2580480 GCF_003945725.1 Corapipo altera
TCTTGCAAGGTCTGAACTTCTTGAACTTGCTCCCCTAGGACATTGTGGTTCTGTTGCTCTCAACAAGCTTAAAAAAGGCAAACTCTTTTCAGCTCCATCAGCAGACACTAAATGGATGTACCTTCAACATCCCTATCATGGTTTAAGCCCAGCTGGCAGCTAAGCACCACACAGCCACTCTCTGTGGGCTCAACACTCCCTCTTCCCCTAGAGGTGGAATGGGGAGGAGAATCAAAAGTAAAAATTGTAGGTTGAGATAGGAACAGTTTAATAATTGAAAACAGAGTAAAATATAATAATAATAGCAAATAATAATAATAAAAAGAGAAGAAAGAAACCCCAAACAAGTGACGGACGATACAATTGCTCGCCACTCACTGATCAGTGCCAGACCCCATTCCCAAACCCAGATCGGTCCCCCTTCCAGGTAACTCCCCCAGTTTATATACTGGCCATGGTGTTCTATGGTGTGGAATATCCCTTTGGCCAGTTTGGGTCACCTGTCCCAACTGTGTTCCCTTCCAGGTTTTTTTCTTTTCCATGCCTTCTTGCTGTCAGAGCATGAAACGAAAAAATAGGTCCTTGACATAGGATAAACACAACTTAGCAAAACCCAGAACTTCAGTGTGTTATCAACTTTATTCTCATAGTGAATCCAGACTATAGCATCATACCAGACACTGAGAATAAATTAACTCTATCCCTACCAAATCCAGGACAATCCCCAATCCAACAGTTGTGAATACAGAGGGAATGTGCTGCAGACAGTGGCTCAGGTACTCTCCTTTCATGGGCTCTCCCATACTGGAAACACAGCAATTGGTCTGGATGGACCCAGCAGTTGAACCCGGTGAGGTTCTTGTGTACCACATTTTCAGTAAAGTCTGGGCTGGTCAATTCCTACAGCACTAGAAGTAGCTTAGTAGAGCCCTCTATTAAGCACAGGGTGGGTTCAATATCAGACTAAGGGATTTCACGAGCGGGGAGGAGAATAGTAACTGCTTACCTTCACAGGGTTCCCTGGGCACAGTCTGTAGTTTTCTCATGTTACCTTTATTTTATAGAGGTGAGAACAAGCTTTTTACTGAGGTTGTTTGTGACTGTCATGGAATGACAGTGACTAGTCCTTTCTCAGAAGGCCCTTCTAGGAACAGTGACAGTCCCTTCTGTGGAGCTTTTTTACGTACAGAATAAACTGCAAATTAGCAAAGACACACTCCTGTCTGTGCCACAAGCCCTGTCCAAATGACAGCTCAAAGCTATATTGTGCTGGAAAGGCTCATAACAGTGGAAGCCGATTTGAAAAGTATTGGTTCCTTAATAAATAACCATGAGTAGCTTCAGTGGAAAAGAATTGGACTGGCACAAGACACTTTCTCTCTTGGTGTAAAAACGGTCCCACAAAGTCAGATGTTCTAACTGGATATGGGATGCCAATGCTGCCTGTAGGAGATAAAAGCAAATATGCATTGAGGGCACAATAATATGGAAGATGCAGACACACAGCCTTTATGTAAATTATTCAAAACTAATCCACAATCCTGTAAAAAGGACAAAAACTCCTAAGGTTTACGATGAGAAATACATATCAAAGGCTTAGGGACCTAATGTGCCTTGTTTTTCCATCATGAAGCTTTTTTGTGAGATTTCTGGAACATGAAGCCAGATGCTACTGCCAAATCTGCAGCCACAGGGGGCTCCCAAGTCATAAAAAAAATGCTCTTTATTCCATTAACTTCTTTGGATTTATAGGATTACTGTGCTGAGGACTGGCTCTATGCTAAGCACCCTCCCACATTTCAAGTGGCTGTGGAGAGAACAGTCACTGGCTGTTTTCCCCACCAAAACAGGTATCTCTGACAACATCACAGCTGTAAAACCTCCTGGTCAAGTGATCTCTCAGCGTTTCACCTCAGTACCTCCATTCACACTCCTCTGTGCTGAGTGACATGAGGGATTTCATGGTTTATCAACAAAACTGTGAGATCTGGGCTCAAGCAGAAAAAAAAGCCAGGATTGATTTGCAGAATCGCACTGCATCTTAGAGTGGAAGTATTGATCTGGCAAAAGGAGTAAGGTGTTTCTTACAGTTTTAAAAGTAAAAAACCCCTTTAGACCTGAGCTGCACCTGGAGACCCACTAGCTACCCATGCAGCCCAGGTCACTGCCAGAGACTCCTCTGGAAGTCTGGAATCTTTGGAACCTCTGGAACAGGTCCTGGGGTATAAGCAAACCACTGCATATGCAGTCACTCCATCTTCATTTGGCCTCAAAGCTTGTATTGCTGTAGGTCTTTGTTGCTCCACTGATACACACTACAGATGGTTTATACATCTGAGCCAGATTCTGCCTCATTTCATTTTTTTTCTCTTAACTTTTTCTTCTTCATTTCCTATTCCTCCAAACTGATGCACTTTCGCTCCCGTTCTGTTTGCAGCTTTTATGTGTCACACTCTGCTCTGAGTTACAGCAGTAAAAATCTGGTGTTGCTGGATTGACACTGATTTGGCTGGTCAGAGATGCTGTCCCGGCAGCTGAGCTGGGTTATTGGGGTTGCTACCACCAGGTAGATCCTTGGGTGGATGCCACTACCCCTGAGGCTGTACTGACTTTGGAGCAGTTGGCAGGGTTGCACATTCCATGACTCCCTAAAGTCAGATAACACAACTCAAATCTGCATGTTCAGTGACGCCTGCAGATCTTGGAGAGGCAGTAACATTGAGGGGGAGGTGGTGAGCAGAGCTTCAACAGTAACCTCTTACCCAACTGGAGTCACAGCAGCCAATTTGACTGTAGCCTACGCTGCTGTTTCCATTCTTTCTGCTTTTATTGTTTGTCAATTTATTTCCCTCAGTACTTAAAAAAATAAAATTTAAACATCTCTTACTTTCAGCTTCTTTTCCTCTGGAGAAATGGGGCTACTGAAAGAGAAGCGAAGTAGAAATGCACACACATATAGATATATTTCTGTTCCTATTAGTATTCCAGATGTTTTACTATGACTTTTTCATTCAGTTCTATTTTCTCTTAACTCCCAGTTAAGGTTTTCTTTATTCTGCAAACAAATAGTATGCCAAAGGTTATATTGAGTTCTCTGTGGGATAGAGACCTCAGTCAGTTAAATGTCATGGTTTCTTCTAGTAAAATCTGAAATACGCATATTTTTAGTCCCTTGAGAATACAGTGTCAGATCACAAATATTCAAACCAACTGCTGTTAGCTGATTAGCAGCTGAGCAATTACAACAGCTTTGTCCAAAGAGGAAAAAAAAACCAGCTTAAAAAAACCAAAACAAAACACTTAAAAGACTTTATTAATTACAAAAATACTTACATGATTTAACAGATGAAAGTAACAACAAGTACTGAAAGGCCAGATGATGCCTTCAGTTATACCATATAATTGAGTTTAAAAAATGGAGATGAGCCAATTCTATAAATGAGGAGTAAAGCAAGCTGATAACATTATGGCTCAAAGGGAAGAGTGGGTTTCATTAATTCTAGTTTTCTGCAGAGTCCTGGCTTTTTTCTGCTTCTAGCCTTAACTGCATAATTGTTCAACACAGTTTCCTGACAGATTTACCTTTCCCTTATCCCCATGTGCACTTCAAGGGCTCTTTACACACAAAAATAATAGTTTACCAAGCTATGTAACATTCATGAACTTTCAATATTACTTTTTTTACATCCTCTTATTTAATGACATTCCCAATACGTAGTGGCTGGTACAAAATAATTTAGAGCCCATATGTATTGCCAAAAAGCCTTCCATGTCTCCATATTCAGAAGCCTTCTGCCATAGTCCTACTTAATCAGTGCAAATGGAAAATAGAAGTGTCTTCTTTTTTGTAAGAGAAGAAGGAAGAACAGTAGAATAACCTATAATACCTCATTAATTTGCACAGTGACTTGGTGAGTAGGCAGGGCTTACCACAATTATCTGTTCCTGCCTTTTCACTGCTCTTTGCAAGGGTGGTTGTCACTAACCTCACTGGGACTGTAGATTCAGGAATAAACATGAAATGAAGTTGCATACCAGAGTTCACACTCCTTAGAGCACATTTCAGGTTCTCAAGCATATCACATTGCATCAGTCTCTTTAGAGCTCTTATTTCAGGCCCTCGGGCAGATGACATTGCATCAGTTTCATATTTTAAAGCTTAAAGCTTTCTGTAAGGGCAAGAAACTTGCCATTTCTTCTTTATGAAAACGCAGAATCTGATGTAATTGTATGGCACTGTGAGCTGGAGCTCAAAATAACTGTATTATACTGCCTTGACCACAAAATTCCTGAAGGATTTACAGTATTCCCTAAATGTTCCTACAGAGGAACAGCACTACTAGTACAAGAGCTAACAGGAATGTAAGTCATTTAAACAGTACAGGGACTGCAAAAATGGGTAGTGTCTCCTGTGTGCATCACAAGGTATCAGCTCAGATGATTCTGAAGCATTTTGGTTCAAGGAACCCCAGACTGGTAGCCATGGGATGGTCCCATCTTCACAGAGGGACCTGGAAGGCCATTGTCCTTTCACACTCTGTGACAACATTGAGAAGAAAAGAAGAGTCGTGCCATTACAGAGAGCCCAGGCCTTCCTTCTCAGCATTCCTATGGAAACTGGAGTGCCTGGATGTTATTCTGTGCACACCCACTGGTGTCAGGAGTTCAAGCTGCCTGGCATGTTCAGTGAAGCAAGAGATGCAAGGTTTCTGGGAGCACAGTATTCACTCTCCTTTGTCTTTACGTGATGCTGACAAATGCAGTCCCACATCAAGGAAGCACCCACCAAAGTCTATTTTTTAATTTTTAAAGTAGAAAGAGTCTCAAGTTCTTTCAGATTCAAACCCGCTATTAATGAGTGCTGACACTTTGACTTCACCAAAACTGATGTTCAGATTAATCTTAAACTATTATCTTTATTTTACATTTCCTTGCACAGAGTAATTTCAGTTTAATTATTTCAGGAATGTGGGTTAAAGAACTTGCAAGGGGTAATACATCAACCACAATGTACATTGTTCATCACCTAAAAAAAGAAATATCAATAGTATGGGTGGGAAAAGGAATTTGGTTTAATATTTTACAGAACAGGTCTAATTTTCCTAATACTTTGCTTTTTTAGAATAATTTTTGAAATAAAAATTTTCTTCTATATTGAATGTCTGATACTTGTTTCTACTGTGCCATTTGCTAAGAAGGAATTACTTGCTAGCTCCTTCAAGATTTTAATTCATAATTTGGTTCAAGGTATGCTTTTTGTAAAAATGCTGCACTAGTTTTGCAAAAATAATTTAGACACAGAGCTGGTAGCCAATCTATGTGTCAGACAAAGCAACTAAATTTTATTAACACAATAAAATTACTCACCCAATGAGTCCAAACATGTTCTTTAAGGATTCCATTTTATACTCACAGGAAATTTTTGGAGCAAGTATTTTTTTTTTTTTTAGTTTTCAGGTAACTTCCATTGGACAGAAAGAATCCCCTGCTCTCTGAATTTACTAGGCCAGGCTCATGTTCCCTGACCAGAATTTGAATAAATAACATCGTAATAAAGCAGAATTTGCTAGTTAGATCCCATGAGATGTATAATGGGAATAAATTTTTTGCACACACACAAAAATACCAGCAAATAACAAATCTGAAAATACTGCCTGAGAACTATGAATATGAATTTCTAGATCCAGAGAATATGATTGCATACATCTGATACTTCTCAGTCCTTAATTGCATTCCATTAAATCAGTTTTTCAGGAGCTCACTGTACCTTCTCAGATTCTCAGACAGCTGCTGCATAAGTTCTGATAAGTCTGAGTTCATAAGTAATTTATTAGGGTTAGTCTTGCTCTTGTCAAAAGCTTCAAAACTTATAGAAATATTCTGGTAGACAATTTCTAGCAGTGGGAATCTTTCCACTCCCTGAAACCTGTGTGAAGTTTGTGAATATCCATCGTAATTTTGTGACTATTGGTGCTACATTTGCTTATCTTGCCCAGCTGGGTCCTTTTCCAGTCTGTAAGTAGACTGAGATTCAGGAGCAAAAAAATTTCTGGAGGCATTGGGAAAAAACCCTCCCATTTTCTGAAGTATCAAGATCTATGTCCTGAAAACTGAGCAGGGAGCTATAGTCATGAGTCTCCTCCCTCAGCCTTTGTTTATAACATTTCCAGCGTCAAAGCTGGAACTTGTGCAAGCAGAGCAGGAGAAAATCAATTTTGAAATACAGTTTGAGATGGTGCAAAGCCCTTTGAACACAGTACATAAAATGAACAGATTTTATTCTCTCAGGAGATAGCAAAACTACTCAGATCTGCAAATCCTGCACATTCAGCCAGCTTTCTGCTCTCGGGAGGATGGTGGATACCCACATTGCACCTTAGTGTGGATTTGACACATGACTGGACCCAAGAGCTCTGCAGCTCTCTGGGATCTCACAGTTGCAGATCATGCACTTGTTACCATCCTTCTGAAGAGCTTTTATCTTCCTACAATAAATTGTGTGATTTTCAGAGAAATATAGTTTATCTAATGAATTTCTTTCCCTCTAAACAGAGTTAAGCTACATTTCCCCCACAGATCTTCAGTGTTTTCGTATTTCTCACTGATTATTTCACAGCTTTTCATCACCAAGTGTTTTAAAACACAAGTAGTAGTACTGTTAGTTTAAGAGGAGTGTTAAGGGTGACAAGGAATAAAAATGGGTTTTAGCAGATAGACGTGGATAAACAGGTGATCTCTCAGGCAATTAAAAACTGGCCCTGTGTTTTAATGAAATAATACTTCAGGTCTCCCTTGAGAACACAGGTTGATTTCAAACCAGTTGTGGTTTTAGTCCCTCGTGAATTTGAAGAGCATAAAGAGGCTTTGAGCCATCCTACACAGTAACCTCTGTCAACTCAAATGTTCAACTTCCACCGCAAGATGATTATTATCCTTTTTGCTTGTCTGTGTTCACTCACACTATTATGCATCCTTGCAGCATGATTCTATCCTCTTTGCTTCATTCTCTTACTCCTATAGTCTAAAAACAAGCTCGGTCCTTATAGATGACTTGCCTTTGCTTCTTTATCTGATAAAAGCATATTTAATGTGTGAAATAAATTATTTTTTACAAAATGCTATTTTAGCTTTACATTTTTTATATTATGTTTTAATTTAAATGTGCTTGTTTCTCTGCTTTATTTCTCTTGCCTCTCCTCACCTCTGAGGTCAGTGTGTTTCCTCAGAGTGGCTTGTTCTCTCTGACTACTCGTAACAGACCACTGCACTTCAGTGGCTTCAAACCTTTACATTTAAAAATCATGAACACTCGGAGGTACATATAGAGTGGCTTTCAGCATGAAAAATATCCTTGGAAACTGAAGATTTTTGTCTACAAAAGAGATGCAACACCAATTAAATGCCTCATGCACTCTCATAGCCATTGTGCCTCAGCCCCGACATTGCAGATTGGAATTTGCAGCTAATGGACCTCATGATAACTTTTGATTTTCCCAGGGTGTCTGGAGGTGGCTATTTCATGGCCCATGGCAGGAACCATCAGTCTTTTAGCCTTAACAAGGCCTAATGGTTCACAGACACCTGACTTCCAATTGTAGGAATATGATATTTTAAACTGCTGCCTTTCTTGTCCATTCAGATTCTTACCTTTATCAGATGAATGTTTGTCCAATTAATCCACAAAACAAGAGGATGAAAAACCTATTATTTTTGCTTCTACTTCTTTTGCAGAATCAGATCCATCTGTCTTATGCTTACAGGCTCTGGACAGCTTAATGAAGTGTTGACATGTACTAATGAGAGGCAGGGAACTGCAGCACTTCTATTTGCCAGGTTACTGTCTCTCATTTCAGATTGGGGGGATCAACATCCTGTAGCTAGGACTTGAAACTGATACAGGTAAAATACAGGACATTTTGAAGCAGACTCTTTAGGGTTTTTGAACACTGAGAAAAATGAAATTAATATACTACAGGGATTTTACAAATTTTTACCACATAAAATTAACCACCTGTAATGAAAATCTGCAACGAGTATATGCGGCAATAGGTGTCTGCAGTACCTTACAGAAGAGCTGCAAAACACCAGCTGAAGTCCTGAGGTTTTCCCAGTCTAATTCCAATACTTCAGCCAATTTACAGAGTTTTGCCATCTGCAGTGTCACAATGGCTATAATGAAAACATGTTATAAAATAGGAGACATAATTATAAAAATAAATAGCTGGATGGGATAAATTATGCTGCTTCTCCATATGCCTCAAACCAATGCCAATCTTATATAAATTCCTTCACACACAAAGGTACAGATTGGTTATGGATCAGTGCCAGAAAATCTAGACTTTGATCATACATAAATGCTTTGACCAAGAATTGGTGAAATAGAAGAATGCAATTTTCTGTAAGAATTTCAGTTTGTTACAGTTTACTCCCAAATTTTGCTGAAGCGAAACATTGACTCCCAGGAACTATTTGGATTGCAGGTAACATGGGCTTTTATTGAGAAGTTAGTGGGAAATCTCTTTCAGTAATCTTTTAAGAAGCTCTCCGAGGAGATTTTCTCTGCACAGAACTGCCCATAGGAAGTAGTTTGCTTTCTACAGAACTATAGACTGCCAGGAAGGTGTTGTGCTGCATTCAAAGCGCTTGGATTAAGCAAGAGGACAGATTTAAAGTTCTGAGTCAAGTGAAGAGGCTTATGTCCCTTCTGCTTTGCCACTTGTATTTGTGAAGAGTAAAAACTACATAGCCTAACCACAAAAAGGCTATGTGGCACTCATTCAGGATTGCCAAGCACTTTGTAATTTTTTATAAACTGAAGAATGTCTTTGCCTCCAGCAGAGCATGTGGCTTGAAGATGACTATCAGCATTCACTTGTGGACACGCACACACTTACAGAAACATTGCTGTACTTTGCAAGGCACCAAACAGCATGTCTTTTCCTCACATTCTGCTGCCAGAAGCAATTTTTGCTTACCTTCCTGCTCTGGTTACCAGACTAAGATGGAGACCTGCAAGGTGGAGGACTTAGAAGATCTCTCAGCCACTCCTTACAAGACTTGTACTCCAGACCCTTCACTAGCTCTGTTGCTCTTCCCTGGGGATGCTCCAGCACCTCAATGTGTTTCTTGCAGTGAGGGGCCCAGAACTGGACACGGGATTCGAGGTGTGGCCTCACCATGCCAAGTGCAGGAGGACCATCACTTCCTGAGTCCTGTTGGCCACACTGTTGCTGATCCAAGCCAGGATGCCATCGGCCTTCTTGGCCACCTGGGCACACTGTTGATTCATATTCAGACACTGTTGACCAGCACCCCCAAGTCCTTTTCCTCTGGGTAGCTTTCCAACCACACTGCCCCCAGCCTGCAGTGCTGCATGGAGTTATGGTGACCCAAGTGCAGGACCCTGCATATAGCTGGTAAACCATCTTTCCAAAGAAGCATATCTTCCAAAAAAACCCACCAAACCTTTATGTATCACAGACACTGAGAAAATACTTAAAAAGGGAAAGTGGAGTAAAATGAAAAAGTGGAGTTTCATTTTATCAGCCATCATCGTCTGATGAGTTCCTAGGATAGAAACTGAGTTCAGTGTGATGCACTTACTCTGCATCACTCTTAATCTGCTTGTATTTGCTTTAACACTTGATCATTTCCTTGATGGAAAGAGTGGAAAGATGGAAAGAACTTTCACCTTCTCTATTTTTTTTCCAGGACTGAACAGGATTCAGTATCACATCCACTGACACAGATTTATTACTTGGTCCCACTCATCCCATTTCATGGAATGCCTGCTGTGGGGCCTCCTGCTCTTTTAAGGGTATGTGGCCAAAGAGCACTGAGTGAAGCAGGTTTTTGTCTTGCTTCTCTCCTGCTGACTGCCAAGTGTATTTTTAGCAATATGTTTCCCTGAGCCTGCCAACTTCATTCTTAGTGAAATCCTAATAAGTGCTGGCTATTGCTCTGGGGCCGTGGCTTCTGCTTTCAGACTGATTCTGTTTGTCTGCTGGAGCCTGACTACAGGGAAATGCATCGCGCTGCCTCAATGGCAGGTTGACAGTTTTTCAAGCACTTCTTGAACCTGATCCAGACAGAGATCACCAGTGGGACAGCTTACACTGCTCCTGCCAGCAAGGAGAACCTGATGTGTTTCTTACACCCTGGGCCAGATCCCTCCTGGGCATTCATCTCCTGTGCAGTCAAGTCCTACTTCTTTCCTTGGGGTAGAGCAAAAAAGTATGCACCCTGCACCCATGTGAGAGGGATCAAGGGACTGCAATTACGCCATAATGTCTGTAATTCCTGCTGCTGATGCTGATATACAACAGGTTGAGCAGGTAGGAAAGGCATTGAAAAGGTAAGAAGGCTGCCTTTTCAAATAGGTGGGAAGGAACATAAGAAAGTGAGAGATGTGGAAGTGCCACATCTTCCTCCCCACCCTCTGGTCCTGTCCCCAACATCCTCCAATGTTCCCACTACAAGTAAAGTAGGGTGAATATGATGCATCCAGACTGCACACCCCAAATGTAGTTTTGGTTTTTTCCTTCCTTCCACTCAAGCTCATTCCTAGGCTGGGCTGAGGGACACAACTGACTGGGTCAGACAGCCTGAGGCAAAGGGGCTTTCCCTGGGGTAGTCCTGTGTTTTCATCCCAGCTTTTCACTACGTTGGAGTGTTGTGTTTTGTTCAAGAAATGCAGGAGGTTGTAAATTATTCTTAGTAGAATGTAAGTATATGGTTTATATATAGTCTGGTTTAGCTAGTCTGTAGTTTAGCATATAGAAGTGACCATTATAGGCAACTCAGATCAACTTTATTTTAGTTAGGCCAGCTGGAAGTTATGTGATCAGAAAATATCAGAGCAACAAAATCGTTTGCTCATTACTATTTTTGTCCTGGCAGGTTTTCAGTGCATTAGTGCTGGTTTCCTGTGCTCAAGAGACTCTCCATTAGGATGCTTCATATCTTGAATTGTAAGACAAGGCAGAAGTGCCTTACTGACCTTTCCCCAGTCAGGTCTGCAGGGTGCTGCCCATGATTTCTCATCATATCTATGCTAAAGGTAGCTTAAGAGTGTTTCAGAGCTGAGTGAAATGTGTACATTCTTTGCAGTCCTTAGCTAATATCTAAATTATTAAACTATACCTTCTAGTTTTCTGGGACTTGGTGGATCTAACAAAGTCCTCAGCAGCTATCACTTCCCACTGCTCAGTCAGTAGTTGCCTTGAAACTTCCCGGGATTAAATCTCCCTGAGTGGATCTTCCTTATTTTAGATTTGCGTATTAAAGACAGTACTAGAATCAGGCGGCAGCAAAGGTGGCCTGAAGAAAAAACACTCTAACAATCTGTAATCTTTATATTTGTGGCTTGTGTTTTCCTTGCCAAAATTCCCATAGCTTTAGTGCTACAACACTGGCTCCTGCAATGTGCACAGATATGTGCTAACCACATTTTCTGTGATATCCATCATGTGCTGCTGCCACCTCTGTTGTTTTTGCCCACAGTACATTTGTTCCTTGAGCTTATCAGGAAAGTACTTACTACTTTGTCACTGCTCTGTGCTTGCTTGTATCAACCCCCTCTTGTATTACATTCTTCCTTTAGGCTGTTATCACTTGTGCTGTGAAGACTGTTTTGACAATCTGCAAGATTTTGATTTGCGTCTATTTTCCAATGTCATGTTTTTCTGGATGACAAGTCGTGCAAATCCATAGAAAGGGTTCCTTGGGGTTGGTCCAGAGGAGGGTATTCTAGGTGTCCCTTGCCTTGTGATGGGGCTGTCATTTTCAAAATGTAGTGGTATGCAACACTTGTGCTCTACCTAGAACCCCGCCAGAAGGAATGTTTGTCCTGGTTTATAGAAGCATATCCCTTAACTGAAAATATCTCAGCATGGGATCAAATATGCCAACTCTCTGTTCAGATCTTACATTTCCTTTATTGAGCTCAGCCATACTGAGAGGCAACATAACTCCTCCCAGTACTAACCTGCTGCTTCACTGCAGAGCACAGATTATTGAGAAATTGTTCTCTCTGTCTCATGTGCCATTACTACTGGAACTGATCATCGGCTTCGGAGGAATAGAAATGTTACTTGCAAACCGTGTAGCTCACTGTTTACAGCCTCCCCTTTGTCCAAGGTAGCTAACAGCAGATCCACACCATACGGCCAGAACAGGTGGTGGCTGAAGGTGTCCTCAGATAATACTTCTTTCTCTATGCCCAGATCTTTTGTGGACTTCACTTCTTTCTCCAGCTTTCACTTTGACTGCTGTAATCTCACCTGGTTTCACAGTTTGTCGTCACACCTGGAGAAACAGGCAAAACAAAGGGAATCAGCAGAGCTCCAGAAAACCTCAGCTGGCAAAGACTGAAGTTTGAGTCACCTAAATGATAGCAAAATAGATCATGGAATCATAGAATACTTCAAGCCGGAAGGGACTCATGAGGATCTTCAGACCAAACTCACAAAAACTGGAGCGGAAAGAGGAGAAATGCATATAATTTGGCATCTATGACAAATTTCCACGTACAAAAATCAAGGTTGAGACTCACATCCATGAACAGGCTGCTGAGTGCCAGATATTTGTCCTTGACTGCTGTTTGAACACCCCATGGCTGAAGATCAAAGGTAGAAATGTTTACGGGTGGACACAGATCTTTCCGAGAAATTTCCTGGAAGCAGAGGAAGCTGTCGGTGTCACCTCGGACACCACAGACACCCTGTGTGTCCGTCCTTGAGGATACTGTAGAAGGTACCTCTCAGCTCTTGGCTGAGTTGAGAGGAAAGACCCTACTGTAATGACCATTGGCTTTGAAGGGTCCTACCCTGGTGACACCATGCACTGTCCCTTCCCATCCCAGATGCCAAACTGTAATTGGTTCTCTGTTTCCTTCCCTGTGCCTCCAACTGTGTCCTATCCTTGGGGTTTTTTCGGCACATTTATTTTGGTAGCACCACACAGAGTTTGCACAGAGCCCACTTCCTGCCTGCCTACTTGGTGTTTTTTAAAACCAGGTCATGACAAACTGGATAATCCAAAGTCTTTCAAGGACAGAGTGGTGGGGCAGGTTGTGACATGCTGAGTTATTGCACAGCTGAGTGCAGTTAGGCCACAGATCAATGGCAGCTTTTGTAACCAGTCTTCATTTCCACATTTTTAAGCTGCATTCCTGCACTGGTAATGTTTAGAAGATAACGAATGACCTTTGGGGTTTGATTAAAATTTTTTTTGCTTGGAGCAGGGAAGTGTTTTATTTAATTTCACTGCAGCTGTGTGAATGTTGGAATGCATGGTGATTCATAAATACTTCAGTAGGGAAGTTTGAAGAAAAAAGGGTCATTTTTAGAATTGTTTCCCACAACAGTGAAGAGTGTATTTTCAGCAACGACTAACAAAAGCACCAGGTACAGATAACTGAGTTAGATAAGAAGTCTCTCTTCATGTCAAATAAAAGGTGAGTTGTTATCCTTCTAAAAGGTCTCTTGACTGCCATTAGTGCTTATTTCAGCTGACAGTAATAGCAGTTTTGTAAACCTAACTTAATTCTATTCAAATACTTCACTATAGGGCCAGGTCACAAAGAATGCTGAAAATTGTCTGTGTTCTTGACAGTCAATAAAATAAAGAAGTTTTTATCTCCTTTCAAAAACTGGACCTGGAACTCTCCTTCGTGCAAACAACGAAGACATATAATTCGTCAATAATAAGACTTAAAAGGTCTATTGTAATAAAGCTAATCCTGGAAGCACCCTAGTCTGATGCAAGCATGCTACACTCATCTCCTGTAACAGTTTGGAGATCAGGAGTGGTAGCCTAGACCCACAGGGCATGATGCACAAAGGCTTTGATTCCCGAAACTCTGAGTTTGGGACACCTTTTTTCTGCAGCCTCAGGCAAAGGCTGGTAGGAAGGCATCCTGCCCTGGCTCATATTTTCTGTGTTAGAAATGGATAAAAATATTTACTTTCTCATGTAGCAGCAGTGTTAGATGCATCTCTTCACCAACACTTCTCTTGTATGGGAGATTTTAGCATGAGAAAGAGTAGTGCTCCTGCAGTACCCACACATCTAATTGCTTATAGGAGTCAGATGCGCTTTGTGTATCTCAACCTTTATTTTCCAACTTTTACAGTGAGCTCATCCTCGTTCTGAGAGGCCATTTCATCCACTTTAATTATCTCTTGAGAAAAGTCCTGCCCTGACATTCGACAAGCACCGTGGCCTGGGGAAACCTCTTACACTTCTCATGAGCCTCCTCCCACAAGGTCCAGTTAGCTGTGCTCTGGATAGAGGACAACTAACTCACTTTATCCAACTGTAAACAACACATGGCAGAAGTGCATGGCTCAAGGAAAAGGAACTGAGGCCTAAAAATGGAGATGTAAATCAACAAATTAAATATAGAGGATTTGAACTGGAATTCTTCTCTGTATGAATTTTAACTCAATTTTACTGCAAGAGAAGCTACGGGGACAGAGATCTGTAATTAGAGAAGTTGTCCTGGTGTGGGGGGGAAAGTTTCCAATAGTTTTTGACTGCATTAAAAAGATTACTGCTTTCCTGAGCAGCACTGATTCCAACACTGCCTGTCTTGAAAGGTTTTGAAATCTGAATATTCTTCTAAATAGATATTTTAAGATGCATTCCAAGACCATAAACTTAAATAGAGATATATGAGATGCTATTGATAATAACTTGAGCCACAATTCAGATTTTGATGGTTATACCCCAGCACAGATCTCTGTCCCTTGAAAAAACAGATTAAATAATAGTAAGGATGGATGGCTGCTTAGGGGAGGAAGGGAAAAGGAATAATACAGAACACAGATGCAGGTTGAAGGAGCTGGTATCTTTTTCATCTAGCTCATTGTTGGATTGCTCCAAACAGAAATCCTTCCATGATAGTTTTCTCTACATATTGTCTAGGGACTACTTCTCAAAGTAAGAGTGATCTTTGACAGCACCTTATGATACTGGTGAGATGGGTAGGAGCCAATTGGGAGAATGAACTATTCATTCCTGCCTCTGAAGAAGTTCCTACTTTTTCACTTGGACTGGGGATCTTCTAGATTCCCTGGGGCCAAGCTGAGAATTAGAGATGTCACTTCAAGGAAAATGTCACTGACATATGGAACATGGAGTTCTGAAAAAGGTATGTGATACTTCAGTCATTTCTGGTTTGGTTTCTGTGTTTCTTTGCTTGACTGCGTTCCCCAGTAAATGGGACACAGCTACATGCAACCTGTTAGAAGTGGTTCTAATAAGTGTATTTTCCCATACTTTTGCAGTTACGTCATTCTCTCACACAGCTAAAAGGTGAAGACACACAAGGAAGGCAACTGGGACAAGTGCAGCTGTTGGGCAAACAAGTCATTTTCATCCAGCGAGCACATTGTAGTGACTGTGTTTTCCCACAACTGTAATACACTTATCAGTGAACAAGACTAATTTTATGGACACAGTCAAATGGATATATGTAGCCCCAGGTCCCATTGGGGTGTTAACAGAAATGGACTCCTTTCTTTATTTTTTTAGGTTTGCTTATGAATTTGGCATTTTCTGAATTCCTCCTCTGAGAACAGTTTTGCGATGCGGGTTCATGATCTTCTTTTGCAGCAGAATTTCTGGGTGATGTGGTAAAGAAGACAGATTGTTTCATACTTAAAAGGGAAAGGTTACTGATCTCCCCTACAGATGTTGCCAAGACTGGTAATTTTTGAGTTGCTAAGATGCTATTTTGAGGTGATTTCTACCTTATATAAAGCATCATGAATTCACTGAGATTAGCATGTGTTCAGGAAAAATTTTTGCTGAGAGATGAAGAACACAACAGTTTTAGCCAGACTGTGTTTACTGCATCAACTGATATTCAGGTAAACAAAACCAATGGTGGGAAAACTTCACTGGTCTCTCTGAATTGTGTGAACTAGTGAACTGACCTAGAATTTCTCAATACTCTTACTTGTTTTGATGTCATGCCTTAGTTTTAACTTTCACCATTTAAAAAGCAAAGTCAGTTCATTAACCATCAAAAACAAAGCAAGAAGCATGCCTATGTGGTAGCAAACTACAAATGCTGAGATATTCCTTGCCAGAAAGAGTTTAAAGGCAAAGAAGGTGGACGATACAGGAAAGAAGAAACAAAAGGCATATGAATAATCTGTTTGAGCTGTTTGTTCCAATCCAACAGCTGTTGATGGGGTATCCCATAAACATCGAAGGTCCCCTGTGACAGAAACTAGATTTTAGGGTTTGTCTTTTTTTGTTTTATTCTTCTTTGGTTTGTGGGAGTGAGTGGGGGGAAGAGACATTTTAAACAGTAAAACCCTATCACAGGAGTAAGGTAAGATCAGAGTTAAATGCAGTGAGTTCAGTGCAGTTTCTTTGTAAGTATCGTTGCTGCCAGAGCCACCTTCTCTCACAAACTCAGTCCCTCTACATCCTTTTCCACCCTCCAAACTCCGACTTTATCCAGTGCTCAGTTTAATTTCAGTATTTTTTTCATACTCAATGTCTTATTTTCACATTAACAATTTCCTCTTGGTCTTCTCATAGTACTTGTTATAACTGTATCCAACGCTTTATAAGGAGTCACTAAAACATCATAAAACTCCTTTAAAGTCATAGGAACAGAATTGCCCTTCAGGGAAGGCAGAAGAGTAATGGGTAACTCATACTGCAATGAAGAGTCTTGGCATGTTGTATGTCCAGCCTAGACACTGCAGATAGGCCATGGGGCACTGGTATCAGGGTTAGAGTTACTTAAAGAGAAGGCTCAAACTTGTTACTTTAGCAAAACTGGTATAACCAGAAAGAGTGCGCACACACGAAACAATCATCAAAGTACACCCAGCACAGTCCTTTCCTTGCTGACATCTCTGATCAAAATGATTTAGAACAGTCAAGGCAATCACAAATTGCATCACGCTCACACTGCTGTAGTGATGCTCTTAGCACTGCCAAGAAGGAAATTCAGAGTGTAGTTCTTTCCATCAATGCAAAACTCCCATGTGCTA
Source organism: Corapipo altera (assembly GCF_003945725.1). Lineage (NCBI taxonomy): Eukaryota > Metazoa > Chordata > Aves > Passeriformes > Pipridae > Corapipo > Corapipo altera. The sequence goes on from NW_020884931.1 coordinate 2,504,270, forward strand.
GCACTTCATTTATGCTAAGCTTTTAACCAGAACCAATTTTTTCTTGCACATAAATAGAAAATAAAACAGGGAAACGGATTTACAATCCTGAATTCCCCATCTTCCTAAAAGACTCTTCTGCATCATGTCAGTGGTGTAGAATACTAGCTGTCTGTGGCTACCAAGATATTGTGGGAATTGCTCCACAAGGACATGCTAAAGAAACTGGCAGAAAATCTGATGTTGAGTGACATCCTCCACAAGAATTGAATTCCTCATGATTTAATGTGTCTTGCTTGATCTTTCAATGCTGTGCTATTGGATTTCATCTTAAACATTTAAATAAATGTTATGCTACAGTTTGTTCATTCAGAAAAGCTTGTCGTGACGAGTTCCTCTCATAACACTCATTTTAAACCAAGATGCTAACAAAGTCCCTTTGCAGCAATTAATATTGCAGTCATATAGACAAGAACTGACAAGCTATAATGTTTTGGGTATTATTATTATATATTATGAAGCAACCTTGTGAAAAGTAAAGATTTTGTAATAGAATTATTTGAAGTGAAAAACCAGAATCGGGCTTTAAGGCTCCAGAGTTAGTACGTGTATGTCCTGCAGTGAAGGAATAAAGTCACCTTGCTCTTGCCTACTGCTTTAAATAACAGATTAGAAAATCTAACTCCTTTTTTATAAACCTGAAAGTTTAGGACTTCTGCTCTCCAAATCAGTATGTTCACTTAACATGCAGTGAGCTAGACTTGAAAGGTCACAAGGTAGCACTGAATCATTATCTATTTGAGAGAATTAAGGGATAAGGGGGGAAAAAGTCAAGTCTATTTTTAGCTTTGAAATTTATGGCCACGATAGCATCTGGCCAAATGAAAGTGATCTGATCAAAAAGCTGAAAGGCAAGGATATCTATCCTTCATGCATCTTTAAAAACACTGCAAGCCAAGATGTTGGAATCATAGAGAAGAAGTTAATCTCACCTTCAACTGAAAGATTTACTAAAGCCCATGGCAAATAATTTAAATGTTAACAGATCAATTTCTCTCGCAGAAATACAATTCTACCAATTCTTTTACATTTGTTATTAATCTACAGGAAGGGCTTCACAGAACAGACAATTTAGGATGACAGTAAAGTGATTTATCTTTGTATAATAAGATCATGCGAAATTATACAGGCATTAAGACCTTCTTTGTCACCTCACAGTTGTAGGATTAGGTTGCTTTAAGTACCTGAAGATAGTCCCATCACTGAGACTCTCCAATCTCACTTCCCCCAACCTGTAGGGAAGAAACTACTTAAGCACTTTTTAAAAAGTTATGTGTTATGTCAGTGTATAAGGCTGTATATGAGGATGCATTTTTAAGGGAATGCTAATTCAAAGGATCACTTTGATATATTTTAAAATAAGTACCATAATCCGAATTTATTTCCCAGGGCGGTTCTGTCCCCTGCACTTTTCCTCCCTCCCCTGGGCAGACAGTTTCATTATTTTAGTATTTCATTAGTATTTCATTTAGTATTTCATTATTTCCCAGGGAGCCATGGCCACAAAAGTATGTTGCCTTCCAGGAATCTGGAAGACTAGGTCCAACAACATGAATGCAGCTGATCTCAACTCAAAGGGAATGTCTGTGCTTTTCGATGGTACTGACTTGGAGACCCACATTGTTTAGCAACAGCTGCCACATTGTCAACTAGACAAAGCTTTCCAAAAGCCTTACAAAAGATATTTTTTCCCTTCATTGGTGCAGACCGTGAACCTCAGATTTGCTCAAAAACCAGATTTTAAAATAAAATGTTACATGGAAAGTCTTGTTTCCCTAGCAGATGTCTCTGTGTTGGCCCATGTCATGGACACACCATGCACCAGCAGCAGCAGTGGGAAAGGGTCACCAAACAATTTCCTGCATTCTTCACAGAAACAGGGGAAGAAAGACTTTAGTGAGGATGGTAAGGAATAGGATCTGTTGGTCAGAAAAATTAAATTTGTAGTGTTGGTAATATTAAAGTTGTGGGAGAACAGGATCCATGGCTGTCTATTTTGGACCAAAATTACACAGAATTTCTCTTTGTTTTTTTCTGACATACTTGCTGTAACACACCTTTAATGATGAGCACTCCAGCAATCCCAGACACTGATTATACTGTTTCCCTGATGTCATAGCAGTTGATCTTACGTCTGCCTTATCCGTCAGATTTTCCTTGTGTTGGAAGAATTTTTGCTAACTAGATCCCCAGCAAACTGAATCCTGGTGGATAAGTTTTCCATATCTTATTTCTTCCCATCATATATCAGACATAAAACATTCCTATATCTATGACAGACTCTTCAATTTGCTTCTTTTTTGACATAATTTTCACACCTAGACAAACCTTCCCCTGTATAGCAAGTTTATTTTCATAGCAGCACAGCAGTTACCAGTATTTTGCCAGATTTTTGAGACTTTATGTCTTATAAGCACTTGGGCCTCTGAAAGGTTTTGGCTGCCCATCAGCTGTTATTTCTACAGCAGACAGGCCATGCTTGTAAAGTACCTTCAAGGCATTATTAACTTCTTTTTTCTCCACGCTTCGTGCTGACCTTTGGTGTCCTGTGGCCGATGTTAACTGAATCTCTTCGGCCACCGCGTAGTCATGGAGAAATTTTGTCCTGAGCGTAGATCACACACTTCCTCCAGTTCAAGGCACTGAACTTGAACACTATTGTGTTCAAGGCACAGGAAAAACGGGACTGAAGAGGCTAACATACAAGTTTAGCTTGTGCAATTCCCATTTCTCACTCCTGTTAGGGCTGATGTTGTTCTAGGCTCTGCACCCGAGAGACACCTACAGAGAGACGCAGAAGTGCGGTGTGGCAAGGGCAGGAACAAATGTTCCCTCCCTCTTCGCTCATTACATTTTGAACTTAACGTTCTGCATTGTCCTCAAGGCACAAATGCAGAAATAGTTTCTGACTGTTCTGTTAACAGAAGTTACATTTAGGTTAGCACAAAAACTTGTTGAAAGAGTCAGCATTGTTAGCAAGTGCTCTCTCTGTGGGCAAGTGTATGCCTCAAACAAAGATGAAGTCTTGCATCCAACACACCAAATGTTCCTGTATCTCACACGTTTGCTGTAGAAATAAAACTCATGCATCTCTTTATTTTCTGAAGCTCTGCCAATATGTCCATGTGACCGTACAAAACGAAACAGAAGATAGGGCAGGAAGGCCACTTGTGAACAAGCTACATTGCCATATCCCAAGGACATTTTCCTGGTTAGAGTAAGTGACCTTGTTACCAGATGATAATTACAATATTAATCTGTGACGTAAATGTATGTGACACCACTTTAAACCAGTTTCAGATGGAAATGCAAAATATTTAATTCCTGGTTGCATGGGCACCCAGAAGACCTAAGGGTTTCTAGAGACCCTGGAGACTGTGGATTTAACAATGCAGAAAAAAAACAGATGCAGCACGCACCCAAAATAAGAAAAGTAGCCTTCCTCTCTCAGTGTAATGGAGTCAGCAACAAAGCAAAGTAAGCAGTGTGATGGTAACAGAGTTTTGAAAAAGCCTCTTTAAAAGAAACATTTCTTAAGAGAAATATCTCATCTTAGCAAACCCTTTAATTCAGTTTCTTTACACATATCCTTCCCCTGTGTTGATGTAACTGAAAATTATTGTTACAGTTAGAGAGCTTAAAAGTACCACTTTTGCAACTGTTTTTGGGAACAAGAGAGATACCTCTGTATTTTGAATACTGATTTAATGTTGTAAATCTGAAGGTTAATGCTAAGTAGAAGCAACTTAACCCTCTAGAAATGAAACCTTCCCCTGCTATTCATCCTTTCAGCTCTTCTTATCAGATGTTGAAATGCACTCAGTTCAGAGCTGCTACACCCACTTCAAAGGAAGAATCTGCATCCAGAGTTGAGTTTTTCTTTCTACACAAGACGCTTGCAGTGATGTTACAGCTTAATTAACCCCATAAGTTGAAATCATTTCAGCTCATGACTCCTGAATTGCCTTTTCCCGATTGCAAATTCATCATTGTATTTTCGTCTACTGTTGGCAGTGTCTTCCAGAGAAAATCTAGGCAAAGTGCCACTCCAGTGCTTGCTCCTTCCCTGTAATTTTCACTTGAGATGGGAGAAGCTGCAGCCCAGGTCACATCCCCCTCCAAGCTTTCTATGCACACACTTCTGTCCCCCAACTGCCTCTACACCACACTTGCTTCCCTTGCTTCCCTCCTGTTGTATACTATATTTCTTCCATTCCATATGTCCTCATACATCTTTCCAGACTGAGTTTTGCCTTTTCCTTTTTTTTTTTTTTTGTTTGGTTTTCTTGCAGCTCCCTGGCCATCCCCTTCACTCAGCACCTCCCTGATGACTGTTGTTGTTGCCTACACACACATGTTCCCTCTCTCCCTGTCATACTTAACCCCAAGTATCAGCTGCCCTCAGATGCAGAGGTGCAGTTGCAGCCTACGGGGGCTGCTCCAGGTACCCACAGCCCTCCAGCTCTAGCAGCACTGGGCACAAGATTGTCTGGAAACCAAAGTGTCCTTTGTGGGTTCTCAAAGCCTTGCAGCCTGTGGAAACCACCATGAGGCTACCATGGCCCTCTAGTTAAAGCAGCTCAGATGCATCTTCCTGCCCTACATTGCTGCATTTCAGTCCCAACCCAGACATACCCCTGAGGGATACCACCTTTCCCTGGGGTTGATAGGCTTCAGCTCCGTTTGGGAGCCGTGGCATCTAACCCATCTCCAGAGGGTACCTCACCTCACACTGTGAGCAGTTAAAAGGGTGAGGATGCCTCATGATTTCAATACCACAGACAAAAGAGAGAGGCAGCAGCCACTCTGAATAAGAACAAGACAGTTGCCTGAAAAAATGTTTACACCTCCCCTTATTGTTATTTTTAGGCTTTTTCAGTAGCCCAGGAAGTAAAAGGGTATTAGACCTGGGAAGGAAGCAAGACAGTATTTCTAATAGACAATTAGGTGGCCCTTCTGTTTTAGTGTGCATTCATTTAACAAACTGGTTATATATAAATATTTATTGTGTTAGTCAAATGCCCAGTACCTTATTATTACTGCTAATGACAGTGTGTGGGTATGTCTTGGTCTCCTACACAAGCTTCCACATCCATATGTAAATCTTTCAAAAAAATGTGACATGTTGGATTTTTGTGTCTATTACTATGAACATTACCTATTTTATATTTCAATATGTGTAAATATTTACCCTGACAAACTAGCTTAAGGTAGAGCAAGGTCCAGCGGGCATTCTTCAGACCTTAGTTTTGAGCTACAGCAGAACAGGCCATGAGCCTTTTTGTGGGATTGAACTTTGAGACTTTGCTTTCAAATAGGATCCCTTACCCAGAAGAATTTTGATTGTTTATGTTCTAGGCTTTTGTTTCTACTACTCTGTAAAGTATAGTGCTAAGTCTCCGCAGGAAGTGTGAAGATATACCACCTCCAGAAGCATGGAGTACCAAATGCGTGTTCTTTAAACACATCAACAAGATCAGGAAACAGCTGCAGAGACCGGATCGCAGAACACAGCCAGGCTAAATGAACAGCCACTATCCTGATATAAGTTCTTCATTAGCTGACGAAGCCAACTTGAGCCTACTATATCCAGTTTTAACTGCAGATTAGACATGAGAAGTCTAATTCAGGCAAGCTATAAATTACACTACGTGCTCGTTCTTTGTCATGATCTCCAATCTGTTCCTCCAGTGAAATCATGGAAATATTTCTTTCACTACTATATTAAGCCAAGAAGATGGTATGGATTTTTGTGCAAAGTGTAATGATCCATTTTACAGGCTTATGAATCTATATAAATGCTGTATTAGCAGACTGCAAGGTCTATCTTCTAAAATGACATTTTCCACTGCTTCTGGTGTTCCAGAAGAAAACAATGTGTCTGCCTAGGCCACATACAGTTCTTGAGAAAAATAGGATTTCCTACTGCAATGCCATTTTTGACATTTTCCTGAGGCTTTAGAATTAAATATAGACAGCCTTGCTATGAAATTGTCTCCCTCTCAGCTTTTCCAAATTTAAATGTTCCAGAAAGTTAGCTTCAAGATGTAGTAAACCTATTCAGAGGCACCCACAAGGTCAACTGTATTTTCCAACACGTATTAAAGTTAGGAAAAGCTCATTAAACTGTCTTACCCTGCTAAGATCAAACTCAGCTATAGGTTCCCCTAGAAAATATACTACCAGTCTGAGCTTCTCATTCTCCTTAGCCAATATCAGCCCATGCACAGGGCCATGAACTTACTGGTACGCTGACTGAGAGAGGAAAGCACAGCCCAGAGAGGGACATTTGGGGCAGAGCTGTACTAGAAATTGCTCCAGCACTATTCTCCAGATGATTTTGCCCTGCAAGGTTCTCCTCTAGCAACTTCTTTTGTACTCACCCACAGACTCATGGGCTGCATCTTCCCCCTTGCTAGTTTGCACCAGAGAGAAATTTCTCCATTAGCTGCAAGGACGAGTAACTAGTCTGAATTCCTTACATCTCTGTCCTCCTGCAACTCCATTCCTGTTTTCCTAGTACAAGGCTGCAGATGTAGCCATGGGTCCTCTGCATTGCTAAGCCAGAAGCCTTCATTTCCCAGTTTTGATTACTACTGTTTCACCAGCTTTTCAGTCTTAGAAATAAGATTTTATTTCAGGCCGCTTCCTCACTTAATGGACTCAGTGCTAAGCACAGACAACCCTGTTCACCAGTGAGCTGAGGGCAGCAGAGCAGCTCTCTCCAAAGGACAGCGTTCACAGAGCGGGTCATTCCATCTGATGGGTACACTCCATCGGAGGGTCCTGTGAGCACAGCGTGCTCTCTGTATCACACTACCAGGACTAAGAGCTCAGGCATTAGGAAACCTTTGTGGTACCAAGGGAAACTGGATGTTTTCTACTTGGCTTAGCCATCTTCTCTTGGTGTTTCACCTCCCGCTTGCAAGACTGCTAGTGATAAAGCAATTGGCAGAACTGCCAGACTCTGACCTTTCGTGCCAGATATTGCTAATTATTTACTTACCTGCAGCCAAGAAACCAAGTCTGTGAACTCTTCTGTAGCTATTCCAGCATCAGGTTTGTACAATCTCTTGTAAATCAGAACTAAAATTTTAAAACTGAGTGCCCCTAAACTGCTGTATCTTATTCCTAGAAAAAAAGTCCACATGAAGAAGGAGAGGATATATGGCAGCTGACACCAACAAGGGACAAGAGATTTTATTCACAGTCCATGCCATACAGATATATTTATTTTCCTCTGGAAGAGACGGTGTTTATTAAACAAAAAAATAATTCTCCTGGATTATCAAGAAGTTATCAAGTACAGCCTTTTTTTGCAGTTGTAAATGCCTTGTAAAAGAATTCTCTGACCATCACTATTCAGAAAAAGTACTGGCCAAGCTTTTATATTTATGTTTTGTACGTGTGCTGGTGTTTGATAACTTGGGTAAACAAAAAGCAAAGTCCAAAAATAGCAGTGTTTAAAGAAATGTTCAATTGGAATTTTCAATCTTGTAATATTTTTAGAAAGCAAAAAAAGCAAAAAAAAAAAAAAGGGAAAAAAAAAAAAAAAAAAAAGTAAAATTAAATGACTTATGGAGTTTCAAGTCCATTGATAGCAGAGTCTGTCTCTACTCCCCACTGTTTCAAGTCCATTGATAACAGAGTCTGTTTCCATTCACCAAGAAAGAATTACCTTTCCAGGGCCAGGTTAGGCAGCAATCCATTAAAAAAATCATATCCTTCCGAAAACTCATTTCAAAAAGTAGTGTTTGAAGGGAGAGGATGTTAAGATTTACCTAGAGTTGTTGAGCATCGGGGGGCAGACAACAGCAAAGTTTACCACCAGTATCAACAGCCTCTAAGAGGTCCACAGTCTTCCAAATTCTGCCACGAAAGTGACTTGGGGAAGTGGCACATAGTACACAGGACATAGATGTGGAATGTCTTGTCAGTCCCAGTCCATCTCTCCTGGTTCAGTATCAATGTAACTGGAAGGATGCCCAGGCAAGTGAAGGCAAACAATAGGTTGCAAATAAATTTGGTTCAGTGGCGCAAGGAACTTCAGCTCATTTTCAGACTGAACACACTCTAAAGAAACCTACAGAAGGAGAGAGAAAGCTGAAAAAAATTGAAGTTTTTACAAAGGAAATCAGAATGAGCTTCTGGAATTTCCTGCCAAAACAGAATAAATTAATTTGGGAAATACCAGTGTTGGCAATGAATGAGCTTCTCCAGGTGCACATAATTGCTGAGTAAAACAAAAAACCTGTGGGTGATGCTGAGAGGTCAAACCTGTGTGCAGAGTGGAGGAGCTGGTGGGAGAAGCCTGCAGCCTTGGCAAGCCTGAGACCCTCAAAAGACCGTGGGACTGGCAGCTGAGCAATGTGGGTACCTTGTGTCCTGAGCATTTGCATCACCAGGACAGGTCTAAAGCTGGTCACTTAACAAAAGGGACCTCAGAGTGCTCAGGAGACGTGGTTCTTAGGAATTCCAGTCTCGTGAGGCAACCCACTTCACAAGTTTCTGAAGGAGAGGTCAAGTTGGTAAAAACACAGACGTGGTACCGTTTGCTCTGAAACTCTACTGTTATCCTCCTGATTCTGTAGAACATTTTTTTGGTTGTTATTTTCAATGGGAAGGATGTTCCTCAGGGAGTTTGTAACTGGCTGACCTTGTACACGTTCGTACATATGGGAGACCCCATTCATGGCACCACTGGCTGCGTTGGGATTACACCAGATTGCATCTGGGAATCTCATTTATAATTCAAGGAAATGTAGGCAGCCTGGAGCTTGGTACTTGGAATCTGGATTTGTTTTATTCAATACAGTTTGCTTAGCCCTGGCTAAAGAAGGTGCAGACACATTGCTTCTGTGTATTCATGCTGCTGTTCTGCTTTTCAAGGGAATGTTTTTATGGCATTTCCTTCAGTCTTTTCTTTTAACCGTTATTTTTTGCCAGTTATCATCTTACATCCTGCAGTAAAACACAGCTTTTCCTCATGTAGTACAAGGAAATCTCTGTTTCTCCCTCTGTATTCCTTGCCATGTGGTACAAGGCTCATCTACTTTTTGCAAGAAGCCTTTCAAACCGTTGGTTCATGCACTGCTATGAAACCTCTAACTGTCTCTTTACTAAGGAAAGTAGTTAAACATTTACTCTATTTATATTAATGATTTGCATTACTTAAATTAGGCACATGCTGGTATATCTTCTTGAGAGCAGTTACCCACTGGTATAAAAGCATGTTTAAAAAACCAGTTTGGACCAGTAGCTTTGTATCTCGTGTAGTTATTGCAGCAAAGGCAAAGCAGGACACTCCTGAGTTTGAACAACAGTATTTAAACCTGCCACATCAGAAAAGGTAATGGGAAATCTAGCTCAGTGGGCTAAAATTGGAAATAAATTAAGGGAGTTGGGAAATTATAATTTACACAGCATGACTGGGCTTCAGTCAAGGCAAGATACATCATTTATTTTGCTCCAACACTAGTTGTCTTTACAGTGTGACCAGATTGCTTTTATTTTCTTGCCTTACTGATATGTCCTTTCCTTCTGCTATTTTGAAGCCAACACTGGCGAGGACAAGAAAAAGACTTGCCAAAGAAGCTGCCAAAATAGCATTATCCAAAGTGAAGTGTGTACCTTCTTCCTCGGTCTGGATTTATTTCAGTCTAATGGAATGAATCCCAGTATTCAAACAGCTTGTTGTGAAGGTCATCCTGTATTGCAATGTTTAATTAACCGTATATATATATATATATATATACACACATATATATATGCACAGATATATATCTATATATGCCTGTACACACAGACAAATAGATCTTTATATATGAAATACATATATCAGAGGATGGGACATAGCAACTAGAACAAATTCTTAGTGGGAGTGACTAAATCAACTTGTGAAAAATGAAAGAACTTCCTCATTCTCAATTAGTTGAAGTCTCAGTGGAATCCAGAATTGAATCATCATAAGAAAGAGGGGCAAGGAGCATCACTGAGAGAGGGTACGAGGAATTAATTGCAAGTAAGAATGTTCTGATGCAAAACTAACTGCAAATACAAAGTCATTAATTTTTAAATACAAGAAAAAGTATGACAGAATATTAAGTCTTGTGGTACAGTGGAACCCAAAGGATTTTTGTTTAAATTCCAACAGCAAATGTTTGCAGAGAAAAAGTTATTTTACTGCTTTGCTGAACAGTTTGTATTTCTGAAAATGGAATATGAAGGGTACAGAACAAGCCAAAGACAAGCATTTCAGTTCAGAAAATTCTGAATTCAAGAGAATTTGAAAGTACTGAAAAAAGGGAGAAAAAAAATTGTATGTGTATGCCACAGTTATATGTACATACATGTGAAAATACACTTACTAATGATAAGCTACAAATTAATCATAAATTATTCCAAACCATTCATAATCCATAACTCATATTTTGGTCAAACTTCAGTGGAGGTTACATCCAAGAGGGCAGGGGAATGAACCATGTTGTAAGCAGTTTTCCCTTTGTGGTGGTGACTGTGCCCTTCTCCTCTACTTTGTCTTCCTTGGGACCTGCTGAGCTGTCCAGGTGGATGTCACTGCTCCGAAAGCACTTACCACTGTCCCAGCTCCAAGACCTTTCCTTTGGGGCCATGTGGCCACTGAAGTTGCTGCATAAGAGCTTTGCATCAACACCTGAGGAGTCAGGTGGAATGCACTGATTTGCCATCCTCAGCTCTTTCCCCAGACTGCTCCATGAGCCCCTAAAGGAGAGATTCAGGACTCAGCCCCTCCCACGAGTGCTTCATCAGCTCCTGACACGGTGAGACCAGTGAGAATTTTACACTGCCAGAAATCTTCATACACTGTGCTTGAAAACTTCTGATAACTGTATCCTAAATTACTATTAACTGATGTAACCCCCAGAAAAGTCCTGCCCTGAATTACCAATTTTTTATTAAAAGCATTTAATACCTATAATTGAAGTAATTTTAATTGCATGGTGTCTGACATTATTTAATACTTTCACTAACAACTTGTATGATAGAGAAAGCATTAGCTGATTAACTTTTCAGGTGACATCAAGGTGGGAGGATCTGCAACTGTGAGTAAATACAAAACGATCTTGACAGAAGTGTGAGCAGAAGATAAGATGCAACAAGAACGAGTGTATTCAAATCCCTTTGACTTTGCATTTTAGCTACTTAATACTATAAGCCCATTTACAGCAGCTTACCAGAGTAAGGTTATTTCATAGATATTTTAATAAATGATAGCAAATCACTGCATAATGTAAAAGAATAAAGCCTGTCACTTACAGCCACCTGTAATCCTTTGTAGTGTGCTTAAAATACCACAAGCTGATCACACCCATAACATGCTCATGCTATTTCTTAACATCTAATTACTTTTTTGTCATTCTCAATGTTTGGGGAATACTTTATGAAGAAATACACTGCAAAAGCACAAAAAAAATTTTTCTAATGAACAATTCTAAGTAGCAAACCTTGCCCTCAGAGACCTGTGGGGAGAGACATGCAGAAGCCAATTCCTTCACATCAATGCATTAGGTTTTATTGGTTTTCCCAGGATTTCTTAGGAAGTTTTAATAGTAGTACACCTGCCTTCATCATCTTTAGCAGGGAAGCATTGATTCCCAGGGTCACAGCTGTTGCACTTTCAAAAGTGTTGAAATAAAATATTCAGATAAAAGTATATGTTGGCTGGGAAAATGACACTACAAAACATGTAGCCCACAAACTATGAGTGATCTGACCCTTTTAATTCAGGCAGCTGGGTATGAGAGGCTGGGCAAGTCTTAATTGCAAATAGAGCCATTTGAATTTCAGAGCTGCTGGCAAACAAAACATGAGGTAAATATAGGTTACATCTCCTGGATCAAGTACCACAAGTTGGCATCAAATCTGTTCCTTTCACCTCACATCTGGCCAGCCAGCCAGCTCATGATATTCCCAGTATTAGCATCCCAATTCCCCTCTCTCTGCAGCCAGCGTGGGGAGAGGGATTCTGCACCTGGCAGAATCACTGAACCATGGCCTGATGGGTGTCAGATGACTGCGAGGGGCAGCCACCATGTGACGCCTCTGGTCAAAATTTGGGAACAACTGACCAGTGATTGGAAGAGGCAGATGATGGCAGTGATGCCAAGCACCCTTGTTATGGGAAAATATGGCTCTTGCTATCAGCCAACCTTAAATAGCAGGATAAATAAAGCCCCATTTGCACATATGAAAGCACTTAAAAAGCCCTTGTCATGGGAATGAGACTAAAGAAACACAACCAAATTAATTTTAACAGTGTTTGGTTAGTTCTAATGGAAATTCTGCATTATTTATCCCCAGAGAAGAAGACTCTTTGGGAACTACTGTGACTTTTCAAGAATCATGAAGGCTCCTCAGTGGAGGAAGATACATGACTTCATATAGGTATGACACTTTTCTTCATTATGTAGCACTAAGCACATGCACTTCTGAATAAAATTAAAGCAAATATTTCTGGTTCACAAAAAATATTTGAGCTATAAAATTGCCTTCATAATAAGTGGCATTTAAATAAGGAGCACTTTAAAAAATAGGCATTAAAGTTATGTGAGACAACTGCTCTAAAAACTATCATTTTCCAAAACAAAGCTGTTTTTGTCTGATGGTGGCTTAGCAATTTATTATAAAGACAGAACAGAGACTGAATTAACATGTGTCCCCTGGCAGTGAGAAGTGCTAATCTGAATAATGTACTCCAGGGGAATTCTACTTACCATTTATATGAATACACAAAAAAAAGGTAATATGATAATTATCACTGAGGTTTTTCTTCCAAGCAAAGATCTTTCACAGGAAAATGCTCAGCACTGATTAAAATTTTTCCTGCAGCTCCTTCTCCTTCACAGTTGTGTTCTGAACTCAGTTAGACCTGCAAACCTATTTTTGCCATGGGGTCTATGCTTTTCATTTCCCTGTGCTGCCCCTTCAGATTTCTAGAAACTCAATCTGTTTTTGTGGGGTTTCCAAACACACCTAACACTGACCAAAAGGTTGCCCATTTGGTAGGAATGGTGTTGAATTAATGCAGAGCAGTAACTAAACCCTCACCTTTCATATTCAGCACTGGAGCAATTCAGCTCATAAAACGTATGTTCTCTAATAAGCTTTTATATAGACTCTGTTCTTTCTTATCTGCTTTCTCTCTTGAACAAAAAAAGTAATTTCTACTAGTGAGTGTATCCACACCAGGGGTTGCAGTGAAGTGTGGACAGCCCTGAGTTGATGCAAGCTGGAGTTAGCCAGGATGCTGGCAGTAATTCAGGTGTACCTGAGGGAAGCTCAAAGCTATGGCTTAGCCACAGTTAGGCTCCATCTGATCTGTGCACTAGTTCATTTATAATTAAGTAAGTAGGTAATTTATAATTAATTACCTGCAATCCACTGAATTGTGACATAACCAAAGGTCAAAAGACTGCAGAAAAGTGAGGCGGGGGGGTGGGGGGGTGGGAATAGACACTGTGAAACAAAAACTGAGCAATTCCAGGCACAAAGAGTGATTTAACCACTTTTGGCTGGGTTGAGTCACACCCCTGAGTTAACCCCTTCCTCTGCAAGTGTGCCAGAAAAATATTGACAGAAATTCTGCACATAGTGTGTAGGACTATTGCCACACTAGTGAACGAGCAGTAGTAACTTCTTTTTCTGTTTCTTCCCATCTTAGGAGCAAAACAGCTTAGTAGATGGTCCCTTCAAGGTTGTATTTGAAGTCATTAGAGCCTCTGGTACTAAAAGAATGCAAAAATATTTTTTTAAGTGAGTTTAGGGAAAATCAGCAACAGGAGTAATTAGGCACTGGGGTGCTCCTGTGGCTGTTAATTTGAAAAAGTGCTATAAATTCCCTATATTTCCAGACAATTAGCACATACAGGACTTTCCCCAGAACCTGAGCAGGGAAACAAGTAAACATTCAGGTTTTATTCAGAATTGCTCCATTTTGCATGGATGTGACAGGTGGGGGTTTTTTTAAATACACTATAGCTTGCACAAACAGGCAAGTGACCATGAGCATAGACTTGCTGTTTGGCAATGACTTTTAGTGCCTCAATAACACAGTTTAATTTAACAAGTGAAATTTAACAAGTTAAATTTAACTTTACTAGATAATGAATGGAACTAGAGTACGAACAATTAGGAGATCTTGCAAACAAACAAAACCTTGAACCTTGACCTTGACTTTATTGTTTGGAACAAATGGAAAATTATATATATATATATATATATATATGGGATTTGGCTTCATAATTGATCCTTCACAATCTAAAGTTTCACAGTGTCCAGTGGCCCTAAGTAAGTAACCCACACCTATGAGTCTGTCCAGATGAGCAAGGATGAACACAGCCTGATACAAGTTAACACCCTGCATACAAGTTTACTGTGCACGCTCAGGACAGTGTTCTGTTCTGAATTAACTGTCTAGAGGAAAAAAAACCACCCACTCTCATCCTGATTCAAGCATGGACCAAAGGTCTGCACAGTGTTGCAAGTAGTACTCCCTGGAGAATATAAATTGGTGCAAAGAAAGTAATTTTCTTCTTCTATAATATATTTTGCCATAGAGAACTCTGGAAAAACGCACCATGTTTGTGACCTTCAGCACATCTTTGAATTTAAAATAGCTGACTTTGACATTGCCACAGAAGGGGCAGAGCAGTAGAAAATTCAGCCTGCTTTTAGTACTGACCAAGCCAGGCAAATTGTCATATGGTCCTTTCTGAAAATATATATATCCTCTAAGCTCCATTTGGTTTCCTTGCATTAAAGTAAAATTAACAGGTAAGCACTAAAATACTAGAGTAAATTGGATTTTATAATTGCAGAGTAAGACAGACATATTAAAGGAGTTGCCTGCGAGGAAACTAGCAGACGTCTAACCTGTTAAAATTTATGTGGAAAAAAATTACTATTTGGTCTGGATTTAATGTGAAAACAGAAATTCTATCAGGAACTATAGCAGAAGCATAGGGAATGGGTAACATTGTAATAGTCTGAGCACAGGCAGGACTGTAATTTGATGGAGATTTTAATTAAGGTTGCACATTCACTCCAAAGGCAGTGCAGCTGCAGCTTCAGTTTCCATCTTGAGCTGACACCACCACAAAACAGGGAGGGCCCAGCATGGTGAGCTCGGATGATTGTACGCATAGGCCTGCATTCCTGTCAGGACAGGACACTGCAGTGCTAGTGTCTGTCCCTCAGAGCCTTTGGAAGTGACTGCAAACACAAACTCTGATGATGCTGAGGGATTAGAAACCAGCTGGGTGGCAGGAAGAAGGACTCAAACACAGAAAGAGGAATATATAGAAACAAATCTCCACTGAACTTCAAGAATATTGAAAATTGTGTCAAGAGGCTGAGCTTGTTACCCATTATCCCACCCAGCAAGAGCACCATCATCCCCAAAACAGCATTAAAAGCTGTTGTGGAACAGCAAGTGTGGCTGGAAACAGTGCATCTAAGGCATGAGCAGATCAACAGCAGCAGAAGGGAACAGCTGCAACTAAATCACTGCCACAGCACCCTGCTGTCTGGATGAAGTCAGTGTTAGCTCCTGACATGCCATTTGGGGATGGGGGAAAGATGAAAGCATGCTGAGATATCAGACAAGAAACACGCACACCATCACTGCCTGATTTGTGGGTTTTTAAAAAATCACTGTATTATTTTTTCATGTCATGATTACCGTGATCTTGAGCCCACAAGAGGTGAGCACCCTTCACTCACAAGATGAACTCAGCAAGGGGTGAAGAAACATGTCCTCTCTTGGGTGTCCTGAGAGTCCATCAGACCCAAGGTGGCCATGGAGGTCTTATCTCCTGCTTCCTGCTTTGGATCAGAGTGACTGACATTCTCCCCACTCAACAATGCTACTTCCTGGAAGAGCACAAATTCAATTGCTGTCATTATACAAGAAAAATTGCTCCTCTTTGCATTGCAAATTTTTTTTACGTCCATTTCCCCATCCTCCCTTGGGCTGGAAAATAAAACTGCAGTGTGGCAGCTCATTTCTTTCAGTCTTAACATCCTTCCTCATTTTCCTCATGCCCTCCTGTGATTTTCAATACATAAATCTCCATGGGTAGGCATTGTTCTGGTAAAAGGTACAACTAACTTCCCTTTTGCTGAGTTAGCAACTAAGTGTTTCAGATAGCCCTGAGTTAGCAATTTCCAGTAATATGTGTAAACTTTGAAGGCTAAGATATCTTAATTCCTACAGGCAAAATTAGGTTTTCATTTTCAATAATGCTTCCACAAAAATCCTCTGTGTCCCCCATGGGTATGAAGCAAAGAACAAAAAATGCTCCACAGTGGGAATATTTTAAATAGATGAAAATAGAGGTTTAGTGGGTTGATTTTTTTTTTTTTTAATTGGATAGGAAAAACATTGAAACTAGTACGTTCTAAGGTGTCTCCTATTTTGTACAACCACAGCTAATATGTGGTTTCATTTTAACACTGGATACTTGGGTATTTTCTACCATCAGTACAATTTGGAAACGTGATTTGCATTCACTTTCTGATGCATTTATTGTAAGACTTCATGACTTCCTGCACAGCACAGTTTTTTGTTAAGTCAAAAGAATAAACCTCTGTAAAAATCCTACATGCTGCTCAGATCTTTGTCAAGGCAGGTGTGCAAGTCACAGAGTGCATGGGAAACGTGGGCAGGGGAAGTATGTGGAAAACATGCAGCAATGCAAAAGCAAACAGCCAGCACAAGGGACCATTCCCTCATTCCACTGTAGGCAATAAAAAGCAAAAATGCCATCGGGCATCTCCCAGCACTGGGGTTGGATATCAGCTGGGGAGTCAGGACATGTTCAGAGGAGGAAATACCTGGGCCCTTTGGAGCTGTTCCACATTTATATCCTTGCCCTCAGAGGACAACCTACGTGGTTTGTTCCCTTGGAGGGAAAGGCATGGGCTGTGCAGCTCATGGGATTGAGTCCCTGAGCACAGTGGGAGATGGCACAGCACAGCCACCAGGAGCCTGCTGGTACAGGAGGTTTAACAGAGCAAACATACACCTGTCAAGTAGCAGGTGGAGACGAAGTATTTGGGATCTCACTGCCTGGGCTCATGTCACACGTGTTTTGGTCCACAGTGGGCTTGTAGGAGAGACAGGTAAGGATGCTGGTAGCGTAGGAAAGCTGACAATTAGCGTATTGTCTCCAGTTAAAGGACTTTTTATCAGCTTCCCAAGGTGCCACATGCCGTGTCTTCTTTCTTTTTGAAGACTGTAGTCAAGTTAACCAATGATTTATGTTTTCCTACCATAATTCTGATTACAAATTTGCCCTTTTGAAATTGCACATTTTGATTGTCCACAAGGCACAATTCAGGATTTGATTATTGATGTGTTTGTTTGTATATCCAAATATTCACATAAACATATGCATAAATGAACACTAGGAAAACATCTTTTATTGCATTATATGCCCAGGCTGACTTAGATTCAAATCAGTGTCATTTGTGAAAATGAAAACTTGCTATTCTATACACACTTTCAATTTTTTTGAATTAAGCTGTATTTTCTTCATGACAGTAGGGGAAAAAAAGGAGGTTCAGACCTAATTAGAAACTTTCCTTAAATCTGTAGGTAAGAAACACAGGCTTAAGTGATTTTCAACATTTTGAATTACATTCTGCTTAAGCCGAGATCTCATGAACAAAGTCTTAGCCTTATCCCATTTGAAATGGATGAAATATTAAACCTCAAATAGGAGGGATTGTCTTGAAAGACCCGTGTCTCCCACAGTAAATGGCTAAAGGAAGTGTTGTGGATCGGTGACTTACAGGCAAAATGGTGTAACATTTAAGGGAGCTGCTTCCCCATTAAGATTCTGTGTCTCTCTTCAGGAAACCACTTCAGCCTGGACAGCACCTGGGAGTCAACCAGCTCCTACTTTTACAGTCAAATTAATTTTTATTTAATATTTTAAAACCTCACCATACTTTAGATCTGGGAATTTTCTACAGGCTGATTCTGGTGGGACTCATTCCTACCAGTATACACCAATTCTCCCCTGTTACCTCTCATTTTAATGCCAAGAAGCAGTTTCTTCGGAACTCGTTCCAGCTCATACTTGAAAGTTAGATGATTAAATATTGTTGATTGTGCTGCTTTTTGCCTAATAAGATCTAGACCTGCACTAACAAACCAATTAATTTTATTCTGCTACAAGTGCTCTGGGAAAAAAAACCAACACCAGAATTTGGGGACAAAAGGAACACAGATTGACCCCAGGCTGTTTTCATTTAAAATTGGACAACGCTTTCAGGTGCATGGTGTGATTTTGGGGGTTGTTCTGTGCAGGGCCAGGAGTCTGTGTAAGGGACTTGAGCTTTCAGCTCCTAGCACAGTCACGACTTCATTTTGCTTCACTACAACATAGGGAAAACACGATCCCCAAGCTGAGGGAGAACTGTAATTTACATTCTTGTTTTTTCCCTTTTGCCTACGGAAGTATGTGCCAATTATATGCTGAACAGCACTGAATGAAATTGCCACAAAACTGTCATTTGTTATAAATAGCTTATTTAATTGAGATTTTCTTGGCATTTTTGCAGAAGTGTGAATAAAGCTGCAGTATTTTTGAGCACATGGGCAGTGCAGGCGGACTAGTAGAGTACCCAGGACACAAACCAGTTGGCAAAGAACTTTTTTGGTTGCTTCTTCAGCTTTGGATTCACTCCTGGACTTTCCCTTGCATTGCCCTTTCCAAGACAGTGCTGCACAGTAGTTCTTGGAGGGTGTCTGCCCTCGACTCTCCTCACCTGCACAATGCCCCTTGCCCAGCCAGTACCTTTTTGTGATCCCAAGTCCTCCAGAGGCTGAGTCAGCCCAGCATGCAGCACCATGGAAATGCTGAAGCATCGTCGGGCTCTTACCTCCCATCATCTCTGTACGATGCAGCACAGTCTAAGGGAAGGAAGAATCCAGACCAGCATCTCATATTTAGAAGAGGTTAGGGACTGGTTTTCAACACTGGCATCTCTCTACTGTACACTGATATCTATATTAACATCTACATCTACAGAAGCAGTGCTACACCTGTTCTGGGGTACTTCAAACACCCCATCACCCTCACAGGTGCTATATTTTTCTGCTGTACTTCATTTTTACGCAGCCAGCACCTGTTCAGATTTTGATGTGGGATCACTGTGGCAACTTGTATGAAACACCACATGTCCATTCAAACAGTGGATTTAAAAACTAATGATGTCTCTCAAGACACAGGAAGTCACACTATATGAATATTTGTCTTTATTACCCTTACTGTGTTGCAAAAGCAACCTTATTGCTAAGCCATTACCTGCCATATGGGAAAAATACAGTGTTGTCTGGAAGCTTATATACAAAATTTATGTTTCTTCATAGAAAGCTGTATGTTCTGCTTGGATTTTTATTGAAAAAGAAGGCATGCTGAGAAAGATGAGACTGTTTATGTATGATAGAAGGTAGCAGAATGAAGTGGCAGTAGAAAACAAATCAAAAGCCCAGAAAACTGTACATTACATTACTTCCAAGAGAGACATTGGATTGTAGGATGTGGCCTACAGATTTCTAGGTCCAGCTCTGCTCCTATGTCTGCCTTGTGGCCTGAAGAAAGTAGTTTCTCTCTCTGCATGTGCCTTTTGTCTTTTACATTTTGTCTATCATAAATACTTACATTGTAATTCACCTGAGGTTAGTAAGTGTGGTTTTAGCAAAGAAGCAGTAAAGCAACAGCTAAGACTACATCAGAAAATTGTATTTCTTGTGGGTTAGGAGTAAGAGTTCTAGCCTTTCTCTCCAAAAATCCAGAAGAAAGTGAAGAAAAAAGGCACAAGGAGTTGCAAATTTCTGTGCCATTGCAGCACATAGTGGAGAATTACATCCAAAAATATACAAAAATAATAAAAGCAATTTCTTTTAAATGGATTTATAAGGTTCAATATTTTATAAAAAGTATATAACAAAAAATGCATACACTGTAGAAGAATCCCAAATACTGGTGGTAAAAATATAACTAATAAGCAATAAAATGTATTCATGTAAAAGTAGGATGAAGCAAACATACTTACGTCTTTACAAAACCATCTAGGTTTATTCCATCCATAAGATGTCTGAAGACTAGCCTGAACATCCCCTTTAATGACCATAAATCATTCAGAAATTATGCACATATCACTATGACTTCAGTAATTCTAAGGGGGGGGGGCTTCTTTTTCTCTTCTGTGAAAACACATCATAAAAGAGAATACACTGAGTTACTGAGCATTCAGACGGTTTTATGCTGACTCTGACGCACCTTGCCAGCCTCCAACGCATCTTGCTTTATATATTTCTGTTAGGCTGTGACCTGGAAAATAGATGCATGAGGTTAATTTAAGATGTCTCAAATTGCACCCTGTATGCAGGCTGTACTTCATGCCTGGAAGCCACTGTTTGGTGCCGGCACTGAAACTCTGGGAAGCAGACATTCACCGTGGGATCACCAAAAGGGGTTCGTTAGGTAACAGTGATGAGACATGCACCACATGGGACTGTGGGGAACAAGCCAAGAAACCTGCCTTGCTCTGTAGGGATTTGTACTTTAACATAGTTTATTTAATGTTTAGCTACAAGACGCAAATATGCCACCAGCGGAAAATTGTAATGCTAGAACCAATTCTGGTCAAACATTTAAGTAATTAACTAAAGCAATTTCTCTGACAACAGAACACCTCTTCCATCAGAAAGATGTACAGCTTATGACCATGGTATTTATCTATAGAAAACAGGAGTTCATAATGCAATTGTATTTTAAAGAGATGAAGGTGAAGCTAATAAATGAAAATGTGTATTATACTTTGTTTTGGAGAAAGAAGATTTCGGGAATGAGATGTTTTATGGTCAACTCTCTATCCTTTGCAAAAACAGCCTGTAACATAAGTGGACTGCAGAAATGGTACAATTTTCTTACCGAGAGTGTTTTGTTTTTCAAACCGTTCTTATTAGTCTTCGAACTTCATGAAATAGCATTAATGAATAAAGTGCATTCTCCAGAAATGCAGCTTTCTGTTCCCTGTGGCTGTCATCCTTGCTTTCTGATTCTTGGGAAGTTTCTTCAGGACCTCCTCACTCATGGCACCGTTATAAACCAAACTTCCACGCTGATGAGTACGAATATGTTGGCTCAACTAGAAAGCTTTTGCAGTGGCTCCAACAGCAGCCAGACTGCTGAGGCCCTGGTGGGACACAGGGGACACCCACAGCCTGGCAAAGGCAGAAGAATGAGCACTTTCACCATTGGTAGGTAACCGTTTTGCTCACAGGTTATCATGGTTTAACCCTGGTCAGCAGCTGGGCACAACACAGTCTCTTGCTCACTCCCCTACTGGGGAATGGCAAGGAGAATCGGGAGGGGAAAAGGGAGAAAACTCCTGGATTGAGATAGAGACAGTTTAATAATTAAATAGGAAAATTTTAAGTTAAAACCAACCAACCAACCAAAGCAACAACCAAGAAACAGAGAGCAAAGTAAAGCCCAAGAAAAACAAGTGATGCAAAGGAAAGCAGTTGCTCATCACTATCTGACTGTAATGTAATTCTTGTTTCTTCAGAAGGCATAAACCTTTGACAGCTTTTTTGAAATACTTAATTTCAACTTCCTAATACCTCATCAGGAAGAACGAGGAGGTTAATGTATGCTCAAGAGATGTCAGTTCAGGATATCACTGATCACTAACACACATAACCAACAGAAAACTTTCATTGGCTGGAAAGTTCATTTTGTAATAGTCCTCCAGCAACTTTCTTAGCAAATTCAGACTGCCTATCTAAGAGCTGGTAAGAAAGGGAAAATAACTTGTTAAGTGGCTATTTAAGAAATACATTTAGATAGATTGTTGAAAATTGACTGAATAAATCAAAAAGACGCTCTGAGAAATCTGACCACACTAAAAAAAGCATTTGCATGTACTCCACAGGTTTATTAAAATGGATTGTGTACTTAAGAGCTGTATATCTCATCAAGATTAGCAATGCAAAGAGAAGAGCTCCTTTTGAATTACTCCTGAAGGAGATGCTTTTCTTCTTTCATCACTCACTGTGGCACATTCTGTTCCTCTCTTCAGGCAGACAGTTAAAGAGGAAAAAGAACAGAATAAATCAGAACAAATCAGGAGCAGTACTTTCCACTTCTTGTTGCTTGGCCATGCACTCTCTTCTCTCCTATGCCATTACTTTCAGCACAGACACTTTCCCACTCCTGCATCAGAGCTATTTTCCTTCCTCTCCCTTTCCCTGGAAACCTCTGCTACTTCTGGTTGTTGCCAGTGTCACTCCTGGACTCAGGCTTAACCTCAGGTCCTAATGGTGACTGCCTATGCTCCACCAAAACACCCTTGGTGTCCTTCCTGCTGAGTCAGCAATGCCCAGCAAAATCATCCATGTCAAAAATTAGGAGAAAGGGCAAGCACAGTTCTGTGGTCTATCTGGAAAACCTTGTTACATGGTCCATAGAGAGAATGGTTGATCTGTTATAATGCGAGAGCATTACATCCATCTCACTGCTCTGAGCCACATCACAGGCCAGGTTTGTCTGATACAGCCTAAGATATCAGCCTTGACATCAGCACATTTCTGGGGTTGGATGTTCAGGGGGACTGCAGACATATTCCAACACCAAAATTATTCTCTCTCTCAATATTTTCCACTGAGTTTTGAAGTTAGGTGTTCAGAACGGACTTTACTAAAAATGACTTATTAATAGAAACACATTAAAAACAAGGCATTATTAAAAAAAACAGGTTTAAAGTTACAAATATCCAATCCTTATAAGCAACCTTAAGCCGAATTCTGCACAGGTGAGCAGTGTCAGCAGGCACTGACCCAAACTGACACCAGCAGTTTCGCCATTCTGAGCACTTATGGATGTGCAAAATGTACAGAGCTGCTGATTCCTTATATATGTATGTGTGTGTGTGTGTATTGCCTGGTATCCCCTGAAATTAGCTTCAAGGCATAACCAATTCCACGGAGAAAGAAAAACAAGAGTTGGGTCTACAGGGGAATGCAAAACCCTTCCTAACTCTGTGGCTCTTGCAGAACAAACCAGGACGGCAACCCCGAAGTTTCAGACCTAGACAAGTTAACTCCAACCTCCATTCTTCCCGGGTGAATGACATGTCCTCAAAACTAAACCTCAAGACGCCAGGCCAAAACGACCATACTCTTTCCCCTAAGTATACACATCCTGCAGCCAGGAAATGTGTACAGATTCCCTAAGGCTTCTGATTTCTAAAATCAGTTTGTGACTCACACAGACACTCACACCAGGCACACGCTGAGAGGGAGCCGTGCAGAACACAGCAGTAAAAGAGACGTCCAAAAATACTCAGACCTCAGACTCGTGTGTATTTATGTAGAAGCTGCAATAAACAGGCTTTCTTGAGTGCTTCAATGTGCACAGTTCTCATGTACCACCCATCAGGAGAGGGTTTTCTGGGTTTGTTTAAGGATATTTTAAGATGGAGATATGTCAAATAACTGAAGCTGTGTTGTGTGTCTGCATAAGCGCCCTCAGACTTATGGGTGAGGGTATTTCCCCCTTCTAGAAAGCATTGAAAAACACCCTCCAGAGAACCCCAAGCTTTCTCTGTTCAATGGGAAGTGGACATTGCCCTTTGAAAAGCAGGACAGGGAGGTTACCCCAATCATACCTGATCCATACACTGCCAGTGAAATGTGAAGCAAGGTTAATATATTTATAACTCTGCCCATTTATCTGCGAGTTGCAAAGACGAGAAACAGCTTTACGTGTTTGCCCTTTGGTGGGAAGATCATTCAGCTCAAGAAACGTATCTGAATTTTATGAGCTTTCCTGGATATGTAACTTGGACTAAAATCAGCTTTCACTCCCCGGTGTTATTTATAGCACAGTCACAGTAAATAGTGGCTGCAAGTAGGATGGGAAAGGAAGGAAAACAACATCACTAAAATACACGGCTCTGCTAACTCCAGGAATGGGTTGGTGGCTCTCCTTTCTCTCCTACTGACAGAGCATTTGGGCTTGGCTCATGTCCTCCGCCACCACATTTTTCTGCTTCCCTTGAAACCCTTTGTCAGTCTGTTAGCAACCAGTAACTACTTTTGGATGGTTTCTTCTCACATTTCTGTGCAATGGCCACCTGTCACAGCACAAATAAAGGCTTTCTAATTCCCCAAACCTGCCAACTAACATTCTTGAGGTTTACTGAGATGTGAGGGACAAGCTGTACCCACTTGCAAACAAGAGCAAAATAGAAAAGTTTTAGCTTGAGTTAGTTGCCTTCAATGTCCCAGCATAAAGGAACCTCCTCTGGGTTCCCTTGTGACAACAAAGCTGTGAAACTACCCA
Source organism: Corapipo altera (assembly GCF_003945725.1). Classification (NCBI taxonomy): domain Eukaryota; kingdom Metazoa; phylum Chordata; class Aves; order Passeriformes; family Pipridae; genus Corapipo; species Corapipo altera. The sequence continues at coordinate 2,528,710 of NW_020884931.1, forward strand.
GGGGTGAAGGAGGGAGACATTGACATGGGAAGTCAAAGGAGAGATTCAAAGAGAACAGGAGGCTCCTTCAGCAAGTGGACCAACCCCAGACTGAGGTCTGAGAAGTATCAGCCAGGTTGTGTCCCTGCACTGCTGGTGGCAAGCACAGTCCCTGGCATGGTCCATACTCTAGTAACATGCCAGACCTGCCCAGGTGAGCAGGAGGAGAGCAAGGAGAGCTTTCTGCTGGCTCCTGCAAGCGAGCACCCAGTGTGCATGACCGATGTCTGACATCACAGTGCAGGAACTTTTGCTATACCGGGTCTGTGGCAACTGGATGAACATTCCTGCCTATGACCTCCTAAAAATCATTTGGAGAAGGATGCAACACTACATGCCCTTTTCCTTGTAGTGTCTCAGCAGTAACATTTAGCCGCTCTGCCCTCTTACATGGACTTTTGTTCTTCCTCACAACAGTGTTCTTTCATTTGAAATAAAGGCCATTAAGATGGAGAATGTGTTTGCTCTTTGCTCACAGAAACAAGAAAGATACATTTAAAAAAGGGCATCAGAAAGGAAAAGTAATTTATTGTAGGATACAAAGGCCAGGGCAGAAATCCTGTCTGGCTTCTCGCAGTCCTGAATTCAGCTGAAATTCATGGGACACACTAAATGGAGCAAGAGTAATACAGCAACTTAGAAGCAGCAGAAAGGATGGAAGATTTTCCTTGCATGGAAGCAGAATAAGACCTGTACTCTACCATTGCTATGATCAATGTGAGGATGTGAAGATAACTCCATTGCTAGTTGTTTTCTCTAAAGACAAGGCAGGAGAACTCCACTTCCCATTTTTCACTGTAATAACAGTAATAAAGATGACCTTAGCTATATCTTTTTTTTCAAAAAACTTGCCTGCTCCCCATGTACTCGTGAAAGGCTTTGTTGCATGTTTACATCCAAGATCAAAACAAAGTTACAGCTTTTATCTTCTCTTTCAGAATACGAGAAATTTGGCTCTAGTTGCTCATCTCTAGTTGCTCTTTACTCAGAGCTCTCATCATGGTATTCGTACAGTGATACCCTAAACAGCTTTCAGAGATTTATAACCCTGTTTTCTAATGCTCTTTTAAGTGTCATTGCCCAACCTGTTACTTCAGAGCACAGTTCACTGGAATACAGCTGGCTGCCCAATTTTCAAAGCAAGATAATTTGCTGACTTACTGCACAGTCTTCCTCCAGATGTCCTGTAAAATGATGAAGCTCCTACTCTGTCCAAAGGCCAAATCGGCTTCATCTATCTTAAAAATGTAACATGAGCCTTCCTATTCTGCCCTAAGTTTCCTCTAACCAGCATAAAGAGATGTATTTGAAATCCAAAGGCTCTCTTTGGAATACCTGTTCCGTGTCTTTAATACACTTTTCCATTTTCCTTATTCTAATAATCACCAAAAATTTTAAAATTACTATTTTAATCTTCTACTCCATATTTCTGACAGAGCCAGTTATGAAATACCTACAGATTGAGGGGCTTCTTTAGGATACTGAGATAACTTCTAATACTATCTACATGGCTTATATTTTCAACACCCAGCTGTTGTCAAGTCTATCTTTTTTTGACTCTCTACAGCCAAAATACCCACAAAACCTGATCTTAAATATCTTGTGTTTTTCCTACTCGTCTGACAAGAGTATCTCTAATTACTGCCCAACTTACTGTTTCTTTCTTTTTCATAAAGGCCAGTGTGGAAACAGCAGCATTAGAATGATCCAAATGTGGATTTAAAAGTGATGTTATAACACAGAACAATTCAGCCCTCATTCAGCCTCCTTGCAACAGTTAAAAAAAAAAAGGAACTGTTGTGCATTCAAAATGGATAATCAAACCTTGGGTGCCCCAGCACTACAGACTTGACATAGAGTCAGCTGTTGGACCATATAAATTGTCTGCGTTGGCTTTTCCTATTAATGCATAAATCACCACCTCCACACAGAATAAATCCAATAAACCCACGAAGACACCCAGCTCAGCACTGAGCGACCTGGACGACCCAAGCACCCAAGAGCAATAACGCGAAAGGTTTCCATTCACTCATACACACGCTCATCAAAATGAACATCATGGAATTCAGCCTCTAGAAAACCTCACTGCATAAATAAATCAATAAAATGAATTAAAGAGAATTAAATGAATTGTGGAAAAGTTCAACAAAAGAGAGGTGGAATCTTTACCCTACTGATATTAACATCAAAGTTAATGCTGGTTTGCATGAAAATATTATTTATATGTTGATGTGGTGCAAGTCATTCCCCAGTGTTATATCCATTTTATCTAGCAGGATTCCCAAGAATGAAATCTCTTTTAATGCAGTGGAGTGTTTGATTTTTAGTGTCTTGCTTTGATAGGTGTCTCATCCAAAAGCAAATCAAAGAATACAGACAAATTACGTGGTTTAGTTCAAGCTTCAGTTCCATGAGAGCATTGATTTGTTTTAAGTTAGTTCTGTGCTTATGTGCACTGTGATTTTGAAGCCATTTTTTTTTACAAAAAGTTCATGCTTTTCTTGTCTGAATTCCTGAACTATTTCTGAAGCTGCTTGCAAAGTAGCTTTCCTGCTGAAATGCTTTGACAGACATATAGGCAAGCTAAAACCAGGACATATACACTTTCCTAACCTGATTGTTTCCTATACATTTGGCAGTCTTCTTTAATAACTGTGTGTGGTGATGCTTTTTTTAGTATCCCTCAGAAGGGAAACTTAATTCTGAGGCTAGGCATATTCAGAGAGATTTGTCATCAGCTCCCTGGCTTGCTCGCTCTGAGCAAGCAGTTCTGTTGATGCTGACATGAGCAAAGACTAATGTCCCAGGCTGACAGAGAAACTATACACCATTTCTTAGCTCCCTTCTGCACATATAAGTCAGCCTCATGCATCACTTATATTGGTGAGAGCAGCAGAAATAATTAAAGAAAGTCATTCTAAGATGGAATAAAGGTCCATGTTTATTGTAATGGTACAATACACAGAATAAAAATAACATGCCCTGCGTGATTTCTAAGGAAACAGGGATGTTTTCAGTAACCAAATTATTCAAAACCAGGCAGGAGCTTTGCAGGAAACCAGGGTGGCTGCCAGCCTTTCCCCATAGCAGCAGGAAAGTTGGGCAACCCAGGGAGAGAATGTTTTTACACTCTGCAGAAAGCTCTGGCTACAATGAATGTGTTTGCCCAGAAACACTTAGGTTTCATCAAATCACCATCTTTTTTCTGTGAAAATCACTCTGAGGGAAATGTTAATCTTTTTCCATTTCATGCCACACAGCCAAGTCATTAAGGATCTTCACACTCAGGAATTATTTTAGTCCCTCACCATATGAAATGTTTCCTGTTTAAAACAAAGCGGGCTGATAAGAAGAAGGTATGAGAATATTAATACAAGTATATATATAATAGTCAGTTAAGTGACATATTAGGTAACAAAAAGTAGTTCCAATTAACATGCAACAAAGTTTTGTGTAATTAGGAGGTAACATGAAAGCATGTCTCCAAAGCCAACACAGCAAAACATACAAGCTCCTTTCCTAACAAAATTTTGCTGCTTTTTTTCTGACCCTTGTAACCTGCCATAACCACAAAGAAATCTTCCAGCTGTGACACAGGCTGAGCATACATCAAAGTGTGGTTTACAAAGAGCAATTACAAGTTGTGGTCGTTATGCCCATAAAAAACACAGTAGCTCTCCCTGTCTGAAGAGAAATGTCAGATATCTGCCTGCTGCTTTGACTGCTGATGTCAGAGGAAGCCCTGAAAGCTGTGTTTCTTCCCTTGCTATTTTTTATTTTTAATGCAGAGAACTTCAGTGCAGCTCTGGGAGAAGCTTAAAAGCTGAGAAATTAAATAATGCTGAGGCACTTTTCCAATGAAAGTAATAATGAATTCAGAAAAAAAAAAAAGAAACTCTTTATCTTGAAATGCTGTAAAAATATTATATAGTATATCATAATTACAACACTGTAATAGAAGTGTGCTGACTATTGCTTGAAACTACTTCAGAATTTTCACTGTTCCAATAAAACAGGGAAAGCAGTTGCAAAATTATCACTAGAAAGGCCTGTAAGATAGAAGAAACACTTTCTTATTCTTCACCAAAAAAATGCATATGCCAATACTGCCATGAACTAAGTCTTGTGTAGAAATACAAAATTGTGCGTGACCTAGGTTTTGTGTGGCACTCCAACAATGAGGGAGTCTCTCCTAAAGTACCAGTTTGTTTAATTGGGGTCCCATTTCTCTGGCTGGATGCAGTGTCAGTGTCAACAGCATCCATAGCTTAAGGGTGAGGTGGTTTAAAAAAATGTAAAGGGAAATTTTGTGTGTACTAAATACAGTGTATTAATTCACCGAATAAATATGAGAAGCATCAGAGACATTCCCTTTTCCACATCTACACAATAGAGGAGTTCTGAGGGGTAAAACAAGGACAAATATGAAAAGTTTGTTTGTCAGCCATTTTATTTCACTTTGGCTTTTTATACCACTGATAATAATTAGCAATAACTAAGCCCTTCAATGCAGTATGTGTAGTTACTGCCTTCCTTAAAAATGCACACTCTGTGTTTTCATCAGCAATACATTGCATGGATATATTTTTGGCTGTGATGTTTGTTTTTGTTAGGAAAAAATCCCCTTGAAGAACACCTTGCTTTCTGAATAGAGCATACTGAATTTCAGATGGTGCTTAGCTTTTGCACCAATCTGTTCTGCACCTATAGAGCAGTCTCCAAGGAAATGTTTGATTCCTTACCAGTGAGTTCTGTACTTGCAGAGAAATGATCTGCTGTGCCTGAGAAATGAAGTGATCAAGCTTGATGATGATCCTTCAGGTGATGCTTTAAGCATTTAGAAGATATGGAAGATATCTAAAATATTCTGTGGTAGACAGTTTAATGAGGAACTCATAGTAGCTTATGCAGCAAAATCCTGTGCTAGCTGTTATTTTTTTTAACTCTGGTGGCTCCATGCCCAGGTGTATTTTGGTACTGCTGGGAGGTGATAAAGGCAAGCATTACCAAGTCCTTTCAAGTCTCATCTAAACCACAACCCCCCAGAACTAAATTATTATGATTTAATTCCAGTATATGATAGCACTGAAGTCATGGGATTGGTGTTATATCTATGAATAATGCAAGTTTATTTAAAGGAATGGAAGCAGACCAGATTATTTAAAAGACACTGACTGCCAGGGCTGAATATAAATTTTTCCAAATGTCTTCATCTGTTAACAGAGCCATAACCAGAAGCACAAGGAAACACTAGTTTTGTTATATATTATGAATGACAGAGAAGTTGCTGTCAATCAGCATTCCTATTGCTTCTCTCTCCCAGTGTGTAGTTTCTACTGATTTTTTTAAATTATTATATTGCTCTTCTGGACAGAATGGGGAATGAAGAGGCACTTCCTTCTCATGTCTTCTGTACCTTCTCAAAAGAGCTGCCATATGAACTCCTTCCTGCACCAGGGAAGGAAATATTTGGACAGGCAGAAGCAGCAACAGGAAGCACATTAGGTCCCTTTTTTTTTTTTTGTGAAAGCAAGTGGGTGATTGGAAAAAGGTAGGACAAGGTGTTAAAGAAAAACTAGCAACTTCCAGGGCAATACTATGGCATTTGCACAGCTGCCGAATATTTTATGTCAGCACTACTAGCGTTGGGATACAGTGTGAATTTCAGTGATTTGTTATAAATGTTCCATCAAGGCAGTGTTCACAGCATTGTCTGCTTTGACCCAGTTGTTCTAATGAAAGACACTGATCGAAAGTGTGTCATTCATATCTATAGACTATTGTGTTTATCACAGCAGTGATACTTCACAAGATACCATCACTGCTTCAGTACATTTAGTATCAGTGGCTGGTGCCATTATCTCTGTTGATGGCACTTAATAACACCTCTTGGCAAGGGCAGAAAGAAGTCCAGGCTTCACTGACTCTATTTTTCCCTTGGAAAAGCACTGATGGTTTTGGCATCTTCAACTTATTGCAAAAGCAGCTTTACTCATTTTTGATGAAGTTACTCAAAAGGCTTTACTGATGACTTGCAAAACCCTCCATTAGCCAAAATTGTTTTAAACATGGGAGGAAACTCTTAAAGTGTGAAGGATGTTGCCTTTGAGTGGGGAAACCATAGGAGCACCTCTTCAATGACAAAAGACTGAGAGAACTGGGTTTGCTCAGCCTGGAATAGAAAAAGGTTTGGGGTGACCTAATTGTGGCCTTCCAGTACCTGAAGGGAACCTACAAGAAAGATGGAGAGAAACTATTTACAAGGGCCTATGTTGACAGAACAAAGAAGAACAGCTTCAAACTGAAAGAGAGTAGGTTTAGATTAGATATTAGGAAGAAATTCTTCACTATGAGAATGGTGAGGCACTGGAACAGGTTCCCCAGAGAAGTTGTGGATGTCCCATCCCTGGGTGTGTTCAAGGCCAGGTTGGATGGAGCTCTGAGCAATCTGTTCCAGAGAAAGGTGTCCTTGCCCATGGCAGGGGGATTGGAACTAGATGATCTTTAAGGTTCCTTTCAACCTCAACCATTTTGGGATTCTGGAATTCTGTGATTCTAAGTCTCACCGCTTAATTTTAGGATACTCTCCACATCCTGAAACATGATGTGTGAATTGATCCTAATCAATCAGCCAGTTTCATTTTCAACTCTTTTCTTGCTTAGTCATTCTCTGAAAGACCTTTTATTAATGAAACCCAGCTCAAGGGGAGCAAAATGTGATTTTTTTTCCTACAAAAATCACATGATTAATTGAAAAAGGTAAAAAAATCCATTCCTGCTACTGATTATTTAGTACAAGTTCCTGGGTTTTTTTCTGATGATTATTTAATCCATTTTCCTCTGGGCAATACACTATTTCTGATTATTAAAATAAACCATGACTTTCTCAAGGTTTATTTGACTTGGAATTAACAGCTGATGAACCTATAACTTGAAAGAGTTTTCCAACTGAAATACAAATTGATTACTGTCTTCCTTAAAAGGAACGTGCTTCAGTGAAATGGATCCTTTCGTATATACTAAGTCTGGGTCTGTGTCTAATGTAAATATCAGATTTGAGCTCCAGTTCTGCCTCTGCTGGCATGACACTGACGTGAGAGTTAATACAGATGGAGGGGACAAAATGTAGGCATTGCTCTTTCAGAAGAGCAGTGCAGAATTCAGCAGAGGCAAGAGGACTCTATTGAAGCAACTTTGAGATGAGAGAGAAGTTTGATAGAGAAGGGAAACCTTACTGACTGTAGAATTGTTCTGGAAATGTGGGTAGACATTGCCAATGCATGACAAATAGCCCTGCCAGCTAGGAACTGGGAATGTTGCAGAGAGAAAAACATGCTGGTTTTGCTCAGTCTACATTTTTACACCTAAAATCCTGCATGCAGTAATGATTTACAAGGCTACGAATATGCCTGGTGTTTTGGATGGAGTCTTTGCAAACGCCAGGGGTGAGAAGCTGAAGTGATTGGTGATACCACCAGAGGCATATTCATCTATCTTACAGTTTGTCCTATCTTTTCTCACCTCTGTGTTATTCTTGTGGCTGTACTTGCACTTGGCTCTCATTGAGGCCAACTCAGAGCAGTAAAGTCATGCTGGTGCCAAGGCAGAGGCACAAAGGTCGGTATCTGGATCTGTTATCAAGTACTTCTGAGTGTATTCACGTCTTCATGGGAGCAACTTCAAAGATCCTTTGGAAATGTCAGAAAAGAAAGAGCGGAAATATTGTAAGTTGTTTATGCTGTTGTCCTGCAATTTCGAAAATTTTGAGAGAAGGGGGAATAAAAAAAATTGAGTAGATTCGTTGAACACCAATATTCATAATGGTATCTTGGCTTGAATCTTCTTGTCTCATGGCTAATTAAGGATCATCCTGTTGGCAATCAGGGGGTGCTGCCATGCTTCTCCCTCTGGGGACACCCACTTTCCTTCCCGGCCACTTGTCCTCTTTCCCAGCCACTTCTTGTTTGTGCTCATGAGCCCCACAGTGCTAGTGCTGCCCTTGGTGGTCTCAACTCCACCTTGGTCATGTAAAGGCAAGGAAAAGTGTCACTGTTGGGCACACCAACTGTACTGGCTTGAAATGCATCCCTTACGAAGTTATATAAGCAGAGAGATCATGTAGGAGGAATAGAAATAATAAGCTGTTAGGATGATTTGCTGAAGATAGTCTTCACCTCAGCTCCCACAGAAACACAGAAATAAAAGTCCAATTTCCTTCACAGATAGAGATCACTGAGGGTAGAAAAATTACAGAATGGAAAGAAACATTTCCATTGGGTATCTGTGTTGGCAAAAGTGATGCTAAAAAAGATGTGGAGTTATAGCCACGAAAGGTGTAAGGTCAAAATTAGGTGAAACCTTCAGTCAGTGAAGAGATGAAGGAATAGTGTGTTTGCAGGCTGTGACAATAGGAAGAACACACCTGGCTTGTACAACTAGGATGGAAAGGGAAAAGCTGAAGATCTTCCTCCTTTTTAGATAATAGTGATGTTCAAGAACTATACGTTCAATAGATTAGAAATAATTTTTAAAGGTTATAAACAGCTCATATTTCCAGAGTATCCATAATATCTGTTCAGAACTTCTAAATAGTCAACAGCAATTTAGCAAAATTTTAGCAAAATCATCTCAAACCATCTCAACACCAGGTCAGTATTCTCTTCACACACCCTCATTCATGTGAGGTTTCCTCCACATTATGTGACCCTACAGGGTCCAGCATCGTGTCTCGTACAACCACAGATCCACTCCAAGCACCACTTACTTCTGGGTACAGCACTACAATTTTCTAGCAGATTAGCTGTGAAATAGCAGGGCAGCACTGCTGCTCACCTTGGCAACTTCACAAAATTAAGCATGTGACCAAAATACTTTATCATCTTCTTGGCAAAACAATAGAAGTGTCAGAGCAAATTTGAAACCTGCAGTGCCTTCCAGCTGAACGGCATTGCCACTGGACCGTTTTATCAGGACTGGGAATGAGGTATTAATTTCTCCTCTGTAAGCTGGTTGATTTTTCTGAGTCATAAGCTTTTGCCAGTCATCTTTAGCTGATTAACCATTAGGCAAAGCATCCCTATTAAATTGACGCAGAAGAACCTGCATTAGTACTGCCTTATTATTGTCATTATTGCAATACTACTGTCAGAGGTCATTTGCCATTTGTGTTGCCACCTCATCTGCTTTGGGAGGAACTGGAAGGTGGCTCCAGGACAGAAAGGAAGATGATTATGGAGACTCCTACCTTGAATCAGCCAGAATATGATCATAGCACTACTGGACTTAATTCAAGACTGTTCCAGATACTTTGTATGTGCTTATACAACACTGTCTAATTCCATAGATCGTTTTTAACCTTCACCCTTTCTGTCCTGGCTACCTACTAGGAACAAAGACCATGGTCTTAGATTGACTTAATTTTACTTTGATGAGGGGAGGTGGGGGCAGATCTTGAAAGCAAAATACTTTTCTGTTCCAGCGTTCTACAAGTTTTCTGATGAATCCTGAGCTTTCTTCCTGTTGTAGTTTTTCTTATTCCCAAGGAATCATTTAAGATGTCATTCATGGGCACTTTTATTGCCATCGAAGTAATTTTAACATAGTCCTTAAAAACCTTCTGAGTAATGTTTAGCTGCAGAATCCTTAGGAAAAGGCTTGATTTCAAGTTTTCAAATGGCAGTGAAAAAGAAGGTATTCCATTCTTCTTCCATCATAAATCACATTTGTTGTCACCTGGAAATCGCGTTGCGTTTCTATGGTAGGAATTTATTCAGTAGTCTTCATGCAGCACATGGCATTGAAGGGTTCATCCCAACAGCTGATAGGAAAAGCCCCTGGATACATCTGTCAGTGTAGAGTGCTGCACCCTGTCAAGCTACAAAACCAGTGGTTTTACTGGGGAATGTAATTTTCCCTTCATACAAATGTATCAAGATAAGTAGCACAGCAAATCACCATTTGCAGTTTCATCTGAGACATTTCAACAGCACCAGCTCGTGGTCCATTCCCTATTCCGCCCACACAGCAGCTTTTCTGGTGATAACCCTTCCCACACCTACCTAACTTTACCTAATTGCGCATATTTAGGACAGGCACACAAGGACTGGAAGTTCCTGGTAGCTCCCATGGGCATCTAGAAGTTGCTATCTGCTTCAGGAAGATGCCAGGGAGAGTGATGCCTTCTGGTCACTTCATTCCCAGAAGGCTTTTGGACTTGGCTTTGAACAAGCAGTGGTGGGACTCCACATGACAAATGCTTCTCAGCAGGATCACGACAGGAATGCAAAAAATCCTGCTGGAGCCCTGAGGACTGAAAGAGCTCCAGGACTTGTCCCTGTAGGAGGAAATGGTGTTTATTGAGTTAGCTGCTGATTATAAAACCTTGCTTATCTTAGTGGCATGTAACGTCTACTGACAAAATGCATCAAGAGGTAAAATCTGCAGCCAAGAGTGGTAAAGTTCTGTGGCTTCTCCAGCTGACTGAAAAACTTTATTTCTCCCATCTGCTCTTCACTGAGTGGGAAAACACAGTACACTTCCCAAAAGGGGTTTGTGCCCTCTCAACTTTCTCCATCTCTGCTGGCTGATGATGTCTCTGCAACTTACTCTTGGGATTACTTTCTTCTGAATGAAGATGTTTGTTTACCTGGTGTGTTCACAGACAGCAGTCGGTCTTTTTCATCCCTGTTCTGCTAGACTAAGCAAACCACACTTTTTATCTTTTCCTGTGTGGTGCATTTTCATTCACTTCCCTTCATCATCTTAGCAGATCTTCTCTGAACTCGCTCCAGTGCCAGTCATCAGTTTTGCAAATAGATGAAGAGGATGCCCAAAGCAGTCCAAGGGAGGACTTTGCAAATAGGTTTGCAAAAGTGCTAAAACAGGGATGAGATTGTCCATCCCATTATGCAAAAGAATTCCGAGAGGGTCCACCTGCCCAGCTGTGTGCATCCAAGGCTGAGTGCATTTTTCCTGCACTCCAAATGGATCAGAAACGTTGCAGCCTTATAAACGCAGCACCAAGCCTGCACTGCCATGCCCCTACCTCTCAATAAAGATTCTGGGAAGGCACTGAGTTTTAGCTGCACTTCCTGTGGGTGTGGGGCATTTCTGTCCACCTGCAGAAGACTATGTAGACTCACAGTCTCAATGGAGAAACCCTCCATAAATATAGAAGCATATTAGCACTTCACAAAAGCTCAGGCTCTTAGCATATAAATATCACAGACAGATTTGAATATCACAGAAGTGTCACTTTTGCAAACAGGTCTTGGCTAATCCCTCTGCAGTAGCTAGTACGCCCAGAATACAATACCCTCTCAGATTACCATTATCCATTAAAGTTGCACTGTAATGGGGAATAATAAACAGCACAGAATAGTTTTTAACAATGCTTTTCCATTTCACATCCAGAATCTTTCTCAGTTTCTGTAGCACAGAAAATCTTGATGGAAGTTGGACCTGCTTCCCAACACTGCCCATTTACCCTTTACCTGAGCAGTTAAAACTTCTGTTGTGGTTGAGCCCCCCTTTTATTTCCAAGTTCCTATGTATGCACAGTCCAGAAGTAGCAATGTAACTGAAAAATATCACTAAGCTGTTGTACACGAAATTTTTCACGTCAGAATAATATTTAGCATTACTAGAGGCAAGCAAATTATTAACAAAAAAGATCTGATTTTGTTGGGATTTTTTCAATATTTTTGTTAGTGTCATGCCGTCATTCAGATGTCAGCACTCCTAAACAGGAGCTCTGTTCGATACCTTGGCTTGGACACATTTGCTATCAGTGTTAGAGTTACACTGCAAACTTAATATCCAGTGTTCCAAATTTGAGCTGGGTTGCTTCATTTGGCTTGATCACAAAAGTCACACAGTAATTTTTTCAGATGACTGTAATCTTCACAGACAAAGGACATGAACCAAATATGAGCTGTTCAAATTCTGAAGAATGGATAGACTAAAGAAACAAAAAATTTATGAAAATATTTTTAAAGTGTGAGCCTATTCCTTTTGGAACCCCATTTTTACTCCAGACATGGCAAGCCTGTTGTGACCTCAAACCTACCCATTGTGACCACAGGCAGCAGATCTGCAAGAGGAAAAGCTCCCAGGTTCTCCATGGGAATGAATGGGACAGCTGACAGCATGTTCCTGCCTGCTGTTGCATCAGCATGTGCCACTTTGCCCTAGTTTCTTCTCAAAGTTTTAGAGGCTGGACTAGATGTGCAACAGGGATTCAGCCCCAAGCTAAACTTTTTTAGAAAGGACTTGCTTGTCTCTTTTTTCGTTGTCTGTTGGTAAGGAGAGACATGAGTTGACACCTGCACAAGAAAAACACCATTAAATGCTAGATTTTGGAGGGCAGCAGGTTGATAGAACTTGATTTGAATTTTTATTCCCAAAGGAATGCTGAGCCATCCCAATTCTGGCTTCTGGCACTCCTTTCAACACCTGATTGAAAGACTAAGTTACAATTTATTGTCTGAGTGAAGACAAATTTTTTCTTATACTGTGGCCGCAAAAACTGCAGGTCTGTCAGTCTCACTTCAGTCCCTGGGAAGTATTAAAAAACATCTGAAAGACGACATCAGACTGGTGACCTGTCACTAGTGGAGTTCCACAGGTCTTGGGCCTGTTCTCTTCAATGTCTTCATAAATGACTTGGATGCAAGACTGGGAGAGATACTAAGCAAGTTTGCAGATGACACAAAACTGGGAGGAGCTGTTGATTCCCTGGAAGGAAGGGAGGTTCTGCAGAGACACCTGGGCAAATTAGAGGAATGGGCAATCACCAACCATATGAAGTTCAACAAGGGAAAGTGCCAGATTCTGCACCTGGGATGGGACAACCCTGGATGTACATACAGACTGGGGAGTGAGATCCTGGAGAGCAGTGTCATGGAAAGGGACCTGGGGGTCCTGGTCAATGGCAAGTTGAATATGAGTCAGCAGTGCCCTGGCAGCCAGGAAGGCCAACCATGTCCTGGGGGGCATCAGGCAAAGCATCACCAGCCGGTCGAGGGAGGGGATTGTCCTGCTCTGCTCCGCACTGAGGCGGCCCCACCTTGAATATTGTGTGCAGTTTTGGGCACTGTAATATAAGAGAGATATTAAGCCATTGGAGAGCATCCAAAGGAGGGCCACAAGGATGGTGAAGGGCCTTGAGGGGAAGCCATATGAGGAGCCACTGAAGTCACTTGGTCTGTTCAGTCTGGAGAAGAGGAGACTGAGGGGAGACCTCATTGCAGTTCCAACTTCCTTGAGAGGCAAAGACGAGGGGCAGCTATTGATCTCTTCTCTGTGGTGACCAGTGACTGGACCCAAGGGAATGGTCTGAAGCTGTGTCAGGGGAGGTTTAGGTTGGGTGTTAGAAAAAGGTTCTTCCCCTAGAGAGTGGTTGGGGACTGGAAAAGGCTCCCAGGGAAGTGGTCACAGCACCAAGGCTGACAGAGTTCAAGAAACATTTGAACAATAGTCTCAGACACTTGGTGTGACTCTTGGGGAGGGTTCTGTGCAGGGCCAGGAGTTGGACTTGGTGATCCTTGTGGTTCCCTTCCAGCTGAGAATGTTCTGTGATTCTGCGAAAATGCTTGTGCTGCCTGTGAGCCTTCAAGGCTCCAAGAGAAAGGGAGCCAGCATGAGACCCTGCCCCTCGGGCAGCATCCAAGCTGAACACAGTCAGTGCATCCAGCAGAGCAGCTGCATATCACAGCCACAGCTAAAGACAGTCAGAGGGATGGCAATATTTGGTGACACTGAACATTGTTGCAGCATCGGAACCAGAAATAGGAGCTAAGTATCCTTCCCCACTGCCCACTGCCACTGCTGTTTGGGGTTTTTTTGGGACAAAGACATTGCTCTCTTGTGAATTGCTGCTGAGGTTCTTGTCAGCATTTTTTGCACTCATGACATGTGACATGCAAAATGTTCTTCTATCCTTATATAAGGTACATAGCTATCATAGCATATACTATACTTAATTATACATATGAAAGATCTTTTCATTAAGACAGTGCCTAGAACATCCTTGTCTCCTGTGGCTGCAGTGTTCCAACTAGGAACCATTTGTTTCCCCTCTGTAAAAACCTCATGGGCTGTTTTCTTTAGTCACATATCACTGGTTTAACTGAAAGCAGAATTTAACCCAGCAGGTCTGAAGTTTAAGTTACTCCAAAGAATTAGGCAAACTGATTCACTAATCACCAGTATTACTTCTAGCCCAGCATGGTTGCAGCTCTCATAGCTCAGGGCCTGCTGATGGATGCCGGTGACAGCAAAGTGACCACTCTGCAGAGTTTCTAATCTCAGTGTAAGGCATCTGTGATGGGGACAACAGGGCAAGGGGCTCGAAATTCTCACGAGTTGGGTCACCACCATGAGCAAGCTGCAGTCCCTGCTCCTTCCAGCTCCCATCCCAGCACCACTAGGAGAGCAAAGACTTTCCCCTGGGATAATCTCACTAGTGGCTGCACTTGGCCCTGACAGGGAAATGGACTTGCTGTCATTTCAGAAGCTGACAAATTTCAGCAGCAATATTTAGTTGTTTCCCAGCAGCTCTCCAAGGAGAAATGTGTGAGTCTCAGGTTTTCACCTCTGACATAAACAGAAGAGAGGGCAATCAAGCACCAATTTAAACCAAATTTTTCCAAGCTAGATGCTAAAAAGTTATCTGACTAAGTGACAAACCATCAATAGATGTAAGACAGAGAAAGAAATAGGAAGTAGGAAATCATGACAATGACATACTATCTGAACTCTAAAAGCAATTAAGGTAATCATGTTTCCTCAGAAATACACACAATTTTTTCATGAGCTATCAAGTACTTTGGAAGGCTGTGCTATGACATGTGCTCATAGGTGTCAACATGCATGTTATTTTGACAAGGAATTCATAGTGTTGATTGCATCATATTGAGCTAGGAAATAAAATTCTGTCTTTTTGGTTTTTTGCTGCTCTCTCAAATTCGGCTGGAATGATTTGGACTCAGCTCCCAGCAGCACTGAACAAGCTCTGCTGGAGAGCAACCAGACTTGGACTGAGTTTCTGTTAGGTACAGAAACTGGCATCCCAAAGCCTGCCAGCTGCAACTGAAAGGAATTATTATAATAATAATTAAAAAGTCAAGGTTTTGCTGGAGGGCATCACACTGTGACAGCACATGGTTCTAGAGAACAACCCAAGGTCATGCACAAGGTTTCAGAGCACTTCTTCTGTTCCATCAATGGATGTACAAGAAAATATGTATGTAGTGTTAATAAGAAGAGTAGGCTAACACATCAAAATTTTAAAAAAAATAAATAGAAGAAAGAGAAATCATTTATCAGCAAAAAAAAAAAATATTAATACAGAGTAACAAAAAGATCAACCCACCAAAAAGTCAAAGAACTCTATATACAATGTCAAAGTCAACCACTTCCCTACATTATCGTTCCCCTTCATTATCCAGAACTCAGTAGTTCACACAACCACACAACAAACTTAACACTTAAAAAGGATAAAATAAAAAGAGATATCACATGGTCTTTTTACATAACAATTCTGATCAATGGTAGGTTGGCTGATGGGACAGAGGATGAAGGTATAATTTCTCAAGGGATATTTGCTGTTGCCAGAGTGGTGCTACATTTACCCTGTGTGAAACATATGGACTGATCTGAGTTTATTCCTGCTGCTAAATCCATTGCATGGCTGACACTGACTGGAGTAGCAGAGCATGAAGAACAGCACAGCTAGGAGAAATGAATTTGCTGCCACCACATGTGCCAGGGAAGAGCCATGGCTGTGTGGCAAAGCTCAGGCTGTTACCCTCCATGCTACACCTACTCCAGACATTAACATAAGATTGGACCTTCCCAGCCTATTAGTCTGCTGCAACACTTGAGCACTGAAAATTAAACATATCAAAATTCAGAAGCAAAAAGAAATCCTACATGTGTGCCTTGGGTATATTCAGGAGTATTAATATTTTATCTAGCAAACTGATTGCAACGTGCAAAGACAGTGTGTGTGAGAATGGATTGCTTGTGCCTTCTGTGCTGGGAAACACAGAGGAGCAAAGTCATATTAAACATTTACCTACTTCAACAGTCTTCAAACAGCTGAGGAACTGGGAAATAAAGGGAGTTGAGACATAAACACACTCAATCTACTTGTAGCAACTCAAGCTCAATTCCTCTGGATTTCATGGCAGATTTCCTCTCTCTTGCTATTTAACAGAAATGCTTGATCAAACTCACCCATTTAAGGTATGCTGTACACGTTACTGCCTGCTCTATAGCCCTGGAGCAGCCTGCTCTATAGCCTGCTCTGGAGCAGCAAACACAGGAATTTAAATATAGGTATATAAAAAGAAGAACACATACCGAATATTAAAGCCACGGAACTGTGAGTCCGTCCTGTTGCTTTTATGGGGTAGCACATTTCTCTGAGCTTCCTTTAATGTCCCTGTGATTCACTGCAATGTTGATAAATGTGTCCTCGTTACCTGTCCGTGCTATACAGTGCTAAAATTTATGGCCTTCTGCCATCTGTTTTAATTAAGAAACTTAAATATAGATTTGGACTCCTTGCCCAGTAAAATACTTTCATAAAGAGAATTTTATAGTCTGATAATGGGCTGGATCTCTAGTTGGCATTCATCCATATACTTCCAGTATATGGATGGAGTTATGTTGGAGCTGTGTTGATTTACAGCAGCCAAGCAGTCAGGCAGGTACATCACAACAGTAAATTCAAAATGTTATTCATCTCAGTGAACTTTTAATTGCAACACTACTGACTGATGCTTGCATCAGATTACAAAATAATCTTCCACTCCTGTTCATGGCGAAACTAATTATTTTAGTGAGACATTTCTGCAGCTCAAGCAAATATGTTTGGCTCTATTCACTTAACATAGACTGCAGATGATGGCTCCCATATATCAAATAAACCTCTGCATTTTGCATGGATGTAAGAGATGTGTCAATCACAGCTTTCTGGGAAGGGCTTTTTGAAATCATTCTAGTGGCAGTAGAGTTATTAGTGAAGTTAAAACAAATAAAACTTATTACATGACAGCCCTACAGATAGTTGCAAACTCCTCTACCTCAATCAAAAAGCTACCCCTTCAGCCAAAAGGGGATAATCACAGCATAATTTAATATCAGCTACACCACTAGTGCCACCTACAGTATCCAGCTCAGAGAAACTATTCAGACTGTCAGCTGGCTCAGGTGTGCATACATTTCTAGACTACTTTTATCTGGCATCCAACTAGTCAACAAGACATTTTAATAGAGCAAATATGTACTTGTGCAACCCAAGGACTAAACTATCCATTTGGAACACGCAATTCAGACACATAGCTAAAAAAATAGATGCTTCTGGGAATTGTCAATGGCACATTAGGAAATCAGACAACATGTATGTTCTGTCCTGAGAGATACATAGCTTTTATTTGTTGCATCTATTTTGTTTTGGAGAACTTAATGCTGAGAGCTGGAGTTCACCACTGGACAATTTTTTTAAATGGCATGGTTTTTCCATCTCTTTCTTCTTGAGCTAATCATGTGCTTCAGGTGGATCAGTGGAATGGAAGGGCTGAGCTGGCTTGCGGGTGTGATGCACAGCTAACAGCTACTGAGCAGTTCTTCCATCAGGTGTCTACAGCTGTTGGCTCCTCCAGCTTCAGCACAGCTCAGGACACTGTACACCCACAACTCAGAAGTGCCACGCTGATGGTTAGCCTTTGGCATGTAAGTTCATGGAAAGGATGTTTGTTACAGGCTGGCTAATAACGTACCACTGGGACCAGTTCCCACAGCTCAGTAAGTGTTAACCTCCAATGAGGCTTGTCATTTCCAAGATTATTTCCTGGTTTGGCTTATACATTTTCTGCAGTGCTCACAACGCAATCTGTAAACACGACTTGTCTTTTCCGTGTCATTTTTACAAGAATCCCAGGGGAAATATCATGTCACCTCCTCTCTGGATTTTATGCAGTATTGTTTCCTGGTTGCTGCACACCTGCTGAAGGCTTAGATGTCTGTTCCTCTGAAGGCTGACTGCAGCTATAAATCCTGGCAAGGCGAAGTGCAGTGGATTTGTCTATACAGCTCTAAGTCTTGGCAAACAAAGATTTTCAAAAATAGAAACTCTTCTCGCCTTAAAACACACCAAATGAGAGCTTGTAGACAGGATCATATTGATTATTAGGTGATCAAGGAATTAATTAATTCCTTTTAATAAGGAGCACTTCTGTGCCTTACATTTAATCTCTTTCTTTAAAAAAGAACCATCTCTTGTTTACCTTTTCCCTAACTGTTTCTCTTTTCTTTGACACCTCAAAGGAACAGTCTCAAAATGTGAGAAAAGAGCTCCCTTCCACTCTTACTTTTTAAACAGAAATACTGCTGAGGCTCAGGCTCAGGAAACCAATGTTTTAGTCCTTGTATGATTTGAAGCAGAGAAGCCAAGGGAAAACCTTTGTAGAACTGTGCCCCCAAGGCCTGTGTAGCTGCTTTTCCAGCCTTGCTCGAGGAGCACCTCAGCCCTAAAGGGTTCTGGCTGCAGCTAGGGCCATCCTCCAAGTCGGGCTCTTCCTGAGAGAGGATTAATAATGCAGACAAAACCTGCAGGTTTGGATCTCCTGCACTAAAGTAACATAGATGACTGGCAATCCGCTTGAAGAACAGTCTGCTGAAGTCACAGTACAGGTGGCTCAGCACAGAATGTTTATCACCCTGACAGGTACTTTCTCCTGCCTGGCCCAGGGTCTGACTGCAGCATCACAGGGACACTGAATTACAAGCAGAGGGCTTCTCTATCTCTTTCCACACAACTACACTTTACTCAAAAGCAGCTCTGTGCCACACCACCACCTCTGTGAGCCCTCTTAAGCATCATGAGCTAGTTCCACCATTGACACAAACCCTGCTCTCTCTCTCTTTTTAATGGGGTATGAAACCAATGACCTTCTGCCTTGTTACCTTCTCTCCTTGTTCCCTTTGTGGTCCTTCCATTTCAGGCAGACATGCTTTCTGAGCTTATATCATGGTTGGGCAACTTCATATAAGGAACTGCTTCAGCTGAATGAAATTTAGATTATGAATTTTCTTCTACTTCCACAGCCAGAGTGATGCACAAACACTGGCCCAGCCCAGCTCCCAGGAAAACCCACTGCTTAGTGGCACTGTGACACCTCTGTAGCAAATACCAAGAGGCACTCCAATCTGTTCCCAATAGGAGATAACACTGGCTTAATCCAAAACGCAGTTCTGCACATACCTAGAAATGGGATTAAAAAAAGCAAAAGTCAGACTTGGCCACAGTTTGATACTGGTTCGAGATTCAAACCCAAATGACTGTGAATTTGAGAGAGATGAGTAGTAACTGGTGTGTTCTTGACACACGGACTTGGGATTTGGTAGGAGATCTACCTTCAGGAGCACCAGCTCCAGAAGCTCCTCCGACAGCCCTGTGCTTGGTTGGGCTGGCTGGCCAAGAGCCTCTGCTGTAGCCTCCTGTCTCAGGGGTTGGCTCTCCCACCCTAACGTGCATGAACAGAATAATGTGAGGCACATGGGCAGCTGAAACTGAGCTCCTGGCTGTTGCTAAAACACCAAATTAAAATTGTACACTACAGCTGGTCTGGGTACAATAATCCCACAGTGGCCAAAATACATGATGCTGATGGGTACCCTCTGTAAGGGAGCAATAAGTTTGTGTGTGAAGCCACAGAGGACCTTAATTAAAATCCCTTCATGCAAATATGGATTCTAAATCATCAGTGGGCATAGGGGTGTTCAAAGTATCACTCATCATGAGGCAGGACCTGGAGAGGGAAGTGGAAACAGGGGTAAATCTGACATGCTCTGACTTTGCACTAGAGAGCTGTTTTCCCCATTCTTCTGTCTCCTTAGTAGTTAAAACAGTGATGAGTGATAGCCTGATGACTGGCTGTCTTCCCTTGTGCCTTCCTCTGCCTCTCATGCGTGTTGAGAAGGTTCAAAACACCTTTAGGCTGCTTCTTTGTTTTTTGCAGGCCCAAGTGTTCCTTTTTCATTAATCAGGGTGTGAGTTAGACTGATTGCTCATCTTTCAATCTGCGTTCCTGCTCCACAGCCAGCCAGCATTCTAGAAAAACTCTTGTCCCCTGAGTATGGTTTCACCACTCAGCTGCTCCCAAAAGTTTTTGTGCTCCAAATGATTTTGTAAATTGTACTACTTAGCTCAAATCCCATCATGGCCTGTTAATGGTGACTCTAATGGGTGTTGGCAGATTCAGTGAGATATCCAAACATATTCAAATTAACAGCAGAAGGCTCTCAGGCTTGGTAAGAAATGTTTGTTCCCTTTCAGTTTCAGAAGATTTGTGTGGTGAAGAGGAGCAAGGTTGTGGCAGAGCAGAGCTAATGCAATCCATAATTGACAGTTCATAACATTGATTTTTATACCATAATTGCTTTGACTGTTTGCAATTATAAAAAAAATGTTTCGCTGCCTGGGGTCTTATTTCAACCTGTATAGGCTTCCCATACTTACTTAAAGCTCCTTGGCATTTCCCAGGAGTTAATTGTGCCCCGGGGTACAGGGCTGAGGAGAATCAGACAGGGTTTGGGTCTCTGTTTGGTTTGGAATCCCAAAGCATTTTGCAGTCCACGTAGCTCAGAGTGGAAATCCGTAAAAAACCAAGAGAGCTGATGTACATCACTGCCAAAAACAAGCAGTGCAAAAGTGCAAAAAATATTTTGAGATGATGAGAAGATCCACAGAGGACTGGGTATGCCTCTGAAACAGCAGGCTCTGAGTTGCAGGACTAGGTATCTCCGTGGTCGGAGAATACGCATGGCCCAGGAGATACACATGGGATAAGTGGCAATGCTTAGGACCCAGGAGCCACATCTGCCAGACTCCTCCTTTCCACTATTAGCCACAGCTCTGACTGTTTGGGTTACACTGCTTTTCATTTTAGTGAGACCTCGACATGAAAGATGATTGAGGAAATTAATAGCACTAATAAAAAGACAAGACTAACCTTTTAAAATTAGTAACTATATTTAATTTAAAATACTGTTTGCATTTCAGTTGACTGGAATGAAGAACATTTATTTCCACTGGAAACTGTGTGCAATAGAAATACCGAGAATAGGTTCATTATATGAATAAATAATGTCTTGAGAAATTCTGACCAGGGAACAGCACTTTCACATTCCCCTTGGAGCCATCAAAACCACAACATCAACAAGCCACTTATGAAACTCCTACCCAGGTATGTTAAAATAAAAAAACCGTAAAAGCTATTGAAAGATGTATTCTGATAGTTATTTTTATCACTGTAAAATTACACATGATCATGAGAGATTGTATTTTATCAAGTACATATTTGAAGAATCCTTAAACAAACACACAGAACAATCACAGCCCTTCTCCCTCTCTCCTCTCCTCATTAGAGATGACTCGCTGAAAGGTGGTATCACAAATGATTATCATGTCCCTCAAAGACATAGTCATACAATGCAAATTTTCACATCAGTGACTTTAGGCACTGGTCTCTTCCTAAAATATGCAGGAGCAGAAAGCCAAGGAATTGAGCTGTTTTCACAGAGCATCTCTTGCACACCATTCTGTTAATGATCTAAGTCTTAACAACTGGCTCCAAAGGGCTGTGCTATCTTTAAATGAAGGTAAGACTGTACCAGTCTCAAAAACCTCTAATAGATAAATCTTAGCTGAAACAGCATAATCAACACAGCATGAGTCCTATGCCATTCCTATGCACTCTTTTTTATATTGCTCGAACTGTTTTCCTGCTGAAGTGAGGAATATTTATGGTTCTTCCTCCAAGTGCAAATCAAAAGCTATAAATAGCTGCTTGTCCCAATATATGGGAAGGGAGGGTTCATAGTTGCAGTTCCACATCATTTTTAAACCCCCAAGTTTGGAAAGCAGTAAATGTAAATTAGAAATATTAACACTGAAAAATAAAAGGGTTTTCCTGACACAAGCAGAAAACCTTCTTCATCCTCTTTGTTTCAGATTCACAGATTTTTGAGACCAGGAGGGAGCATGAGGCCAACTGGTTGGAGAATGCTGTTATTTATCCTGAAAAAAAAAGTGTAAAAATCAGATGCTGAGTAAGCAGGACTTGAGCATCATTAGAAAACTTTTTCTGCAGAGGTTAAGGAAGAGCAGCCGCAGGTCATCCTGACTATGTCTAGCACTGGTCTAGTTGCCAGTTACACCCAGGACACAGAGAAGAAACACAGTAGCTCAGTCCATGTGTACCCCAATCCCAGGATTTTCAAATCATATATAAATCACATAGCCCAGGGGTCTGCCACCTAAAAAAATGCAGTGGCACCATCGGTTTCTTTTTAAACCCAAAGACTGCAGTATTCCTAGGGCAACCCAAACAAAACCTCAAAACCACAAGGCTACACAGACTCTCCAGATGGTATTTTCCCCACAGCATAATAAATGGGAATTGCTTTTCCTGCATGCAAGAGAGGTTTTAACAACAGAAATGAACTGCACCTTGGCAGCAAGCTGAGGAGCCAGCTGCATCCTGGTTTCCCAGCTCTCAGCCAGGAGCTCTCACCGCTACTCTGGTACCTGGGGCAGACACCGATGCTACCAAACATACACCTGGATAAGATTGCAGAGATATTACCCTCTGGCATGATTTCTACCACTTTAAATACTGTTAAAAACCTAAGTAGTTCGGAAACAAATGGACTGTGCAAAACTGAAAAGGCAGAATCTACTGTCCTGAATCATGGTTAGATAATCAGCCACAAAAGAGGATAGTCGGCAGCTGCACTGGAAGTATGTCTGATCACTCCCTCTCTTCCAAAATATAAAATTCAGGTCCTGTTCAGATAAGAGGTATCATTATAAATACTGGACGTATTTCTATTGTCCTACATTAAAAGACGCTTGTTTTTTTCCTCTGTTATTCATAATTATTATAAAATACATTTTCCTGTTCTAGCATCATACAGCTACTTTGCACCAATCCTGTGAGTGACAACACCATGCAATGCGTAACAGTAGAAAAATCAGGATCCTAATCTGCTACCTTACAGCCCACACATACTCTCAACAAAAGAAAATTCACATTCCTTCCTTTCATATGGAGAAGTCCTGCCCATGTTCTTACTATGGTAATAGTAAGGAGAACAGGTAGAATAGTAACAGAAGGACCATGATATTATTATTAATGGGATGATAATTATACAAATGCCTCTTGCAGCAAGAAAAGGTGTTAAAGGCTTTGCTGATGAGACTCCCACCAAGCCATCCTGCCTTTCTGAAATGAGGAACTGGGTTGCAAAACACAAGGGAGTCACTAAGGTTCTGGAAACCTTCTGGCAACCTTGTTCTTCTGCATTTACTTTCAACAGCCGTGGTTGTGATGGATCCTAAGAAACTGTTGTCCATTACAAAACAAAGTTTTCCATGTCATCTCTAGAACTACGGGAAGTCATCTGTCTTCTCATCTGAAAACAACTGGTCCTCCATCACCAGGTTTGGTGATAGAAGCTGTTAAGGGATATGGCCAGAACATCAGTGGGATGGACAGCATGACCCCTGAGGTGCCTACCTAAGGCATCTACAGCTCATCTTGAAAATACCAGACTTTTGGTCTTTTCAGTCTTTCCCTTTGATGAAAGTCAACATCCTTCATTGTTATTCTAAGAGCCATTTGCCACACTCAGAATCACAAGACTGAGACCAGGGAAGCCCTTAGTGCCCTCTTATGCTGATATTTAGTTTGGGCCGGCTCATTTAGTGCTTTATCTCAGTTCCTATATTCTTGCAACACCCAGCCCTACTCCGCACATGTAATGTAGGCCGATTATTTGCACAGGATCACGTAGGGCTTAATATTACCTTCCTGACTTTGGCTGAGGAATTCTTGCATAGTAACAGCTGCACTGGATCAGACCAAAGATCCCTTTGGTAGTGGTTGATGGCAAGCGCTTTAGGGGTTGGAATAAGAATCAGGAGCACATACAGCAATACTTCCACCAAAGCACAGCTCTGGGGCTCCTGAGACGTCTGTGTATGAACACCTCTGTCGCTGATGGGCCCTGGCAGACCTCTCTTTCCTGAATGAGCTAATTTCTGCTTGAAGCCATTTGAATGATGGGTCTCCAGTGGCCGGCGGCAATGAGTTCCGCAGCTGAATTATGAACCATATGAAGCAATACTTCATTATTTTAATTTTAAACCTGCCACCCAGCAGTTTTGTGGGGTGCCTCGTGACACTGCTCTACGAGGATCAGCAAATAAACCTTCCCCATCTTATTGACCTTACCGATGCTGAGGAGCCATAGCCTGTTTAATTTCTCCTGACTGTGATGCCATTCATTAGGCTGCCCTTCTCCACACCTTTTACTTCAGCTTGTAGTGGAACTTGGAAAACTATGCATCAGGAAGCAGCTCTTACCTTTGAAGGGACATTTAAAACTGAGTATCACCATCTGGAGCTAATCACCTTCTGCTTTTAATAAAATACACTAAATAAAAAATGCTTGGAAATGAATAGGTTGTGACAACTGAGGTACAGTGTCAGTATCAGCTGTGCCTGATGTTTTGTACTTGGATTCCCACATTGCCCTCAAACTGCCAGAGGCAGGAGCCATGAGCTACAATTCCTGTAGGCTCCCTCTCAAGCCAAAATCATGGTTAGGCATGTGTTCATCATGTGTTCACCATTTGTGACAGCGCAGGTGAGAGTCCAGCAATGACTGCATACAGATGGTGTTTGTTAGAGCCTAGAAAACAAAAGTACTCACTTGGACTGCAGCCAGCATTTGGGCAGATTTCTACTGAAAATGGGATTGGTTTCTTCTCCCTTCCCTCAGTGACACTGTTTCACCTGGCACAGTCTGAGGTGCAACCAATTTGGTTTGAGGTCCCACACCTCACTCCTGCTTTTTTGGCTTTGCAGGGTTGATGCAGGGGCTGTGATGCAGTAAACAGGAATCAGTTACAATAGCTATGGAAAAGAGTTGTACCAGACAAAACTCTTGCTTTCACTCCTCTCATAGTCTTCATTAAAACCACAAGATTTTAGAGGCTTTTGAGGTGTTCAGTGCTGGAAGAACAAAGAGGTTGTGGTTCCTACTATGGCACCAGGGCAGTGTCACTGCTGACTCTGTACCTGGTACAACAGCAGGGCAAGATCATGCTGTGGTGGGGCTGCAGAGCCATTTTCTTCAACCTGAAATGAAAGGTCAAGTTTACTTATTAGTGCGAAGAAAATTGATGTTGTGACTTACAAATACACCCCTCTTTTCATTTCAGATCTCTGGGAGTGGCAAAGAGAGAAAAGCTGGAGATGGAAGATAGACACCCGTGGTCAAAATAAAAAAATTCAGTTGTCCCTCATGCATAAGAGCATGATAAGGACAGTCTGTGTGCTACCAAGGATTTTGTATTCTAGAAAGCTTGGTGATTTACGTATCATAAAGCACTGGGCACTGGTTTTTTGTGTTAACACAAACATACTGCTGTGCTGTACTGTACAGTGAGTACAAGAGATGGGGACAGAAACTAAAAGTGAGACTTCCTCAGCTTTTAGCTACCTCATCCCAATTGTAGGCTCATTACCTGGTGTGCAACATCAATTCACACACCAAGGCGAGGCATTTCTGGTTTTTATTCTAGATTTTATTCTCCTTTATGCAAAGTAGGCAGCTGGGTGGTAACCCACAAAAGGCTGGCTCCTTGCTCAACAGAACTTTACATAGTTATACATTTTAACAAACAAAGGCATCAGCATTCATTGCTTACAGATTACATAACTTCTTTATTAATCAGAACTCAAATCCCTATTTGTTAGTTCTATCTCTCTCTTTTCATCTTAATCAATCCAAGGTGCAGTTCTTCCCTCCATTTGAGTCAGGGGTCCATTTTGAGTAGGTGGTCATGATCTCCCACTGCTGGAATTACCTTTCCCCCAGTTACTGTTCAGTTCTGCTGACTTCATTCCTGGTGGCTCTCATCCAGACAGCCCATTCATCTTGGGATTGTCTTCCCTTTTCCTTAAAACAAAAGATTTGCCAAGCATACAAGGTTCACAATGCCACTGCTTAATCATAACTGTCCAGCTATAACTACTGATTAAGAACTAAGAAAAAAAATCTCGAAGGGACTGAAACCTTGAGGGGCTTCATATCAGGGATGCAGGACAAGTCTGACTGTAGGCAAAAGTAATAGCTATTTAATTATTAGTATTTACTATTAGTAACTGGAACTGTATATAACTCTTCTGCAGGCCAATCTCATGATGTCCACTGTAGAGACTCATTTGATGAAATAGAGTGAAGACTGCAGAGACAGTAACACTCCTCCTAGTCCTCCTGTTGTGGTTTGAAACAGTGGTTCAACCTTAGATGGTTTCTCTAGTTGCCTCTATCAATATGCAATAAAGGACAGCATCCCAAAGAGATCTTGTCTTAAAAAACCCCAAGACCCAAGCAAAGCCGGCAACACGTGAACTTCCATGGCTTGCTGCCAACACCTTTCTTTCTCCTCCACAGCCTTTTCACCCAAGGACTAGGAGTGAATATGAAGTTTTATCCCTATTTAATGCCCAATTAGACAAGAACAAATGCATCTCCATTAATAAGTGCTGACTGCTGTTTGATAAAGCAGTATATATCAGCATACACCAAGATTAGTCACCAGATTAAAACAGGTCCATTTCTCCACCAGAACAAACTTTGCCATACTTTGGTTAGTCTTCGGCCAGATATCACAGAAGCAGCAAAGCTCAAAAACTGTACTAGAAGAGATCCACAGAGTGTGAAATATACCGTATTTTGGTAATTAGTTAGTGATTGTAAAGCATTTTCTGGAGAAAGAAAGTGCCAAGTACGATCAATATTATCAACAGTATTTTCTATCATCAAGTCCTTGCCAATAATCCTTTTGGTTTTGTTTTCACAGCTAAATTAAGCACTTTTGTAGTTCTGTTAGGCACAGCCAAACAATTCTTGCTTTCCAGCTCAACCCTTCCAGGTTTGGTTTGACTTTATCTGGGCTTTGTTTTACAGCTTCGTTCTTTATTAAAAGAGCAGTTGAAGCTGGTGACCTTTCCCTGGATTATCCATATTTAAGATAGTGGAAAGAATGGACTGAGAAAGACATTTAATTAATTGGACTTTAACAATAAGGAATATTGAGAACAAAGTTGGAATACAAGAATAAGCACAAACCTAGACACAAAGGAAAGAGGGATGAAGTATAGAATAAAATTACTGAAGATAAACGCAATCTCTTTCCTAGAGAAGAGATTGGTGGGGTTTTTTTCCCAAAACATGATGCACAACTCCTTATCTTTGTGTGTTTGATGAAGAGCTTCATGAAAAAAATAATAGTTAAGGTAGAGAAGAGGAGGCTCAGCGTGAAGAGAGGGACCCACTTAAAGAGTAAATCTTAACATACTCAGATAAAGAGGAACTTTTGGGATGAAGAAAGGATCTGCTGAAGTTCCTTATGGCTCAACTTTGGAAATATATATTTCATATTTTGCTTTTATGCTCTAAAAAGGAAAAAAAAAAGGAAAAGAAAAATAAGCTGGTGAGAAAGAACTTACTTCAGTTGCTGACAAGACTTGCTGACAAAAACTGGAATACGCTACAGGAAGAAACAGATAATTTTGAGAAATACGGTCTAAGAAATTAATTTAATTGTACAGTGCAGCCCAAAGAAGAAGATAATACACTTAGGAACTGCTAACAAATTTTTCTGCCTCAATTAAGGTTGTCATAATTTGGAACTCATGAGAAAGACATGAACATTATGAAAGCACTGTTGAGTAAGCACAAGCTATCTTTGTGAAATTTCTTTTGAGTACATTTCCAGACTCTGAATTGCTTAGAGCATATGAAAATGTGACTCTCCAGTGCCTATAAATCAGAATAACTTTTTTGTAAGATCTCATTATCTTTTTGGTGCTTCATTCATGTGTCACAACCTTTATATGTTGATTGTGTAGTTAATATCCTTCCCTCTGTTAACTTCAGTGTGGAAATTGAGATAAATATACTGTTAAGCAACTGAAGGGACAGAAATAGAAGGTGGAAGAGAAAAGTAAAAGACAGAAGAGAGAGTCGCTAGCAAATCAGGTCTGTATTTTCACCCAGCCTGTGTGAATCACATAGGAGTGATTCAAAAGAGTGAATGACTCAAAAAAGTGCAGGTCACTGCATTGTAATATTGCCTTCCTGTGAGCTCTGAATGTAAAATGCTTTTGGTTGCTGTGACCTTGGACAGTTAAAGCGCTCCTCCAAGTTTTGAATTTTGCTTGTAGAAGGGATTTGAGTGTATTTATTAGATTCCTCACCAGCAACCTAGTTCTGAGTATTGTAAAAAAGCAGTACTTGCTGTTCTGATGAACTAAATGCTCTACAATTTAATTTTAAAGTTGCCCCCACAGCCAATCAAGGGACTGTCCAAGTCATAATAAATATGAAGCAATAGAATTGAAGTGCCTGGCTGTCATGGTTTAACCCCAGATGGCAAATAAGTACCACGCAGCTGCTTGCTCACTCCATCCGCCCTGGCCTGGTGGGATAGGGAGGAGAACTGGAAAACTCAGCCTGTGGGTTGGGATTAAAACAGTTTAATAATTGAAATAAAATATAATAATAATAATAATAATAATAACAACAACAACAATAATAATGATGATGAAAAGGTATATAACAGAAAGAAAGAGAGGAATAAAACCCAAGTAAACCAAGTGATTCACAACACAATTGCTCACCACCTGCTGAGCAGTGCTCAGTCAGTCCCTACGTAGCAAACGAGTAACAACTAAAACATCAATATGTTTTCAACATTATTCTCATTCTAAATCCAAACCAGCACCATAGCAGCTACTAAGAATAAAATTAACTCTCTCCTAAGTCAGGCCACTCTGTCAGATCAATTCTCCAGCTTGACATGGGTCCCTCACCTGCTTTTACTGGGTTTGACAATTGCATGAAAGGCAGCACTTCCCCCAGAGCCCAGCTGATCGCCCCTGGATGATTATGTACACCTGTGACTCAGAAGAATGTGGGTGAGAGGCAGATGAGACTCTTTTCTGAGCAGCATTTCATGACTCTGGGCTGAAGGAGCCAGACCCAATACAAACACACCAAACACAGCCCTCTTCCCACAAGAAGCTGTGGTCACTGCCAATTCTGGCAAGTCACAGAGTGTTCATCTTCCACTAAGAGAGGATGTTGCAGAGGCAAATAAAAACAGACAGAAAGCTAATTGATAGGAAGAAACTTTATCTGCATTTATTTTGAGGATTGTTTGGGCTCCTGTGAAGCACAAGGCTTTTCTACACATCTGGCAGATAGTTATCAAACTGTCTTATGCACAGCCAACACCATCACAGAAGCAAACACACACGATTTAAGAGCCCTTTCTATTTGGTTCATAACTTTATTTTGGGAACAAAATTAGAACCTTGTCAGCCTGAAAACAGCACAATGAAACAAAGATCATTACTCTTTCCCTGCTTGGTAAAAGTTTTATGGCTCAAACAGCATTTCTAATCCTTTATGTCCTGTCTCTATGATGCAGCTAATGAATAATCTCCCTTTCTCCTCTGTAATTCACTTGACAGCAAAATAATGGATTTTCAAAATCACACAATTTCTTAAGCAGTGTTTTATCTCCCTCATTTCCATCCTACTTTTGCAGTTAATGCCTCTTCTCTGTTTCCTTACTTTCTTTCCCCACCCAAATATCCCTTTGCCTCCCCCACACTGCCAGTCAGCCATCCATCTGTCTTCACACAGTACTTTTGCTGGCAGCCTTGCTGCTTGCTCCAGCTTTTGCTCTTGAGACAGGACATACCTTCTCCAGAAACTCTGTCTGCAGACAGAAACATGCAGCCAAATGGCACTGAGAAAAAAATCATATTAATTCTAGGTCTTCTGCAGCCCAGGTGTTGAGTAGAACTGAATACCTGCAGGGTATAGTGACCAGGAGTGAAGAGTAGTGCAAGAAGTTTAGAAGTGGGATATTCAAGTCTTCTCAGAGAACTGACAGCTTTCTTCTACTGAAGGTACTGGAGTAACTAAGAAAAGGGGAATATGTTTGGGGTTTTATGGGCCACTTGCAGAGAGAACAATTTCTGTGAAGATTGCTTTTAATCAGCCACTTGGCAAAGTGGCCCAAGGATGAGCAAGATTTATTACCTTCACCTTGAGGCTGATACATAGATAGTCTTAGTTACCTACAGCACACGGATTTGTAACAGTGGCATTAAGAGGGTTATATCTCCCACTTCCTATCACCTCTACTAATGACTTAAAGATCAGCAAGAAAATTCCAAAAATGAGTAAAGACTGAAACATACTGGGGAGGTGGGGGTATTCTAAATTCATTGAAACAGAGAAATTACAGAAAGCTGTACCAAACCCAGCTTCAAGTATAGTGGAGAACCAATCCTTCTCACAAATTGTCCTCACAAGCCTATATGCACATCAGCTGGGCAAGTTAATAGCAGTATAAGAGGGAACATGTTAACTACTCAGAAAGAATTCTAAATAGTCTAGGATGTAAATTTTAAAAATGTGGTATTATTTGGGGTAGGTTTGGGTGAGAAAGAAAAGAAGGTAAAAAACAGAGACAAATAGATCAAATTTCAGAAGGAAATCTTTGGCTATTGAGAAGATTTCTTGACATTGAAATATCCAGGTCTGAGACCCTACTCAGGTTCATATATACTGAAATAAGCAGATATAGAGCAATTTCAAGCCACAGCATCCAAACAGCATTTGCAGATGGAGTAAAGTATCCACTGGGAACAGAGCTGCAGAAGGTCACAGCTTCAGGACTGCAGATGGAGAATCACAGCTGACCCCTACTGTCTGCATTCACATAGCTTTAGTTGCACTAAATGCCACATTTTTACTGCCTTAAATTAGTTTTTTAAATGTTTATTTCCTCTGCAGCTGCAGAGGCAGTCTCTCACTACAACAAATTTAAACAATATCTTTCACAGAGACTCCTGACAGCATTGAGCCTTTTCTAAAGTGTGGCAGAATGTCAAGGCAAAACACGGGTTCAGCTCTCCACAGGTCCTTGGCAAGACCTCAGTGGCCCATCACATTCACCACACCTGCAAGAAACAGTGTTGCCTTGAAGGGAAACACACCAAACAGTCCTTCATTCCCTCTAAACGTGATTCAGTGGCACCATCTCAAAATACGTTAGACTGGATCCAAGGGAAAAGAAGAGAATGAAAGGAAAAAGTACTAGAAATTTACTGTAACACATCTACATTAATATTATTTGTAATATACACATATATAGCACCCACTTTCACATTCAGATCCATTTAATAAAGCTGTAGAAATTGTTTTTTCAGGATGCTCAAAGAGAGGAATAAATTCATACCCAGCTATCTACAATCCTGGCATGCCACTGGGAGCCTGGGAAGCCTTTCCCCTCTCGGTACAACTGCTAGCATCCAATTTCCACGTCTTGGGAACCAAAACACACACCTGACTCTCCCAACACATTTTTATTCAAAGCTCTGCATATCTTAGCCATAGGCTTGTTGAAAAGAAACAAAATTTTTCACCTTTTTTGTGTGAGTTGATGTTCACCACTGATTAATGGCAGCCAAGCTGCTTTCCCTACTGTGTCATCTTTCTCTCTTTCTGTCCATTTGTCTATCATTCATCAAGCGAGGCTGGGAGAGGCTTGCAATCAGTAACTTAAAGTGTCAAGGGTACTTCAACAAATCCTGGAGTTACACAAGTGCCATTGCCAAGCTATGAGACCCTGTGTCCTGCCATATCCATTGGATGCAGGTGTGTGTCAGCAGGCAACTTCGGGATCATATTCAAAGCAAGTGTTACCAATGGCTCCTTATTCCTGAAGGGCACATCCACTAAATAAAGATACATGGGCTTCCTTTTTCTTACACTATACCTAGGAACTAAATCATAAAGTTTTATCACAAATGTAGTAAGAGATGATATTTCTCTTAAGGTTCTATTTCATTTTCTAAGTACATTTCAATTTTCTTTTGTGTTTCGGAAAAACATCCATAAAATCCAGTCCTACAATGCTCAGCAAAAGGCAGTAGAAACAGGAAACCTCTTTTTTCCTCTTAATGAATCTGGGAGGGGGTTGACTTACACTTCTTGAATGTCTGAAGATGGCAAAGATTAATAAGAAAGAGAGAACAATTCAATCACAAGTCTTGTATTTTATAAATAAAAAACAAAGTTTTGAAGAATGTTTCCATTCTTCATTTCAACAACAAGATTAATTCCCAGCTCTTTCACCAGAACTGTCCTCTTTTAGTTGCATAGTGCTATTTTATTTTTTTTTCAGGGAATATGGCTCGGAAGGAAGAAGGGAGAGAGGAGGGGGGACCGAAATAGAAACAAAGTTTACTTTCCAAATTATTTTTTAACCTTGAAAAAGAAAAACTACAGGACTGAAAAGGTGCTAACAGCAAATTTCTCTTCTGTTCTCCTTCTTGAGACATTTCCCTGAAGCATTAAAATCTCTATCAACACATAATGTCCATCAAGGAAGCAGAAGTATCTCCTATTAATAGCTGCTCAGAGTTGTGGACCAGGAACATGCTTCCCCACCACAGACTGCACTTCAGAGGTGCCCCCCAAGCTATGACCCAACCTACTTCATCCACCCTGCACAGAGCAGCTCTGCAAAGTGGTGCAGGTTGAGGCCCGGAGCACACGTAGCCACCTTGACCGAAAATAACATACCCGGGGGGGGCAGCTCTGTGGAGTGGAGTTCCAGACACCAGCTTGGAGATGGGCACCCCAGAGCTGCCCCTGTGCTGCCACACTGAGCCCACTACCACCTTGGTTTTGCATCATAGGCAGAGAGCTGGGTCTAAGGTCATCCTGAGCGCCTAAAGAAACCTGTCAGAACAGCCTTACACTCCTCTATGTCACATCACTTCAGGTATTTCTAGGAGTGAGAAAATGGGAAAACCACTTTGTTTCCATTTTTAAATTTCAGAGGCTTTCCTGTGAAGAGTTCTCCTTTGCCCTACCCCAATGCTCTGCAAGAGAAATACAGACACAGGGCACAGGGATGGCAGTGGTGAGAAAAGGCACCTGCTGTGAACTTTGTGCAAACCAGACAGGTTTAGATAGGTCATTAGCATCCAAAATATGATAGCCAACATGAAGTCCAGCTGAAGGTCCCTTAAAGGTTCACACAACCCCCCTAGAGCTGTGATCAGGCATTCTGCTTAAACAGAGCCACACAGAGCTCCCCTCTCTCAGCAGAACTTGACAGAGAGGCAGTTTCCAAGTGCACAGAGTTCCTGCAGGTCTGTAACCATGGTCACTCACGCAGTAGGAAGAGGGTCACCCACGATTCCCTCCAGGAAACTGCTGCAAGCAGAGGTCCACAGCCACCTTTTCTACTGTACCTCTCGACAGACGCTCTTTCTTTAACAACAATTTTCCTTTACATTTCTGAATCGCTTCAGACACCATGTAAGCTGAGACCAGTTTACCAGTCTGTGTCCTTAGGCCATCTCTTGGCTTTCTCCTTCATTTTTCAGTGTCTTTTATTCCTTCTTGCAGTTTAATGTCTTACATGTAGCAATTTATATATTGGACAGCAAGGCATCTAACAGTTTCCCTTCTTCTCCACTGTTTCCTTATTTTTAAAATGGGTTTTTCATGGTTGCAATGTGATTTATGTATCCCTTTTTTTTTTTTAACTTCCAGTATTTGACAGAGCCAGAATGCATTATTGTACCTGCCACTTTTTTTTAACCAGGATGCAAATCATTGGCAAAACAGACGCTGTAATACTGAAATTCATAGAATCATAGAATATTCTGAGTTGGAAGGGACCCATTAGGATCACAGTCCAACTCCTGGTCCTGCACAGGACAGCCCCAGGAATCACACCATGTGCCTGAGAGTGTTGTCCAAATGCTTCTTGAACTCTCTCAGGCATGGTGCTGTGACCACTTTCCTGGGGAGCCTGTTCCAGGGCTCAGCAACCCTCTGGGGGAAGAAGTTTTTCCTAATATCCAACCTTAACCTCCCCTGACATAGCTTCATACCATTCCTTCAGGTAATTCATCTTTCACTCCCTTTCTTGAAGAGGAGGAAGGGGGTAAAACACAGGAATAATTTTGCACTTGGAAAACAGGGTTGCCCAGAGAATTTTCTAAAGATTTTCCATGCTTTCTTTACAGTCCCTGGCGGCCCCTCTGCTTCTTTCTGAAAACGCTGCTCTAGTCTGAGGTGTGAAGTCCTGTTTGTGACCCAGCTTTGCTGTGTACAGCCTGGCAAGCATTCAGTCAGGGCATCAGCCAGAAACAAGGATTTCATGCTTCTGACATCTCTTCCTGTCTATTCCATTTCCTCTCTGTATTTTGCCTTGCTTACTCTATTTATTTCTTAGCCACAGGTCTAGACTGAATTTGAGAAGGGCTCCACTCTAAGAAAGAGCAGTCACAGTATGGAGGACCCCAGCATGAGATTTAGATCAAGTAGGCTGGGGACTACTCTAAATACACAGTCACATTCAAAAAGAAAACCAAAAAATGCCTGCATTAGAAACACTTTCACAAAGAACAAATAGTAAGTACCATATAAGAACTCAAATAGTAAGTATGAAACAAGAACTAATGTCTGGAAACCAGAGCCAGGCAAATCCGAATTAGAAAATGGATGTACATTTTTAAACTTCAAGTGTGATTAATCACTGCAACTTACTGCAGTCTTTCCAAAAGACATGTTTGAGTCAGACACAATGTCTTGGCCTCCCCAGAAAAATAATTGGATTAAATTCTACTTTTACCTGATGGTCAGACTATTCCCTCTGGTCCTAAGTGACAATGACTCCATTAATTGAGTCAGATAGAACAGAGCTTTTATCCAGACAACTTTAACATTTCATTGCTGTACTAAACCATTGGGGTGTTTGCTTGCCTTTTCTGCCAGCTGCATGTTGATGTTTTTAGGATCTAGGTTCCTATAGCAGGCAGTATATCTTCTTTCACAAAGCTGTGCAAATTGTGTTTAAGTATCCGTCTTCCTTAGGGCTAAGAGTAATGCTCCAAATCAGGAAAAAAGAAAAGTTTTTACTAAGATTCTGAACTTCCATTTCCATGGGATGAGAGAAAACCATGTGACTTTTATACTGCACATTGGTCAGGAAGAGTGTTTTCACTTAATTCTGCAAGCAATCTCGAGCAAAATCCTGTAGCTGCTCAAAACAATTTTGCAGAATCACTGACACGACATTCTAATGCTCTTGTTACACTGGGACCTTCTACTCTCTACAGTGTACAAAAGGCAGTTTTCACTCAGTAAGAGCTATTTTCTTGGTCCCCTCTACAGCTACGTCAAATAAAATTCCCAGTTTTATTTCCCATGTTATGTACAAGCAGGACAGTTTACAACTCAGCTGAAGTCAATCTAGTTGTTTAGTTGCACTTTCAATGTTTACCAAGAAATTCTTTCCTCTAAAGCAGGTATTATTCATTAGGAACGTGTTTATTCTTGTTTCTTCTTCTTCTTCTTCTTGAGAAGTCTGTTGACGACAAGACACAAATCTTTTGTCCTTAAAATATTTCCCAAACTAAGGGGAATTCTTAGATGACCAGATACCTCCCAGGCTGGTAAGAATTTCTGTTAGTATTTCTGAAAAAAAAAAAACAATAGTGACGCAACAACTCCATGTCATGTTCTCAGGTACTGAGATACCTTGGTTTTTCCGTTAAGCATAAAAACCTGACCATATTTTAGAACTTGATGTAAGAGGCAGACACTCAGCAGTCATTAGTCTTCTGTTAATTATCAGGTAGTAAAAGAAGTTAGATGAGCTCAGTAAAGACTGAGGAGAAAGCTCTGATCCCTCCTACTGTCACATCATTTTGCTGATTTTGGTGGAGCTGCTTTTAGTTAATTAAGTCCCCTTAAGGTTCCCACCATAAAATCTCACTTGATTCCTCATAAATAATGTCTCTAAAGCTCATTCACAGTAATAAAAATATATAGTGCACTGATCAAAACTGTTGTAATTTATACACATTAAATCCTCAATTTAAAGTATTATGGGGCAAGATTCCTTGACCATGACAATCTAGTTTGCATTTCAACACAAATTAACGATTCAGCAGCTGAGATTCCCATGGCAAAGAGCAATAAAACTCAATGAAATGATTTTCCTGTTCTCTGTTGGGAGCACCCCTTTCCCTGGGGAAAAAAAAAAAAAAGGGCAGTAATAATATTTTCCAAAGATTTGAAAAGAAGTTGTCAGGATAAGGTTCAGGACAGCAAATAATCTGCCTCAGTGTCCATGATGATGATTCAGATGATCACTGGAGCTATTTTTAAAACAAAAGCTCTTCTGGTTCATGTCAAAAGTCTGAAGGGGGAAGAAATGGCAAATTCCACACCCAGCCCCATGCCTGGTCCTGCATCCCATCAAGCTCTTCCTGTCCCTCTAATGATAATGAGGTGCGACATCTTATGAGAGGGTACCTGATGTCTTAGAAGAACAATCCCTTTCACAATGTGTCTTTCAAAATGATCACTTTGACTTAATCCAAAGAAGCATTTTACACTTTTTTGCCTGTTCTGACAGTTCACAGGTACCTTACAGAATGCAGGAGCAAAAAGCCTGCATTAAAAATACTTGAGCCAAAGGTGGTATTTTGGGTATCAGGGACTGAAGTGGCCAACTGTCTGAAATGGCAAAAGCAGTACAAAATTCCAGGTAAGGTTCTGTGGCTAATTCTCCCCTGGCATTATTCAGTTTGTTATACCAGTTTATTTAACTGACAGACTTTGACCTTGCTTTCCATGCACTCAGGTTAAGGATGTCTTTTCTACCTGAATGACCCTGGGTTGGAACAAGCAATCTGAGAAAGAACAGAAGTAAGATTTCAAAGCAAGAGTTTGGAAGAACCCGGGACTCCTGTGTCACTGCCTGTAGCTGGGAGCAAAATGAGTTTTTTTCTGTACACAAGCAGAATCCTCAAAGGCATAAAGGTGCCAAGCACAGAAAACCATTTTTAATGTGTTCAGTAGCTGTAAACAGTATTATCTGCTAAGTTTAATTATTAACTATTTCCTTCCCATTTGTTCAAACCAAGGCAAAAGCAGAAACTGAAAATGCAGAAAGACTGTTCCATCATAATGCACTTCATACAGACAGCAATGTAAATGTATTCCACATTAGCTGAGAGCTTATCTCTGGAAGGCCACTAAAAGCAGCAGTAAGCTCTCATAAAACAAAACACAACAAAACAGAATAAAAAGCCTCATCACATTTTAGGTTATTACAGAACAGTCCTGGTGAACATTTCACATTTTGAGCTCCTGAACTTTAAGGCTTATGCTACACAAGCCCATTTCCACTCCGCTGTCCCTTATTTTGTTCCTGCAGACAGAGGATATCTCATGCACAGCACCACATTCACTGGCCTGAAATAAGCTCTCCATCTATTCGTGCACTCTCAGCATTGCTTCATCTGCTGTGAACAAGATGGTTTCACCTTGACCTGCCTTCAACCCACCTGAGTCAGAGCCCTCTTCATGTTCCTTAGGCTCGGATGAGTGTGTTTGGTATGAGTTTCACTATCCACAAAGCTATTGGCTTCATTTTTTATAGTGAGATTGAAATTAAACTTCTTCCATGCCAGTAACAGTTTCTGTCAATGCAAGGCCATACCATCCATTTGTCTCCTGCGCACCTGCCCTCATGAGATCTTCCTTCCTACAGAACAATTCATGCCTACAGGCGATGACTTACCAGGCTTTCTTCCCAAACAAACATGAAAGGAACCACTGCATGGCCAAAGTGGTAGAGAGGATAAGTTTGTAAAATCTGATTACAATTACAGACAGATACATTTCTATTCAAGATTTTCACTCCTGATGTCAGTCGAGAGTGATGCCATTTGAATAAAGAAGGCTCCATCAGATTAAAAGCACTCAGTGCAGTGAAGCAATATCTGTGCCAAGTTTTAGGCTGTAGCAGAAGATCCTCCTTCACCAGCACCCATTTACATCTCTGAGGGCCGAACAATACTGTGCTATTCCATCCTCTACCAAAGCAGCATTTCCAAGACTGGGTAGAAGCCTGCAGGGGAACTGAAACAAGCAGAAACCCACAAAGGCTGTGGGAGCCTGACATGGTGTTTGGCCTGAACACACTCCCAGAACAAGATAAACTTCCAGCTAACCAAATCTTTGGGATGAAGAAAAGTATGAATTTTAATGCATGAAGACAAACCTCCTGTTCTTCCCAAATGCCACTGCTCACTATAGTTGGTCCCCACTCCCCTGCCCAACTCCCTTCCATGGAGCACCACAGTCAACAACTCCTCAGATACCTTCTATTGGTGAACATTTTTTTACAGTGCTGTGCTCTGAACAACATACAAACAAATTACTCTGGTCCAGGGGGATGGTGTGCTTAACTGAAGCTGTTGAAGGTGACTTACTCTGCAGATGTCACTAGGAACTGTTCATGTGTTTCAAAATTAAGCCTGCGATGAAAGGCTTTGCAGGATAAGGGACTGAGCTCCCAGTGTTTTCAGGATGAAGCCTGAAACTGGCAGACTTTTACTGTTGCAAATAAAGCCAATATCAAGAGTAGCTTTTCAAACTCTTTTACTGGGAATTGACTTTTAAAATAGATTTATTCAGCAGGACTGAGAAAGCACTGCATCACTAGCCATTTGGGACAATATTGCTTCATAAACACATACGGGATGATATCAAAATTCCAATTATTCAACTCCGAAATTTTCATTCAAAAAGCCAGTATCGTTTTGGGCTAAGTTAGAAATTTTTTATTTGTTTTTAAATTCAAAGTTAACTGTCGTCATAAAACAGGAACACGATTTTGCTTTAGATTTCCCTGGGGATCCTTGCCTTTAGCCAGCTATGCTCAAAAATAAGAGAGTACAGGAATTTTTATCGCATGTGTGGAAACAGGAAGCAAGTAGAATTGCAAATTACAGCTGGGCAATCCTTAGCCTCAGGTCCCCCAAAAGATGCATCAAAAACTGCTGTGAAGGCAACCCACTTGGCTTTGAGAAACTGCTGAACTGCAAGTGCACTGTGCAGATGCAAGCAGGCAGAATTTCTTATGAAGGACCTGTGGCCCCCACCTATATACCTTTTTCTTTCACCAGGGTCTTTATTTATTTTATTTTCTAATTATCTGCTTTCTTAGGGGGTGAAGGGAAAACAATCATTACTTGGTGTCTTTTACATTTGAGATGTTTTCATGAATCCAGGATAATTGCTTCCTTTCAGACTGCTAAGGTAGAAACCCTGTAACATTTAATGTAAAAGGCGAGGTTTGATTGACTTTCCAGTGCCACAATATTGTTCTCAATAATACTGACGATGCTGAAGGTCATAATCCATTAATATCAGGGAATTTAATATCAGAGACAAGGAGATAGCTTATAGCTATCACGCCTCTGTTGGGAAATGATTGTGAAAGGTGCTTTGCTGAAGAGGATTCCAGCCTTATGGAAGCAATGGAACAGGCAAATCCAGCAAGTGCTCAGATACCACAGGGTTGTTCATCCTCTTTACTTTCTTTGCTGCTGCATAGAAGACAACAAGTTTGTGCATAAGTACTAGACAGGAGCCTAGGAGATGTGGATGTAATTTCATGTTACAAGGCAGAAAGCATGGCAGTAAATATTAAATCTCTTTTCCATGTCTGCATCTCTTAGCAGCAGCAATTGAAGGGATGATTGATAAAGACTTGAGTTTCTGCCTAGTAGAAATTAATCTTCTAATTACTAGTCGTCTTCTCATCAAGAAAATGCTGATTAAAGAGGCTGGGAAAAGAGCACACAAGAGGAGATCAATCTGCGGTGATAAGAAACTAAAGGTCAATATGACAAAGTGTAGAAGTGCATCTCCTAAAAATGACAATACGGTTGTTCAGCCAACAACTAAGGCATGTGACCATCATTCCTGCATTTCTAGGCTTTCCCATCATGTTTCACTGAGCATAGGTGCAGCCCCATGGACTGAATTTGGCAGCTTCCCTATCCAAGAACATTTGCACCTACCTTCCAGACTTCTGAGCACAGAGGTGCCTTTTTTTTTGTTTGTTTTTTTGCCTCTCTTCATTCAGGAAGGCGTTAAGAGTGTGACATCTAACAAAAACCTATCTAATAGCCCTTTTTTCTCCTTTGACATATTTTTATGCTTCTTAATCAAGCAAGGGAAAAAAATACCAAACCTCCTCTGGGTCCGAAAGATAAATTACTGCTTTAAATGTACAGAGCAGTGTCTGGCTTGAAATGAACATCCAAGGCAATTGCTGTGTTTTAAAAGATCCCTAGGTTGCAGGCTTAATATGAAGCAGTTCTCAGCAGAATGTATTTTACTGGCTTTCCAAATAACAGTCTAACCATAAGTATAGATCTTCTGGATATTCTCAGTGTAAAAGATCAATTACAGAACAGGCAGCTTGATGTTTGCAATCTGTCTTTTAGTAAACATTTTTCTTTCTCCTCCTCAGTTGGAAAATTCCTGCTGGGTTCTGAATGACGGCTACCTTGAGGAGCTTTCATGTTAGTAAAATAAAACAGATGTAACTTTTTTCTTTTTGCTTCCACTGATAAGGATGTTCTAGCAAAATCAGCCCTAGCCTTTCTTCCTAAATGCATTCCCCAGCCAGCTTACAGTAGTTATTTGACTCCTGAAAGTCAGTATTGCCATGAAAAGAGGGTAGAAACACGATACCCATTTTAGCAGTGATCAAGAAGAGATATCATATATGACTGAGGTCTGTATGTTATCAAACTTGAAATATCTGATGATGTTTTGGGGCCCTTTTGCCATTAAATTCAGTTTTTCACTATTGCAGACATCACTTTACATAATACACTTCAGACTCCACCTCACAGGAAGTGCAGCTTTTTGCTCTCATTCCTCCTACTGGAACACCGCTTAAAAACTCGATTACTTCAATAGCTAGGAACATTCTCAAATATTGACTCTCAGCGTATTCATAGGCAGTACACACTCATTTGCTTTTGGGCCAACATTATTCTGTAACTTAAACATACCTTTTCTTTCCCTGATCTTCATCCCTCTGATTCATGTATTGACACCAGTCCCAAGGCCGGGCCTTTTCTCCCTTTTTTGCCTTGTTCTGATAGAATGAGCTGTAAGCATCTGGAAGTACAAAATTCGAAACGCTTTCCTAGAAAGGTTGAAAAGGTGGTCGTGGGAGTTAATCTGCAGCAGCTGTTGTGCTATACAATGGGAATTTCTGTCTAAATGATTGTTCTACCTGAACACAAGGAGGAACAACTTTACTGTGCAAGTGACCTGAAAGACGTTGCCTGGAGAGGTTGTGGAGTCTCCCTCACTGGAGATATTCAAGAACCATCTGGACACAATCCTGTGCCATGTGCTCTGGGATGACCCTGCTTGATGAGGGAGGTTGGACGAGATGACCCACTGTGATCCCTTCCAACCTGACTGATTCTGCGATTCTGTAAATATGATGAAGCCTAGAAGAAGTATCTTAAGGTCAGGCAGTCCTCAGGATTCATAAGTCCTACAACTGCCAAATAATGAACTCCTGAGCTACATCTCCATCAGCTATGCACTTCCAGTGAGTGTGTGTGCGAGAGAGAGAGAGACTTGGGCATACACACTGACAGCACATGATTATTTAATACTCAACTGATAAAATCCAGGCACTCATCTCCTCAGTCATTTCCAGATGATTCATAGATTTACTTTGTTGTTAGGCTGAATCCCATGGCACAAGCTTCTACATACTGTGTTAAGGTGATGATTTACATTCTGTTTTATTGCAATGGCCCCTTAAAACTTCAGCACTTGATCACAGATGAGAGAATTTGCTTAATGGGATTAATACACAACAGTACCATTGACCGGTTCAGTGCACCATCTTCTTCCTGACCAGAAACTCACAGCTCCAGAGACACTCCATGCTTGTCAAATGGAATGTACTCAGTTCAGAGCAAAAGGAGTGTTTTGTAATCCCAAACCAGCTGAAAATTGTGACTGGGCCATCATGAGTCCAACCCTTGTGAAGTACCACTGGAATAACCTGAATTTTGTTTATCTGAATCACAAGTCAAATCAGGAAAGGCAAATTTTAGGAAGCCTAACTCTGACAAATGTAATGTTTCCTTACTTGAGGGTAAGCATGATACAGGTGTGATCCCACAGATAACACCCTACAAAGTGCACACCGTGCTGTGGGTCCAGCCAGCTGGTTTATTCCACAGCACAGACTGTTCTGGCAAGAGTTCTCACCAGGCTGAGCTCAAACAGAACATCTCATTATGACCAAGATCCACCAACAGTCTTCAGGTGATGCTGAGAGACTTTTCCTTCTTCTGGAAAATACTTAAAATCATCTAGGATCATCCCCAGATTGTTCCATTCTCCTGGATGGACAAGTGTTTAAGATGTGACATTTGTGTTTTAGTACAGAGAGACAAATTTAATGGTTGAGATGAAAGTCAGAAACACGGTTCCTAAGGACAAGGAAAGAATAAAATTAACATCTTTTGCTTTGAAAGCATGCCTTTTTTTTCCCCCCAGTTCCCATTCTCAAGGGTATTTGGATCATTTTTACTTATGAGGAAGGAAGCAGATCCAGAATAATTCCTCTAGAAAAGTGAATATTCCTTTTCTAATAATACTTAACACTGGAGAAGTATCTCCATAACTTAGTGCTTTCCAGTTCTATAAGAAAAAACTCTAAAGACAGCACACTGAAATCACAAAAAATAAAGAATAATCTGTGATTTCTTGCCTGAGATCATTCTGTTGCTTTCCCCAGTTGGACCACAAAAAAAAGCAGCTATTTGATTTCTATGTTACACACTGCCTGTTTGTCAGCAGGAAAAATTCAGAGTACTAAAAAATGCTTACTGCTTTGAGAGCAATAATAAAATGTGTGCTTGCCTTCAGATTAGCTATCACTGTTTTTTCCTGCAGAGACTAGGAGAAATATAGAGGTGAAATTCCATGTTGTTATGTATAAAATAGTCTTTAAAGAAGTGCATGGGGAGTTAACTGTATTGATATTAATACGCCTCATGCAGCTAAATCCCTGCTCACTACTTATAAAACATAAAAGATATGAAATTTAGAATCTTGATCATAAAACAAATTAAATCAACACAGTCAACTTTTGAGAGCACGAATATATTTCATTTCATTAGAAAATAATAAGCCATGCTGGCATTTGGACAGCAATGAAGACTGCTTGCTAGAATGTATCTTTTTCACAGCAGAGCATTTTATTCTTCTATCATTATCAGCATGGCAAGATGTCCCCAGTACAATGGTTCTCACACCAGCAGGATTCTCTTTTATTTCCTTCGTGGATGGTGGGAAGCTTGCCATGATTTCATTGCATCTCCAACGCAGTTGTGACAACGTATTAAAATAAAAGACATTCTATTCTGGAATATTTCTCAGCCTAAGGAGAGAAATAGGACCAAGGTCAGAAGGGTAAGCAAGGCAATTGGAAGAGAAATTAGTGGGTCAAGGTGTTGTAATAAATCAGTTTATAACCGGTGAGAAACCCCATGCTTTCTAAGCCTGAATCAGACGACCTGGCTGTTAGACCAGGAGTCAGGAGCTGACAGCACAGTGGCATCAGAAGGTACAGGGGCTGAACCTAATACAGAGTCATGGCAAAATGGGAATGGCTCTGTCTTGAGATACAGCTGAGAGTCCAAGGAAACCCAGCAGCCCCTGCCTACTGGGGGAACACAGCATTCAGCTGCCCAGTGGCAGCTTGCTTTCACAAGGAACAAGATCTCACATCTCCAAAACATCTATTACCACACTGAACTTCTGATTTAGAAAATTAAAATACAGTTTGGCAAGCAGTGCTTGAAAACCTTCCAACCTCTGCGCCAGACCACGCTGACTATCTCATGTAACTGGAAGTCAACAAACCTGAAGGGCCAGCAAGGAGACTGTGCAGCTGGGAGGAAATATTCAGAGAAGACTCTAAGCCTGAGCTTTCAGAAACCTTTTTAAAGAAAGCTTTCAGAAACCTTTCTATTCTCCATCCATACCTCCTGCACTTCTCACACATGCAGAGCTACAGAGGTGATCTCTCAGGCACCGTGTGCTCTCAGAGTTACCATTATTTACTCCAC
Source organism: Corapipo altera (assembly GCF_003945725.1). Lineage (NCBI taxonomy): Eukaryota > Metazoa > Chordata > Aves > Passeriformes > Pipridae > Corapipo > Corapipo altera. The sequence continues at coordinate 2,572,920 of NW_020884931.1, forward strand.
TTCTGAAGTGTCCACTCTTAGGCATTTCTCATCCCACTATTCTTTTATGTTCACCTCATTCCTTACCTAAACTCTTACTTATCTGAAGTACACCATGTAGCTTGGTTTCAATATTGTATGTTCTTCATTGTGCATTTTTATTTCTCTTTCAACTGACGAATTTTCACCTGATAAGTGCTTGTTAAGGGCTTAATTATACCCCAGGTCAAACCAAAGTGACAGCACTGGTCACAGTATACCTACAGTGGATTAAATCCTCTGCAAGAAGTTTAATCACTTTCCCTTTCCACCACTTTGACTGCTCATTTGTAAAATGACTGCAAAATGCTGCCAAACTTCTTCATTCTGTTTCCCTCTAGTGCCTAGGTGCATATGGCCAGTGGCCATCTCCAAAAACAGGAAAACGGGAGGCTGAAAATGGGAGGCTGAAAATGGGAGGCTGAAAATGGGAGGCTGAAGTTCATTTCCAGGCTAAGAAGAAAAGAGATGAAAATGGCTCTGGTCCCGAATGTTTTCCCTGGCACATTTTTGCATGCTTAGTGGCACAGCAGTTGTCTTTCTTTCGTAACATGCACAAAGAATGTATTGGTATTACAGACGAAACACCTTTTATGTGGCTATAAATAACAGAAAACCGTAATCTGTAAAGAAAGGTCCTTTAAAACCCTCTACATAGCAAACTAGAATTTACTTTTTTTTAAAGCTTGATACATTCCCCTGTTTGCTCACCACATTAAAAGCAAGAATGGACAGCTGCAAAAGGGAGCCCTCCTCACCATCACATTCTCTTCACCTTCTGCTTCCTAGGAGAAGCTTAGAATTTGCTCTAAAGATGATGTTGATTTCCTTGCATGTGCCTCATTCTTAGATATAGAATGTACCATAATGTCTCTTCACACATAAATATTCCCCCCAAAAGAAATAATAATTAAGCAGCACAATGTTAGGCACCCTTTTACCATCATTTCTTCCCCTCTAACACAGTGGAACAGTCAACACTCTCTGCTGTGTGCAAGGTGAACCAGAGAGGGACTGGCACCCCTTTGCTGCCTCGGGAACCTTCTTGCTGGATCTCAGAGCCTTCCCATACAGCCTGACACTGGGTTCCTCACCTGCTGCATGTCAGAAGGTGAACAGGAGCAGGGAAGCAACTCAGAAAATGATCCACGCTTCCACTTCTTAGCAACGCCCAACAAAAGTGAGAGGAGGGAGTGAAAATGAGACCCTGTGTAAAGTTGGTCACTCAACACAAGTTGCCATACATTGGATGGATACACTGATGATCAACCAACTGTAGGCTCACTTTTTTTTATTAATGCAAGGGAAATTATCTGCATGCACACACATGCACACACTCACACATATGTCTCATCTGGTCCACTGCCCAGGAAACACATCAGCCAGTCACTCCCAGGAGTCTTGGGTCAGGTACCAATAAATGTGTGATGAATGCTAATGCTAATGTGACGAATGCTAATGCGACGAATGCTAATGCTAATGTGATGAATGCTAATGCTCCCAAAAACTATCACCAGTCCTGATACCTGCATGGGAACCAGAGCACAGTGTTCAGCCACATGCTTTGACTCCACACGTCCTCGAGAACAAACCAAATTGTATGAAGTTGCCTAGTCACAAGTGGAACCTGCTTAGGAAAAGCTCAGCAGGGTAAATGGTCTCAGAGGACCATCAGTCAGCACGTACCTGAAAAAAACAAGAGGGACAAATCCAGGGCAGAAGGGACATTTTGACCTGTCTGTTGATAACTGACAGGTGTAATCAGCAAGGATCACTCTCTGAAGCTTCTCATTCTAGAAAACAAATCTGGCAGGCCAAAGGGATTGCCAATATTTTCTTCAGTGCTGCGATCAAAGGCTGCCTGTCCTGAACTTCTGTAAAGCCTCATCCTGATGGAGTGAGTGTCAGCTTAGCAGGTTTCATTTTGATGCCACTGGCTGGAGAGATTTCTAGGAGCTGTAGCCCCAGGGTCTGTAAAATACATACAGTACATCTTCAGATGGCATGATAAAGGTGTTTGCCATTTCACAACTTTTTTTGGCAATTTCTCAAGCTATCCTTGGCTTTTATATATACAGGATAAAATAGACTTGCCTGTCTTGCAACTTTGTCCGCCCAACAGCCCCATTTCCAGATCCACGTGCCTGCACCCTTCCTTGAGCATAGTGAACCCCCAGGGAGAGTGGGAGAGTTACCTTTGCCATGTCCATCAAACCAACTAGGTTAAAGCACTCACCTGTCAAATGCAGGAAGGGACATGAAATGTAAGGAGGACTCGTTCCCATCATTGTTGTCTCAGTAGCATCACGAGATTCAGGACTCCGGGCTCCCAGACAGACATTCCTCCTCCACTCTTCACCACGCTCTGCTGCAGCAAGGCAAGTGCTTCTGGGAACATGCTGGGGACTGGATCCCAGCTGAAAGTAGCCCATCAAAAATAGCAATTTTAAAACTGAATCATTTTCCAAATCACACTCTAAAATTAATTCCCTTCCTGGCAAGCTCCCTGCAGCTCATCGGTACACAGGCATGCATGGACTTGGAGGATGCGGATTTCTCAGGAGCTGCACCAATCCCATTCCATAGGTTTCTGCACCCATCCATCCATGCATCTGTCCATCCATCCCTCCCCTCTGCACTCTAAACCTCAGCTACAGAATACAGGGGCCACCTCTCTCACCTCAACAGAGAGGTTTACAAAGAGCTTGTCCTCTTTCCTCCAAATTCTTGTCAAGAGAAATGATATGTTGCAGAAATGCCTAACTGGCCATTCAGTCCTTTCAAGAATTCAGCAGTTCACTTGGAGAGCTGAAGAATGCTGATGTCTTCTGAAAGGCCAGGTTCCTGTTATGCTGAACAAGGTGAGATCCAAAAATAACCGAGAAGGTAACTGGTTTGTTGCCTAATAGTCTACACGAACTCAACAGTGAGGTCTGCATTCAGAAATTATCCTTTGTAGGGTCTCAGGAATATCACAGAGCTGCATCACCCTCAGCTGTAGAACAGTAGCTTTCCATTATTAAAATGTACTAAAAATCCTTTGCATGCCAAAACACTGACTGAGATTTTCCCGCACAGAGCAAGAACAGAAAATAAATAAGCACAACTAATGCAGAAAGAGCATAAGCCCCCAGAGTGGAAGGTTTTCCCATAAAATTTCATACCACCAAAGACTGGGAGGAAAAGAAGTCATCTGAATACAGAACTACCTGCACAAGATGCAGGGTGCCTCCAGCTTCCCTTGACATTACAGGCAAGTGAGAACATATTAATGTGATCAGGATGCTCAGAGCATTATACGGCATCAGGCCTTTGGAAATTGGCTATTCATCACATTTAAATTGAATGTAATTGCCAGTGCTTATTAGATCATTCTCTGAGTGAGAGTAGTGAAAGTGAGAAAGTGTATTTAGATGACTGGGCCTCAGGAAAAATTAAAAAAAAAAAAAAGACATTGCATAACTATTCATAAATTAGCAGGAAGAATGCAGGAGTCTCTGATTTAAACAGCAAATGTTTTCTGTTTCTCTTAAACATGCAGAAACATTCTCCTAGTAAAAAACTCCCCTATTTGGTTAACAGTACTCCTGTTTCAACACAGCTTAGCATCCCCTGGCAGTGAGAACTAGCAAATCAAAACCTGCACATGGCTAACTCCTGCCTCTGACCCTGACTTGGAGTCTGGGAGTACAAGATATGGTTCCCAAAGGATTCTCAAGTTCATCTCATCAGCTTCTTCAGCTCTGCTCTCGTGAAAGACAGTGTTACTGACAGAGCAACTAGGGCTTACACAGCCCAGCTACCTGACAACAGTTTCATACCAAGACTCCAGATGGACCACCTGCTTGCCAGTCCATAAGATGTCTTGGTTTTCAACCCATCTGGTTGCAACAGGTAACTCATGGCTTATTAATTTAATAATGGCTTCAAGACCAGTTACAAGCCTGCCTTTTTCTCTTTCCCCTCCCCAAAAGGTCACCTTAATTCAGAGGGGAGACACAAGAATATAAAAAGCCATTTGGGTCACAATGCTGGTCTTTTGTTTCAAAATCTACCAAAGTGCTCTGAGAGGGTGAGGAGACATTAGTAACATCTAAGGCTCCATGGAAACACACATTCTCCCCCCAGTACTTTGCAGTTAGTATACTTTTCACTGTCCCAATCTGTACATAAGTAGGGTACCGGGCAGGTCTCACCCTCTATCCCAAAGTATCCAGGCTTCTACCTTAAAAACAGGCATATTCACTTCTGTTATGGATTGTGACTGAAACCCTTGCTCACAATGCTACCCAGGCCCTGATTGCATAGACTACCAACTACTTCTTCCATTTCTTTTAATTACAGAGTAATACCAAAGAGACTGTCCCCTAAATCGAGTAGGAGGTACAAATGAAGAAGAGGGCAATCTCATTGCCCACAAAGTTTGTTGAGCACCCAGGCTAACCATAAGGCCACTCACTGAAAAGTAATTTCTTTGGGACATATTACAGACAAAAACTACTTTATACAGCCGATACTGAGCCGTATAAAGAGCAACATAAGAACATCTGCACATCAATTCCAGCAGTAACAGTTACAAATCTATTTGTCTTTGGTCACTGTCAAGGTAGAAAATATGTCCAGCTACTCCAAACAAGTTGTACATTTCAGGTCAGGGACTGCATGGCATGTTTACATTCAAACTGCCTGAGACACTTCCAAATAAATACTTGGGACACTTCCATGGCAATACAGTGGCAAAAAGCTCCTAAATTATGTACTTGATATTTTTTTCTCAGCAGATATTTGCTGCAAAGTCATTGGGGACAGGTATGTGCAAAAGCTTGTCTTGGAATCAAGAATACAACTGTGGAGGTCTTGGTATCAGTGAAGTCAAAAAATGTGGTTGCTTGTAAAAATCACTTAGTCAAACTGTGGTTGAGTATTTAAGGATTCTACCCACACACATAAAAAAGATAACTACTGCCTTGAAAGGAATAGCAGTAACTGGGCTGTTTCAGATTTAAAATACCATATTAAATTTTATTCTTTAATAATGAGGTGGGATGTTTAGTATTCCAACCTATTTTCAGACAACAGTTTAATTAAACATTTAATGAATGCATCTCATTTCTTTGCACAAGCTTCACTCTAATCAACTGAGATAATAATGTAAACATCACTATTGGATTATTAAAATAATCCCTTTCACAAACACTGACCTCCTGACAAACAAAATGGCTGGTGCCATCTATACAATATGCCCACAGTGCAGGGGCTCGATTTGAGCATAAAACCCAATTTACAGTTGACCACCAGCTTTTAAAAAAATCCTAGGCAAATGGTTTTAAACACAGTGATGTTTTCACCAAATCCCTCGAGATTTGATTCAATTAATCAAGAAAATTTATAAAAACATCATTCATTTAACCATATAACTGCCTTTAAGAGAGTTGCTCAAGTAGGGATGCAGCAGCAGCTTCAGGATGTTTCCTCAAACAAATCCTGGTATTGGATCAGAGCAACCAAAACCATGACCTTCTTTTAAGCCACAGTCCTGCAGCTCTGAGGGATTTGTATACAGCTAATGGAGCTTTTCCGGGAGTCAGTTACTTTGGAAAGGACCATACATTTTCTGTGGGACTTTAATGCAAAAAAATAGACTTTTTCCCCCTAGCTTTATAACCAAAAAAATCTGAAGTATTTTTGCAAAATGGTGACAAATTTTCAAGACTCCAAGTAAAAAAATCTTAGTGAAATGAGTTGTCAAAACATTTTGAAAATCTGTCAACAGCCAGAATTCTTAGAAACCATGATTCGGTGATGCTTGAAATATTGTCTTGTCCATGCTGAAGCAGCTAATCCACATTCCTTGCTGCTTCAGCTTAGTTTTTTTTTTCTTCATGGAAAGTTACTGGTATGCTTTCCTATCTATTATGTGATTCCTCAAGCTATTCAGCATCCCACCAGCATCATCCTTTCCCAGGCGGGACATCTCCAGAGAGGCCACCACAGAGTCAGTCAGCTTCAACTGCTTGGAAAAGACTCAGCCCCTGTCACCTAAGGAAACAGACAACTTTTTATCCCCATCTATGGCCCTCCCATCACCCAAGAAGGGACAATGAACAGCGTGATGAGAATACGAGTTACACAAACTTTGCTAACTGGCTTCTCACTAAAAACATCGCTGACCTTTCACAGTAGGTGAAATTGCTGAGGACTCCAGAAAACTGGACTCTCCTTTTTCAATGTTTCCAACAGGAAAAATATAAAAGAACAACAACAAAAAAACCCCAGCCAACCAACCAGTCTCATTTCCCCTGCAAACACAAAAGTACCAGGAATCCAAAGCCCAATATCCATCCACAGCAACAAAATTCCTGCATATTCAGGTAAAGTAGCTTAGTTTTACATAATTAGCACAGTGGATTGCATGTAATCATTCCTGGATTACCAGAGTGGAAATTATTTCTAACTATAGTCATTGTCATTAAATGGTCCATATCTGACCTATTATATTAAGCCCTTGATGATCCATGAGAGACTTTCCACTCATTTCAATGGGCTTTTGATTAGTTCAGACATACTTTGCCAATTTTTTTTTCTGCTTCTTTTGCCCTTGAGATCTACTGTTACTTCTCACAGCTATTGGGTTGTGATTTATTGGTTTAATTATTTTATTTTTACTTAGTTTTAGTATTTATAATGGGACACAACTGACACTTTGAAATAGGAGACACTTTTTTTCTTAAGGGTTGCATGTGGTATCGGTTACCTTGAGCACAACAGAAGATGGAAATCTTCTTTGATACTTCTAAACACTTTCACTTCTACTGAAAAAAAATGCTTTAGCACAAAAGCAATAGTGGCAAAACCCAAAGTTTAAACATGCTCGTGGCTATCAAAACATGATACTTGAGTACTTTGTAAACTAAGTATTCGCATTTTGTCAGTGGCCTTTTCCTAGGAAGCATAGTTGTAAACACAAGCTATTTTCTTCACCTGACAAGTATAAACGGTCTGCTAGAGAAGGAGGAAATTCTCCCACTACAGATGTGGCCAAGAGATAACTGCCAGTAATGTGAAATTTCATGGCCAAGCAAAATCTCTCAGATCCAAAATAAGAAATAAATGTGTGAAGAACAGCTATGGAGAAGTCCTAGTGATGGCAAATAGCCCTTTTCTAAAAGACATCAAGTAGCTACCTAGAGACAGCAAATATTTTCCTGTATTAAAAAAATAGAACTTAGGCTATAAAAAAACATAAACCAGGACACAAGCTCCCGTTGCGGTGAGACTGACACAGGTAACTGTAAATCGTGGGGAGGATTTGCTCCTCCAAGCCCAGATCTTTCCTACACGTGTTATCATCCCCTACACACACGTTTGCAGGACTGGCATCACTCCCATCTCTTTGCAATATTTTATCAGTGTGAATTCTCGTTTTATTTAAAAAATACGAATGTAATTATTTACTTCAAGTCTACCAGGGAAGGACTGCAGTTCTTGCTGCAGCGTAACAGATAAGAAAGGCTACAGTGTTTATTCCAAGGCAAACAGCGAA
>NW_020884931.1:2580880-2701196 GCF_003945725.1 Corapipo altera
GGCGGGCTCCTGCCGCCGGCGGCGCCTGGCGCCCCTCAACGAGGACAACGGGCGGTTCCTGCTGCTGGCCGCCCTCATCGCGGCGTACCTGAGCGCCGGCGCCACCGTCTTCTCGGCCCTCGAGAGCCCGTCGGAGGCGGCGGCGCAGCTCCGCTGGAACCGGACCCTGCACAACTTCAGCCGCATCTTCAACATCAGCCTGCCGGAGCTGCGCGCCTTCCTGCGGAGCTACGAGGCGGCCATGGCCGCGGGCATCCGCGTCGACGCCCTGCGGCCCCGCTGGGACTTCCCCGGCGCCTTCTACTTCGTGGGCACCGTCGTCTCCACCATAGGTGAGCGCCGCCCCGACGGCCCCGCGGCGCAGAACCGCCCGCCCGGGGGATGCCGCGGCCGCGGCCCGGTCGTTATAGCGACCAAAGTTTGGGGAGAGGCGCTGCCGCGTTGCTGTGACAACCGGGGGCCTCGCAGTAGAGGGGTGTCCGGCTCCCTGTGTCCCCCCGCTAACCTCCCAGCCCGGCGAGTCGCGGTCGCACCGCCCGCCCCGCTGCGCGGAGCCGGGGACCGGCGCTTCTCCTGCCCCGCAGCGCTCCGGCTCCCGCGGGTTCGCAGGACCGCCGGCCGTCGGTGCCCCGGGCCGGCGGCGTCGGGGGTCCCGTCCCTACCCATTAAACTTCTGCTGCCGGCGGCTGGGTTTCTTACAGTCGGCCCGAAGGAGCGAGCAGGGCTGGCGGATCCCCGAGCAGCGCTGCCCGCGCCCCCACCGCGCCGGGATGCGCCTGCCGAGAGAGTGGCTCGGTACCGGGAGAGACGGCGCAGGGCCCCGAAAGCAGCGGGCTGATGGAGATGCTGAGTGAGAGCCGGGCGTTCGAGGTGCCTGGCCGCTGAACTTGGTACCGGCTTTAATTGTTGGCAAAGTTAAGATGTGTATGTGATTAAAGACACAATCTGTGTGTCTTCCAGCTGTAGCATAATACACGTTCTCCGTGTATCGCTGGTCACAGCTGGCTGCAGTTGTTAAGATCCCATAGGTGTTCAGGAAGAGCAGCACTTTGTAAGCAAATGGTGAGTTTTGATGGGAGGATATTTTTTAATATAAAATTACTGGGGTTTGTTCTAAAATTTCTTACTCTAAAAGCACAATTAAGAACTACTGTGTCGGAGATTTAGCCAAAGTAAAGCCGTGGCTATCTGCTGGTCTCGGGCTATTGCTTGAGAAATCCTGTCCCTGTGGACACAGAATCCTACTGATCTTAACTCTGACAGATTTTAAGTATTGTAACAAGCCAATTGTCTTGGGGCTTCTGAGCATAAATGTCGTGTTTCCCCTTTATTAGAGAGGCAGAAACACACAGCTCATTATTGCACTTACATTCATTAGGTTCGAAAATATTTTGGCAATAGTGACTAATCTGTATAATAGAGTCGTGATGGTGACTACAGCAGTGTTGTCAGGTAGTTACTTTTTGCATTGAATAGTTCAGTTAACTTTTGCTTTGCAAGTATGTTCAATAGTCCAGTCACTAGAAAACCATTTTAATTAAGCATTAGGCCTTCTTCATCACTGGAACATACATTTAAAAAAGATCATTTTGACTGACCTGAATGGCTGGACGAAGAAGTCCCTGTATTTAACAAACTCACTCTTTCCTTACACCTGCTGTAGCAAACAGAGAAATTTTCAGGTGATGTGTAAACGCATCTCTTCCCCACCAACCCTGCCTTCTCCTCCCTGAGGTTATTGAAATGTAAAATGTTTCTCTTCATTTGCATTTGTTTGCATCTCCATTGCCCCATCTGCAGTCATTTGTACCTGAGCAGAGGGAATGAGGATATCAGCAGGGGGTTTTGCGGGTCTTGACCGCTGTAAATGGCTGAACCGAGAACGGCTGAACCAAGAACTGTGTTTCTCATATTCGGGTAGCACAACTGAGGGCGTCAGGGCACTGCTCTCTCGTTATAGCCAAAAATAGCCCCATATCTTCAGCGAGATGGAGGCTGAAGACTGTTTTGAGCTACAACAAAGGCCAGGTTATGACAAGGACTCCCCAAGCAGTACCTTCTCTTGGCATTCTACCTGCTAGTGCTTACTCCTGGATTACTTACAGTACTTTATGTGAGTTCAGAGAACCTGCTATGGAACAAGGCTTTGCTTTGGGTGAGGAAATGCAGCAGAAGGTAGCTCAAAGTGAAGCCAAGTTCTGCCTTTGGGCACAGCAAAGGCCACGGCAGAGCTGCTGTGCTGGGGGTGCCAAGCTGTATAGCCCAGCAGGAGCAGCGTCTCCTACCCCTCAAGGCTGTTGCACTCCATCCTGGAATAGCTTTTACCAGCTACAGGTACAGTTCCTGCACATGAAGAGGAACTGCTACCCCCACCTCAGTCCTCCTTGCATGCCTCTTCAAGCTGCTGCAGCTCGTAGAGGGACAAAGCCTATGGTGAGCTTGGCTGCCTCTCCATGGGCAAGGTTTCTTCCACCACACAGTTTATTCAGTTATTATTGGCAGCTCTGCCCAGCAAAAGCAAAAAAAATCCAGTGAATTAACTAGTTATCCAACTAAAACCCCAAACTGTTAGTCAAATGTGCCCAAAGCTGTCTGGCTCGTGGTCCCATCAGGGAGAAACCAAATGGTAGGCATCAGAATGTCACCTGAGGGAGCAGTTCCGGAGTTGTTCTTTCGTGGTCCATTTTTCCCCTCCCAGCCAGCTCATTTATGTACCTACCTGCCTGGAGTACCTGTAATTCCACTGTCAGCTCACACACCACATTGTCCTGGTTCAGAGCAATTTGACTTGCTTTCGTGTCATGCTTAATTGACAAGAACTGTGTCTTTACTCAACCTCACCAAGAACTACCAGACATCCGGAGTCAAAACAGCTTGCCTTCCTCAACAACTTCATCAGTTAAGTGTGTCAAAACAACTTTATTGCTCCAGCTAAACACGCTACTGTCCTAGGGAGGTGTTGGAAAGCTTTCTTACTCACTGCTTAACAAACAGCAAGTATATGCAGTGTCTGTCAAGGGTAAAGCACCCGCAGGTTGCTCAGGTTCTTATCTGTAGAGGATTCCAGCTTACAAGTATCTCACTGTGTCTTTTAAAGCCCTCACTCTGCTTTCGACAGTTTTAATAAAACTACTAAATCTTTCATACGTAGACATCAATATAGTCACACAGGAACAGGGCTGCAAGTTTTCCTGGGGTTTGTGTAAGCTGAACAGAGGGAGAGAGACTCCAGTTCTTCATCCTTGTGTGAGCAAGGGTTAGGCATAGCCAGGCTTGGAGAAAACTGCTCCATCCGCCTTCCTTGAGCAGGGTCTTTGCAGAGCTGAGCAGCACCCCGTCATTAGGTGCTTCCTTGGCTGCAGTTCTGCATTTCCCTAATTGCACAGGGATGCAGTCAAATCCTCTGGGTGAAAAACATGATAGTAGGATCTTTAATAAATCAGAGTTAAAATTAAATGATAAGTCTAATATTAAAGCATTTTGCTGAATAACCCACAAAGCAAGTGGCTTACAGCCCATAAAACACCCTCTTGATAGCAATCTGGACATTCATTTTTCTACTGTTGCATTGTTTGTGCTTGAATAATGAAATGATGAGTCTATTTTCATTAGACATATCTTGATTTTTCAGAGCTATGTAAGAAAATTCTTCAGTCTAATTTCTGGTTGTTTGCTGTCAGATTACACCATCTATTCAGTCATTATTTTGCACTCCAAAAGGTAGTGTTTTTGTAGGCAGCTATTATTGTTCTGATTTCTTTAAAGAGCAGCTAGGTGAAATTTATTCTTGATTCTTTGGTCTAAGTGACAGTAGACTTTGTTTTTCAGTTGAGTTTTTTCTTTCCTTCTCCAAATGCAAACCATCGATAGTTCCAAACACTTTGTTAAAGACTGAAAGTAAAAGCAGAAGTCAGACCAGTTTTCTTCCTGGTAAAGTATTGCAGCATAATCAGTCATAGCTTTCCCCGTATTCTAGGAGCACAGATTCATTCTGCCTAGTACATCAGGCAGCTCTGGAATGCCTGAAGCTCTGGATTTCTGACTTCAGTCCATGAGTCTAGACTCTATACTAAGATTTTTTTCTTCTCTTAAATGTTCGAATAAACCTGAGGTGCCTCACTAGTAAAACATACTGAGACACAGACTTATCAAATTTGGATTTTAAGCTTCTTATGTATAAGAACATATGTTTCATAAATCCAGTGATATAATTGATTTATAGAAATCCATACCAGACATTAAAAAATGAGGTCAAAAGAGGTACTCCAATTTGTAAAAGTGATTTTTCAATATAATATTTTGTAAAGGACCATTACTGTGGGCAAACTGTTTTGGGATGGAACATGTCTGGGTTACATGTGCTTGAGAAGGGCCCCGGGAAGAAAAGATAAAAGGATCCTCTCTCTGTAAAACTGTGTGAAGGCTACAGGTGTTCAGGGCACAGTGTGTAGGAGTGAGCAAGACTGTTCATCCTTTCCTTGTCCCTGAGGTATCCTGTTAAATGACTCAATATTCTGGTGGACTGACAGCTCCACACAAAGGGAAGGGGTACGTTCTACTCTTACCTTAAATGAGAGACACAATGTTCGGTGTTTTCTTCCATCTCACTGGCTTCTGGGAGCTGTTCCCTGCTTGCTTAGGATGTCAGCTGGGTTGGAGCTTCTCTCTGGGTCCTCTGTAGGGATCTGTCATACTCAGCATATCATTTCTGCTTGTGCTCCACAACATAAGCACCATAACCACTCAAGTCTAAAATATCCTCTGGCATAGAAAAAATCTAGTGGTCCAGTTGTTCTGGAGGTGATAATTTAATGGAAGTGATGTGCAAAGTACAGTTGGACAGCTCAGCAAGCAAATGGTCAGCTGTTGGACTGCACTACTAGGAGCCAGGGAGTGAGCCTGCAAGAGCAGGCACTTCATAGGATAATTTGGCAAGAAATTTCACAATAATTGAGATGATCTGAAGGTTTTAAGGGGTAAGAATATTTGCCCTGTTTTCTTCATTGCTGTATTTCAGGACATGAACTTGAGCCGTAGCCACAGGAGGTTCTGGCTCTCTGCTCTCCGTAAATGCAGTCTCACTGTCTATACAGCCAATGCATCCAAAAGGCGACATCCAAACCAGAATGTAAACCTGATCAGCATCAGTGTCATTGCTCTGCTATTCCCTGAGGCTTGTACAGGCAGCTTTTGGGAGGCTTCAGATTAGGGGGGAGTTGCCTCCAGAGTTGACCTTCTTAAAGTTAAGAAATAATCAAACAAAACCAAATGAGAAAGCAGCTGGAAGAGCAAGCAGTATCATTAAGCTGCAGTGTCAGGTTATTTGTCCTTGCCATCCTATATACAGTCTGCAGCCAGCATGAGAGTGTGTTTCAGGCAGATCTGATTCCTTTGGTGCATGTCATGTTTTAATCAATGTGCTGGTGGATTTCTGGAAGTTATTTTCTCACTTGGGTAGTCTCGATAAGGAACAGAGAGCAGGAGGCTCAGAGGGCAGCAGGTGAATGGTCAGCATACTTCTGTGGAGAGAAGTGAGCCTACAGTGATTTTCCTCAGAGGAAGACCTGGCACTGTAGCAATATTTTCTACCTGCCATAGCTGCATAGGAGTATTAACTTCTTTGGGTACCAGATAGGCATTTCATTAGTATGTGGGCATAGGTTTTGTGCTCTGAGCAGGAAGGTAATCTAAAACACAGCTTGCCTTCTTGTCCTTGAGAGCAAAAACAGGAAGCTTTACTTGGAGTACCTCCATGTAATTACACGGGTAACTTGAGGTGTCCCCACTGTAGGGTCTCGATGAAATAATTTTGGTCATAAATTTGTGGGGGTCTTATTCTAGAAGGCAGGAGGGAGAAACCCCAGTACTTTAAATAAAGCCCTTTTTAAAAGAAAAAATAATCTGAAAATATTTTGTCAGTCTCAGTACTGCTTAGGATTTGCCTGCACTTGTAGGGTTATGCCAGCAACAGAAAATGAAGCTATTACTGTGCTTTGGTCATCTAAACTGAGTGATTTCTACAGAGCACTGTGTCTTAGATTACTTACTCTAACAGATTCAGAGATTTCTTAAATATTAAACCCTAGCTATGAAACCAAATGTTTTAAAACACTAGCATCAGTACAATGGAGATCTAGTTGTTGTTTTACTACTGGAGAAGTTTAAGTCGAGGACAGCCAACCAATCGCACTTCTTTTTGCTGTGCCCGTGTAGTTTGAGGTGCTCAGCTGGAACACTGAAACCTGGGGTCTCCAGCTGAATGTCAAACACCACAGCATCTCAGAGCAACCACCTGAAACACAAAGCCTGTCTATAACACCAGGGAATAAAGAATTTGCCTAGCATCACATGAGATATGGTCCAGCATCTCAGAAGTCAGGGGAAATTTTATACTAACTTACTGTGTGCTGGTTCAGGTTCAAAATGAAGACCAACTGGAGTTTGTAATCGTGAATTCTCCATTTGTGCAGCCCTCAAGGTACCTCTAGCTCGGGTAGTTGAAGGAGCAGTGTCTGCTTAGTGAGCAGATACCTCCTGGTTAGCAGAACATTCCATTTGGCCTTCAGTCTTCTGGGTAGCAAATACCTGTATTTTAGTTCCCTGTGCATTAACAAGAGCTTGGCGATGTGACTGCAAGCCAAACATTGGTGTGCCAAAACACCACTTTGACAGCTCTCCATCCATGGAGGTGACTCACGAGGCTCCAGCCAGTCCGTCTCTTATTACTGAGCAACCTCCCTGTAAACCAGTTATCGCGTCTGTAATAGCAGTGAGGGATCATAATTACCAGGCTTATCAGCTGCTCTGTTTGCTGCAGGCTCATAAATCCAAATCCTGCTTGAAACCCTATGGGCTGTGTTCCTTTGGAGCCCTAGACTCTTCCCCCAGCTCTGCAGTCCTGGGGATATTCCCCCTTTCTTTCTCTTGCAGCTTGTCTAACACTCCCCACTCACCTGCCTGTCTCAGGTGCTCTTAATTTCTACAGCTTCTGCTGCCTCCCCCAGGATTAGCATGCCATTGTCTACTGGTGATTTGTTTTCTTGATTAACTTTTGAATATTTGTTTGATGTCCTTGCAGTCTTTCATGTTAATAGCTACCAAAGAAGTCAAAAGTAAAGCTTTACGGTTTCTTTCTGTTCCTCATCACTCCTGTCCCTCTTCCCTTGTGTTAATCCTGCTATTGATCCCCATTTCTTTTTCGGTCTATTTCTTTCTTCTCTTGATTGTCTTCAGTTTGACACAGATCATACACACCTCATCATTTTTTCTCACTTGTACCGATGGGTCATCTTCATCAGCACACTGTCTTGTTTTTATGCAAACTTTAATTGCTCTTCATTGTGGAGAGAAGGGGAAAGCAATTATAGGATAGTTCTGTTGGCAATTAACGTCATGTAACAATACCCACTCCTGGTGTTATGCTGGAAAATACAATGTCATTTCTTTATTTTAATGAATGCAGTTGTTACTGTATCTTTGCAGCAATTGAAGTGAATGAGAATTTTACCTCTTGCCACAATACCACCTGGGTTAGAGCAACAAAAAAACAACTTGGAACATTTCATCTGCAATTTTTAGAGTGAAGAGAACTTGATATTGTTGGAAACATGACCTGTGACCATGATCTGTGTGAGCCTTGCTTACCTTTATCAAAAGAGACAGTTTTCGTAGTGTGTCAGCACCAGGTGCATATCTGAGGGCATTTTGGGAGAAGACTGTTTAGGGCAAAGATTAGGGTTCATGCTGGTGAACATTTGAAATGTGAAAGTCCTCCCGAGCACAGTAAATCTTGGAAGTGACAATAAAAACCTCCTGTGAATAGAAACGCTTTAGTAGCAAACAGAACTGTAATCCAAGGGGCAGTTGCATAGCAATCCAGGCAAATCAAATATCTCCTCAATAGCCTACATCTGCTGAAGTCGATAGTAGACCAGTGACAGAGCCTTAGGAAATCCTGCTTTACTCATTTTATTGGCACACTAAGTTTCTAAAACAAATGTAGGTCTGCTGTTGCCAGCACTCGTTATTACTGTGTACAATACATCTTCCCGAGCTCGGTGGGTCTGTTGATGGCACTGGCTGGCACACCTAGACATTGGGAGGTTTCAGTGCAATCCCTCATGAATCAAATGAGAGGTAGAATGAAAATTAAATCTAATTGCATTAGATGAAGCAAAGCATTAGCAGCCTTTTCAAGTAATTAAAGCTTTGGAGTGGAATAAGATAAGAAATTGAATGGTTTGATGTTAACATATGGGATTACTTATTATGAGTGAGACATTGCTATTGCTCGTGTTTAAAAATCCGTAGTAAGTGGATGAAAAAAGCAGTACTACCTTGATAACAGTTGTGGCCTCACAATTTCTCAATGGATTTTAACCTTTCTGAGCTTGTACCACTGCAGCTTCTTCCCCATCAGAAGTGATTGGCCAAATGTTTCCCTTTCATTCTCAAGTCTAACACAGGCAAATTTAATCATGGCAGAAACTGCAACGAGTTCTCACCCATTTGAGAACTGGTTGAGAAACTAATTCAGTAAATTTCTGTTAAAACCAGATGAGATCCTTTCAGTTATTCATTATTGAATATTCTGTCATCTCTTTGCTCAGCCTGAGCATTGTGCAAACAATATATTTATTTTCTGAGGTCAAACAAAAAATACAGTGTCACTCATGCTCAATGTGCAGGGAGTCAAGTTTCCTTTAAGACTCATGGAAGTGGGGGGAAATGACTGCAGTGTAAAGGTCTTAAATCCAAATTGTGATTTTCATGAGAGATGTAGAAAGAAGTTGTTTGATAAAATGATTTGATTTACAAAAAGGGCTATTGGCAGAGCTGGGAGGACCAGGGAAATCTCAGATAAAATCGAAAGCTCATAATTACCCTGGTAATGTGGCAAAGTTGTTCAGTATCGTTAAATTAAAAAGTAGTCAAGGGAAATGCATACTAAGGAAGGAAGAGTTAAACGCAGAAGTAGAAAAGGGGAAGTAACTGGTTAGTCAGCAGTCCTGTCACCCGTATTTCTGCAACACTGTATTTCTGTTAAAGTTACTTAAAATCTTCCTGCCTTCATGAGTAAATTAGAAGAGCTGCCCAAGCAAAAAGACACTTGACAGTTTGCTTCTTTACTTTCAGCTGAAACTTTTTAAAATAAGAGGCTCATAAAGGCATGTTTAAACCATTAACCAGTCCAGGTACATTTTTGTAGAGAGATTTGAAAAAAAAAAAAAAACAACAGCCAAACAGTGGAGAAGATTGTTCATGTTCAGAGTTTTTCTATCCCACCAGTCCATATTTATATCCTAACTCTTCATAAAGCAGAAGAGATGACACAGCTATCAAGAAACAGATGTTCTCTCAACACCTACCTACGCTAACACCACTGGCAGAAGAAAAATATGCTGCAAGTCTATTGTTTAATCCACTCAAAAGGTAAGCCAGCAATGTAACCATGAAACAGCCTTTCCCATCTGTAAGGCTCAAAAAGTCCAAGAGTGACATCTTTTTTTTATGAGACTTCTTACGTGGGGAAGTACGACATACGCCCAAGATCACTTGTGAAATTCAGATAATGCTGTTTCTTAGCCTGAAACAAGAAGTATTGTGAGATGTACTGGCAGTGAAGTGACAGTACATGTGCAAATATTCTTTTGAAGCCAATAATGTCTCAAGAACATAACAAAATTTGAATGCCATTATTCTTTTTCCCTTGCAGCTCAGAAAAAAAAAAAAAATTGCTCAACCTCGGGTCTACACAGACATCTGAAATGCAACTGCAAGTTTCAATAAACAGCAAAAGCAGGTGTGAATGCTTATGTTTGAAACCCTGTTTGAAATGACAGGGCATAAGCTTTTTTTCTGTTAGGGTGTTGCTTAGATACGTGATTATCCCCATGAAAAACATTCTCGACAACCATAGAAAAATAAGAATGGAAGCAGCTTTAAAAGATGAAAAATTACGATTGCAGGAGAATTCTGCCTTTTTTTTGTTAACCTGGAACGTGGAGACTAAAGGAAGATCAGAGGAGGTGGGAATGTATGGCTTCAGATATTGGCCACATCTCAAGAGAGGGAAGGAATTGGTGAGTCTTGGGGTCCATGAGCTATACCTCGATGTATATTCGTGGTTACTGAGACACACTTTGTGTATTTCTTGGTTATCATACTTTTGTTTTCTGTAGATTTTTTTTAAATAGTTACTCTAAATTCAGGTATGTTTCTTCTGTCTCATAGTGTCTCAGAAACCTCTGTGTTTTAGCTGAGGTTTGGCAGTGCAGTAAGCTGAGGCAGATGCTTCTGCCCACAACCTGGAATGTGAGCAGCAGAGGTTGGACACCGCCCCAACAGCTGTTAATGCAAGAGTTTGAAGACCCTTATTTTCTAGGGGAGATAAGGGAGACGTTTTTCACAGTAATATAACGTACTTAAGTAACCAAGGGGCATGTGGGCTATATTTTTCCATTATTAACACTACCACCATTTCAGAAAAGATTACAGCAAGATAGTTTTCCCCAGCTGTTAGGATAAGGAAAGAAAACAAACCAGAGACAGGACCCTACAATCATCGAGTGTGGAGGTAGCCACAAGAAGCGGCTCTGGACTAGTTTAGGTTAATTCACGAAGAGACAGGCTGCAAGAACACCCTGCTCTCATCCCATTTTCCTTTGGGAGGTGGTTTAGCACTAATTTAGGCAACACTAACCCCTATTCTCTCTGTTTTAACGAGCCAAGGGGTAGAGTAACTGACAAAACAAGAGGGGATTTAGTATCATCTTGCTTAAGATTTGTCCAAGAAAGCATATAATGAAGAAAATAATTTCAGTCTTGATTTTTATGACTGTAAACCAGAGACTGGCCTCAAGAATTTAGCAGAGAAGATTATATTACTTTTAGGAACGATAAAACCTTAAGTATTGAAAGACAGTTTGTTTGTGAACAATATGATGATAGAAAAGGAATATTGTCACACCACAGGTCACCTCCATCTCTATACAGTCAATTCAGCAAGAATCAACTTTCTTTTTCTCTGTGTATTTTGAATTCATACTCCTGATTTTCATTCTTCCCTGAGCTTCATTCTCTATCATCTCCTAGGAGAGGTCCCCTCTCCCTCATTAGAAACCATGTTCTGCTGCAGTAGTATGGATTAGCTAAAAAACCTGAACATAAGCTTGTCAAAGATTTTGAGCCTCAAGGCTGTCACTCTTCCCATGTGTTCCCTCTTCAGGGGCTATTGCTTAGCAAGACCATGGGCCAGAGCTGCTGCTCAGCTGGTAACACTGGTGACTTGGCACAAGTCAATCCCCATTTGCTTGTACAAGGTATATAATGGAGCAGCCAGCCCCAGCCAGGGAACCATAAA
Source organism: Corapipo altera (assembly GCF_003945725.1). NCBI lineage: Eukaryota > Metazoa > Chordata > Aves > Passeriformes > Pipridae > Corapipo > Corapipo altera. Next base: position 2,592,243 of record NW_020884931.1, read on the forward strand.
ACTGATTTAGAGACACTTCTGCTTCTTCCTGGGCTTGGTTCTGTGCCAAAGAAGCTTGGCCAGACCTCCTTAAGTATTTATTGGGCTATGTCTTTAGGATAGTGGCATTTAGTAGTGAGCAAGGGTAGACTTGTTTAGTTAGTCTTTGGGTATGCACTTTCTTCACGAGCTGTACACAGAAAAGGCACATGCAGTACCACTGAGGGAAAAGGCTGACCTACTTCTGGTGAATGAAAAGATCAAGAATACTGCTGATGCTGGCAATGAAGCCCCACTGCTTATCTTTTTAAGGGTCATTTATCACTCAAATTTACAAAGGTTAGGCTACTTGAGCTGTCAAATGTGCCTGCTGAGTACCCACTAGAAACTGAGGTCTTTCTTGGAAAACTCAACTAGAATGCTTCAGCGTAGAAAAACACCCTTGGGAAACCTGCTGCAGGGAGGAGAAAAACGTTCAGGAGCAGCCAGGTTTTGAGGAGGTTAGTCCTCTCTCCTTCCCTAAGGTATTTCAGGGGGCACCCCCAATGCCTTAGGCCCCATCAAGGTGATGCTCCTCTCAGGACCAGCATATCCTTCACCCTAAAAATGTTGCTCCTGCTCTGTCACCCAAGGTAGCTTCTCCTTAGGCGTGGGGTCTCCTCTTCACCTGCCTGCTGACATGGCCAGGTGTCAGCCCCACACAGCAGCACCTCTGCATGTAAATACTCTGCTTGGGGAGTCAAGCTTCACATTCCCATCTTCAGGGCATTTCATGAGACAGATTTCCTTGCAGCTTCTTGTCCTCCAGTTGGCGGCCCTGTTGCCTTTCTAGCAGAAGAGGTTCTTCATCACCACCTCTCCTCCCAAATTTCCTCTCTGGAGCACATGACTGCTCTGTTCAATGCCAGCCACCAGCAGCTCTGCTTACCTCTACAGCCCTCTTCATCATACCAGTCTCTGTTGCAGGAGCCTCTTGCATCATTCCCTCCAGGCAGCCTCTCATAACATCCTACTGCCCTCCATGGCTGCCTGTGGGAGTTCAAGCCCCTTGCCCACATGTGGAAATCACAGGTTTCCAGAGAAACTTGGGAGTCCCAGCACCTCTGCCGTGATGCAGTTGCCCTTCTGCCTCCCAGCCCTGGGCACATGCTCCTACCCCAGGCCTGTCTCTTGTCCTCACCCAAGTTGCAGCTGGGAATAATTTTAGGTTCATCCTTGTCATTCATTTCTACAGAAAAATATTGTTACCTCTTAGTCTCTTTTCATACCTTTCACATGCACCTGGTAACTAACAACTATTTTATTAACTTCACCTTTCAGTTATTGAATGCCATCATTGCAAATTTAATCACTTTTTTTTTTTTTTCCCAATGAAGCTTGGGTTATTTTAGGCTTACAATTCTATTAACCCTTTTTAAAACCAATGTACTTTAAAGAAGAATGAGTATTGTGGCCGTGACCTTTTAGCCTGTGGTTTAAATCATGTCCAGCAGAGAAATGCTGAGGGTGATTGATTCTGGTGTTCACTGCATTGCAGTGCTGTGGATAACCAATAACCTGATCACAGCTGTGTGTAAACAGAATAAAACTGATGCTGTGGAAAGTCTTTAATAATTGCCTGCAGCTCCTTTAAACTCCTTAATGTTCAATTAATCATTTCCTGGTTCTGTTCTGCCACTGTTGCTCCTTTTTAGTAGCAGTTATCTCAAACACCTGACTAATATTTCATGGATGGAGATGAAACAAGGAGCAACAGCAGAGACCTGGATGGTTTTTAACTACATTCATTAAGTTTATCATGGTAGTGTTTCAGGTCACTGAATAGACTGGGCATCTTTTCACAAAGTCTCTGGGTGCATGTATGCACTTTTTTATATATTGAACATTCAGTTAGGAAAACAAACAAACCAAAAAAAATCCGAACTTGGTTTAGGTCACTCTGGTTCACACAGCAAATTTACAGGAATTCTGACCACCTATTTACTGTAGGCTCTGGGGACAACAAGTCTGTTCCGCATGTTAAAGGAATGCCTTTAAAATAATTTTTAAAAAGTTAGGAAATGCCAGAAACTGTCTGCTTATTCATCTTGAGGTGGTGTATGGGTATGACCAAGGGTGGATGGATGAATGGGTCGATCAATAGGTAGAATGTTTATGGGAGTCAGTTCTTAATTGCGTGGTCGCTCAGCATTTTCTCCATGGAATATCTGCTCAGTGCATGGGTCACCAAGGACTAGGAGCTTGTGTATGATCCAGGTTAGGCCAGCTCTAAAAACTGCAGTTGTAGCTCATGTCTTCAGACATCGCATAGGTCTAACTTAAAAGGTCTTAATTTGTCCAGTGCTAGACAGATTGCTTCTGTTCAGGAGCTGTTTCCAGACAGTAATCTAAATAAGATCAAATGGGATTTTTAGAGCAACTTCGATATTAAAGGATTTGCAGTGGAAAAGCTCTAAAAAGATTTACAGTATTTTAGTAAAGCGGGCTGAGAAAGAGTGTTAAAGGGAAAGTAAGTTTTTAATTTGTAGTCTGAAAATGCAAAGCCAGGTGGAAGAACTGACTTGTAGTAGTCTCATTCCTTGGGTAAAAGCACTGGATACAGCAGTTTTGTCAGCTCTCAGCTGTGACCCTGTATCCAAGGCAACTGTTTCTGAATGTTAGGTGGTGAGGAGCTATAGAATAGATGAGAGGCAGTTGTGAAATATACAGGTATGATTCTCAGGGGAAATAATAATGAAATGCCAACAGGTGGAAAAGGGTTGGAGGAAGCACCAGAACCCAGACTTGGAATTCAGAATAGGATGTTTTCTTCCTTGATGTTAGTTCCTACATGTTAGTCAATAAAGACCAACCAGGACTGTTGGAAAGCTATGAAGTAAAGCAAGCATGGAACAGACGTGAAACAAAATTGCTTGCTCTTTGTTTCTCTGTCTGTGTTCTGTAACCCCCATCTCTTGGGGACCAATCCTGCAAGAACTTAGTCTTTGTGTTGCAAGAACTTCTTTCCCTCTGGAAGCAGAATTCTGGTTATGGTTGTTCTTGTTATTGTTTATTTCTGAGGAATCATTTGTTTAAAAAGGTGTATTCAGCCACTTAAGTTTCTTTTATTCCTTTAAATGTAGCTACATTATATTTATGTAGAGGTGATGCTACTCTGATAATCTGTACTGTTTCACTCTAGGATTTAAAAATTATTGTTTTGGTGTGCTGACTTGCTGTGTGAGCGAAGTCCCATAGCAGGACAGCTGTATAAGAAGAACTGGAGTGCCTGAGAGAGGCAGGGACACATTATGCCATTGTAAAGGCTGGAAGACTTTTTTTTGTGTAGTTCTTGAAGTGACTCAAACTTTATTCCACCTCTGGATAAATACGTCTTTACTGGAAAATTTTCAACCTTTTTAATCTCAAACTATAGTAAGACAAAGCAATTGGCCTGAAAGAAGAGCTCATAGGTACTAAAACTGTTATTCTTTTTTATCTTCTGGCATCAACTATCTCTTTTACCCATAAGAAAATAGGTAAAAGAGAGCAAGAACAACAGGAAGCATGTCACGAGTTTTTCCAGCTGTACTACCTCTTGAATCCATCAGCAGGTTAAGTAATTTAAACTCCAGAAGAGCAGAATTGTAACCACAGAACCTGTTAAACAAGTCAGGATGAGGGTCTTATTTATTGTCAGCATTTACTCATGAGAGGCTGCTGAAGAGAGTGTTTATCAACTCGTCTCTGCTGATTCTGTTTGGGGAGGAGAAGTATCAAACACACGAAATTATTGCTGCCATAGAGCTTGTATTTGAACTGGTGGATCAGAGTGAGGCAGAATTAGTGTGAGGGAGGTTGAAATATTGCATCTGAGCCACACAAAGTCAACCCCAAGGTACCTGTATAATATGTCTCAGGGCCATGAAAAATGTAAAGCACCGTTGTGCTTTTTTCCTTGTACTGTCTCAGAGGCACAGGCAGTTCTGGATTAATTTGTTTCATCCAGGCATCATGATGTACCTTAGCCTTGAGCGGGGGCTGAGCTCAGAGGTGGTGTACAGAACAGACTGAGACTAACCCCCCCCGTGGTCCAGGTGGTGCCAAAGGGACAAACACGGCTGGCAAAGGAAGACCCTGTGTGGAGAGTATGTGAGTGCACTTCCCTCAGCCAGCTGTTGACCTGAAGTTACATGAGGGACATGTTTTAGTGGTGGGCTTAGCAATGCTGGGCTAACAGTTGGACTCAATGATCTTAAAGGTCTTTTCCAACCTAAATGATTCTATGATTTTGTGTTTTCCTTGTCTCACCTGTTTTTTAGCACTCTCGTTGCTGTGATGGGTCCTTTCACCTTGCATAGCTGCATACTGAATTTTGGTGACATTATGCTTCAGAAAATCTCAAAACATCAGAAGTATAAAACTTCAACACCTCACATGAATGATCACCGAAAATACTGAAAAGCTTCAGCACATTTACAACTTGATCCAAACTGTCGCTACCTCTTTTTTTTTCCCTAATTAATAAATGTGTCTAGCCATATGTGGGACAATAAACCCATTTATTTTGATGGTGATGTTCACATGCTTGCTGTGAAGCACATGTTTAAATGCTTTGCTGACAAGGCAGAGGCGAACAGATGCCTTTTCCATAACAAGCTGGCTGTGTATCTCTAGCTGGCAACTGCAGCAGGCTCCCCAGCTTCTTCTGAGGGCCAAGCACTATTCATCATTAGATGAGACGGCTCCTGCTAGCAGCCAGCCCAATCCAAAGAACAGGTCTACCCCACAGAGGAGAAGGAACTAGGAAGAGCTTCCCAATGAGCCACGTTAAACCTGGGACCCCAAGGCAGGCTTCTTCAGGTCTGCTCAGAGGTGGTCTTTTTTAACACTACAAAGTGGAGATACAGTGGGTCCAGAAAACAAAATATCACCTCTTTGGTGATATTTTCTGGTAATACTGTGCAAGTTTTTCACTGACTTTTACAGAAAATGCTGGTTTTACTGTGAAGGTACTGATCATAGAGTCATAGAATGGTTTGGGTTGGAAGGGACTTGAAACTTTACAAACTTTTATTTATGTGGTCTGATATTGGTATTTACCTCCTTGAATATGTTACTTGCTCAGTATTTTTGTGGAACAATAATTTCAGCATGTGGATTTTTTACAGGCCATTAGTTTAGATTACATGCAGTTACTTATTAATGGGACATGAGCAGTCACCTCGATCCTGTCAGTGTGCTTTTTGACTGAACCACCAAGTGTTCTTACAGGGAAGAGTAGTAGAACAAGGGCAATACCTGCAGAATTGAGTTTCAGGAGCATCTTCTTGAGATAGTATGTGAAATATATGTAAATCATTTCCATAATACAACTGCTATCAGCAAATAACATGGAGTGAACTTACTGTATTTATTTGCATGCAAATTTAAGATCACTTTTGCTGTTATTTAACCATCTGTAACTACAAGATATTACTGCTTGTTCATAAAATTATGCGTATGAGTAATGTCATAATAAGTAATATTACAATAAGTAATTCTTATAAAGAAGAGGTGAATTAATATTGTTGCTGCATCTTCCCTGAGTGTTTATACTCTGATTTTTCTATTAAACTTTGCAGCAGTGTTTTTCCCTGCTGTAATTATCAGTCTGAGAGTTCCTAATGCTCCCAGTCTGCCAGACAGCTCTGCAGCGTGATGGCTTTTCCTTCCCTCTGTGATGATACCAGGTGGTCTAGTTGCAGTTGGGATTTGGATAAGACTTTAAAATGCTGTTATGTTTAAAACAATATTTGATATATGAGCGGTGAGTTACACAGCCTGAAAACTTGCCTCTTCTCAGCAGGAATTATATAATTGGACCTCTATAACAGAAGTGTTACAGTGGGTTACAACTTGTGAACATAGAGCTTAAACTTTCCATCAGGTCATGCTGGGCTGGCACATATGGGAGCAGTGAAGTGATCTCTTCACCTCATCCCACCTTGAAGAGGTTTGGGCTCGGTGATCCTTCCACCTGCGTTTACAGAGTGGTGTTGCTCTGTTAATACACTGCTGTTCGTATGTGCAAGGATTTTTTTCTTGCTTTCCGGTTTTAGTCATCTTGTTGAGCTTTCTGGTGCCTTCTTTGCTCTTTGCAGAACTCAGTTTTATGTTGGCCTAAGCTGATTTAGAGATAGCACTCCTTTTGTCCAGTGAGATGAGACCCTTGTTAAATACACATATCCTGAGCTTACACATGAAAACCTATGTCATTAACATTACCCATTTATCTCCACACCACAGGTTTTGGAATGACCACACCAGCAACTGTGGCTGGAAAGGTATTCCTCATCGTTTATGGCCTTTTTGGGTGTGCTGGGACTATCCTTTTCTTCAACCTCTTCTTGGAGCGCATTATCTCCCTCCTGGCATTTATCATGAAGGCGTGCCACGAGAGACAGCTGCGAAGAAGTGGTCTCCTACCTCCCAACTTCCGAAGGGGGCCAGCTATGTCAGGGGTGGGCAGCCTCGTGGGCTGGAAGCCATCCGTTTACCATGTGTTGCTGATTCTGGGAATATTTGCTATTACCCTTTCCTGCTGCGCCTCCGCAATGTACACGGCGGTAGAAGGATGGAACTACGTTGATTCCTTGTACTATTGCTTTGTCACGTTCAGCACCATCGGCTTTGGAGATTTGGTAAGCAGCCAGAACGCTGCATACCAAAATCAGGGATTATACAGATTCGGAAACTTTGTATTTATATTTATGGGGGTATGTTGCATATACTCTCTTTTTAATGTCATTTCAATTGTAATCAAGCAAGTTTTGAACTGGGTGTTGAAAAAATTCGAATGCAGATGTTGCCCAAAGTGCCATAAATCAAGTACCCGCCTCAGCCGTCGCAACGCCATCACCCCCGGAGCCCGCCTGCGTCGACATAACATCTCAGTGGACACTGATGGACAGTACGACAGTGACACCGAGGGGAGGAGGCTCTCTGGAGAGATGATCTCCATGAGGGAGCTCACGGCATCCAATAAGGTCTCCCTGGCCATTTTGCAAAAGCAGTTGTCTGAGACAGCCAACGGCTACCCCAGGAATGTTTGTATCAATACGAGACAAAACGGTTTCTCTGCAGGGGTGGGTGCTCTAGCCATCATGAACAACCGCTTGGCAGAAACGAGTGATTCTAGGTAGAGTTTTTGAAATTCCTTTTGTTTCTCTAATAAAAATGAAATGGTGATTAGGCTGGAATTATCACTGTAAGCTACTGGAAAGTTTTAAATTCAGACACAGCCTTGGTATTCATTGGGCGTTCAGCATTTTAGTCTCTGGGGGTTTTATAAGTTTTCTCTAATATGCATTGAGATATTTATCATTATGTTACAATTTTCCCCTGAGGGTCTTTTGGAAGAGACTTGGATGTCTTTGATGCAGAATCTGATGCAGTTACAGAAGGATGGTGTGCATGGTTAGGATGGTGTCAAAACCAGCCTGTTCTTCAGAACAGAGTCTAAACCCAAACTCTGTGTTAAAATGCATTGTGGGCAAGTTTGGCTCCATATTCAAACATGGGGTTGGTAAGGTTTGGCTAAACCAGTATCTCACAGTTTGTTGAAGTCTAGATCTGGCCCTGAGCTTTGTGCTCAATGCTCTTCAGCAATTTCTCACAGCAGGAGGACATGTAGGTGACCGCCGCCACACCACCTTTAGTGTGATTGTGCTTCCCTTCAATAACCCTACTGACTTCAACAGCAGAGGATTGAGTGGGCTGGATTCCCCTCATACAAATGATGGAGTTTAGCCAGTCATGTCTGAAAGACTGCCTGCCACCTAACTCGTAAAAGTCAGGGGGTTATCAAGGACCGTATCAAAGCGTGCAAAACTATTCCTGCCTACTGAATAACTGGAAACAGGCAATTGTCATCTTCAGTACTGACTTCATGTAATGCAAGAGAAGCCAGTATGGTCAAATGTTTGCATCACCACTGAAATGCTTATTTCATTACTTTCACATTAAAATAAGTCACTAAAATGAACGCAGGCTCTCTGTTGTCCTAAATTTGCATCTTTTGCTTCTGCAGTATTGTTGCAGAGATTCATGCAAATTATTTCCTTGCAGTTTTTTGAGGGCTCCAGCCCTGTACTTGTTTCCCACAAATCTGACTGTGTAGGTTATACAGAAGAGCAGTACTTTGGAGTTCCCCCCAAAAGCTAGCTTCCCCCAGAATGCTGATGTGAAGTCATAAATTGACCATTGGCTGTTGCTACCATCTTAAGCCATATTTAACCTGCACTAGCCCAAACCACTGAATAACCAGAAGCAAACCTGGTCTGGAGTGTGTAGTTTAGCATAACAAATGGGTGCAGAGGAATTACTGCGAATCTCTTTCAAAATACATGCGCAGCTCTGGATCATTTCTCTAAATTCTCTCTGCTATGCTATGAAGGTAATAAAAAGGCTTCTGCTGATTCCAGGCAAGAAACAAAACTGAAGCTTGTATTCTGAGACACAGTGACCTGCTCTTGGAAACTTCTTTTGAAGTTGTAGGCAAGACCATGAGTAACTAGGTTGGTCACTGAATAAATTGAAGAAGCTGATGAAAACAAACTGGGAATATTAGAAATGATTGAAAATATTTCCATGAAGTTTCATATAGATATTTTACTCTGTTGTTTACTTACTTTACTTTGTCTGGGTTTGGGGTAGTCATCATTTTTGCTTTCCTTTAAATTTGTAGTGGTACAAAATGTTTTGGAATTTAACCTTGGAAAACTAACTTTTAATTTGAGGTTTTGCACACCTGAGCCTGCCAGCTGAAGTATGGCAATGATTGTATCTTTTTCCTGACGAAAAGGAATCAGAGCAGCAGATAAACCATCACACATGGATCTGTATCACACTCTAAATGTAGTCACAGCTTTTGTCAAGATGCATTTGGCCAGAAACAGGCAGTGATGATTGTGTTCTGTTTCTGCCTGACACAGACTCACACTTAAGCTTATGTGGTATACTAGAGTCCGCATTCAAGAGGCAGGAGCTTTCTTGATGGTAGGGAGACTCCCCAAGGTCCATGCATCAGAGTGCCTTCCTGTCTGTGCACTCGTGCTCTTTGAAGAAGCAGGAAGCGTTCGAAGTGTTTCATGATCCTAATTTGAAGCTCACTGAAGGATAAATTTAAGCAGGCTGTGTAGGGACAGCTCATGGTCTGGAGAAGTCTCAAAGACTGGCTGCAGAAGCTGAAAGACCTCTTTCAGGGAGGCACCGTCCAGAGACACAGGGGACATCTTTGGAAACAGCCGAGGCGGGGAACCAAAAGAATGAAAATTTGTTATTTTCCCTTGAGATTACTCCTACAGGTAAATAACTATGATGGTTTATGTGTTTGTTAATTAAAAGTGTGAATGGGACCCCGCTCTGTTTCTGCAGCTAGACTCTCAGGGTTGTATCTTGATACATTTGCCATCATAAGGATTATTACTCATTAGAAGGGACCCCACTCTGTGAAGTGTTGTATAAATCAAGGCAGATGGGCTCTGTCCCAAAGGACTTAGGAGTTTGAATAGATAGGACCCCAAGCAACAGCAGAATTTATTATTTTGCTCATAAAAACATGTTCAAATGCATTAACATTCTGTGAGCTGAAGAACTCTGTGGGGAAAAATTTGCAAATTAAGGTGGGGGGAGTTTTAGTAAGTTGTTTTTAAAGGATAAATATAACCATAATTAGGGTCCTGTTTAAATGTTTGTAAATTGTTGTCAAACTACCTATTCCTGCCTGGGAAATACAGTGATGTAATATGAAATTGTACATACCTCCTCTGTACTTTTTCTGCATCTAGGCAAAGGCAGTCTGTTATAACATGATTTAAATGTTTCCGAGTCTGTCTGGTACCGTCGTTTACAGTGGTGCCTTTGCAGGACCCTTTGCAGTTCCTGTTGACCCCAGGGGAAGTTGGACCAGGTCCTACAGCTGGGCTTCTCAAGGGATTTGAGCATCTAATTGCTGCTCTATGCACTTAGGTCTAATGTTTATTTATTCCCAGGATCCTTGATACACTCCATTCTGCTTCTCCTTAGCCTCAGAGGCATATAAAGTGCATGCCCAGTTGTTTACCAGTGCCCCTATTTCTTGCAGTGCACATATCCCTAGAAGCTCAACTACAGGGACCTCCAGTTCGTATCTAAGCCCTGTAAAAATCCCCAACCCCATCTGGCTCAGTAAAGCCATTTTATGAGAGGGTCAGAGCAAAGTTACTGACCAGGTCTCACTGGGAAGCATCTGACAAAGGGTGGCCTTACAGTTCCCTCATATTCAGTGGCTGAAGTATTTTTCAAGGATGCATGAAAACCAAGCTCCAAGTCTCTACTCTTTAGCCTGCTAACACTACCTGGGCACCCATCACCTGTGTGCATGAGTACCTGAGCCAAGAGGACATAGGAGATTTGAGATCAGTCATTTGTAGTCCCTTGTGCTCTTCCTTTAGCATTTTTCTTAATGACAATTCCTCTTTAAACTTACCAGACATGGGCACCTAACTCCTCTTTGGTTGTGCATGGTCCAGCTCGAGATTCCCTGGGGCAACCTGCTCCTTTTGTGAAGTAACCCCTAAACATGCACCAATTGCACCAAGTGCAATTCCACCTGGTATTTCGTTTTCACAGACAGAGCAGATACCAGCAATACCTGGACACAGGCTGAAGCACAAGAAATCAGAAGGAAACTGAAGGAACAGAGTGGGACAGTGAAAGCACACTGCACTAGATTGCACTTTCTTTTCAGGTAATTTGGGAGTTGTATTACATTCTTGAAATTTTTTTTTCTAGGTTTTATTTTTTGATAGCCTTGAAAGAATGCAATTAACTTAGGATTTAAAAGTTCATCTTCCCTAATACAACCTCCTCAGCCTCCCCCTGCAGAACAGCAGCAGTGACTCCTAGCTGGCACAGACCAAGACATCCCAGTTGCCTGCTGAGAAGTTGTACAGGCAGTGCAGACCTGGGCTCAGACCCCATGCCCCAGGTTAGTCTTTTGCTGCCTGAGCCCAGGGAAGAGCATTCAGGAGCAGCAGAAAGCTACAGGACTTGGGACTTCTCTGTGAGCCAGCCCTTAGTGAGAACAATGATGGCACAGGTGTGAGCTGGTCAGACAAAGGAGATACCACGTTCACCTGGCACATGTGCTAATACCTTGCAGATGAAAATTAAAATTTACGTGAAAATTAATGAGGGACAATGGTGAAGCAGCATCTTCTCTTTCCCCTTGAGCTCAGGGCAGAACAATTACAAGGAATAGTTTCTTGTGAAACCTGTAGCATTTGGCAAGTCACTACATTTACTTCTTGGGGTTTGTCTTCCCTGTTTGTGTCTTGGACAAAGTTTGGAGTCACACTGAGATGTCATCTGTTTCTCTTTGGTTTCTTCTCATCTGCAAAGCACAGTTCTCATTTTGTGCAAAAAATTTAGATTTTTTTTTATTTGCTTGCAATAAGGAAGGACGTCCTTCAGACCATATAGATGTTCAGAGAAGTAATCTCAGTGACCTCAGCCGCACATGGAAGTTTCTGAAGGACGAGGCTGCAGTTTGCCTGTCTCCCTGCAGAAGAAGCATTGCACAAGTAACTCCCATTACTGCTAGCAAGATATATAAATGTTCTTTAGGCAGTGGTTGGGGCCATGCAGCAGGAGGCACAACTGAAAATGCAAGATGGGTATTTGTGCGTCTTTGCTATGTACCTGCTAGTTGGCAGCCCAATTAGGAGCTCTGATTGCAACCAGAATTACTGGTGGAAGATAGGAGAGGTGTAAGAATCACACCAAAGCTCTCTATGACCATGGTGTCCCAGCACTGCTTCAGCCCTGGCCCTGAGTCTTTTCCCTTCCCCAGCTTTCTGTGGGTGAAAATTTGGGTATATTATGACCATTTACCCATATTTCAGTCATGTCTTAGCTTGCTACTGAAAGAAAGACTTATAGTAGTAGTGGAGGTCATATAGCCAAGTATGTGGGCAGAGTATAAACCTGATTGCCTATGTGGGATGAATTTATAATTATATGAAAATTAGCTGTAGCAATGAGACCGTTCTCACTTCTTAGTATTTTTCCAGCCTTTAACTTGAAAAATATTCAGTGACAAATCATCGCAACGAATGTTCGGAGCTAATCTAAACAAAACCGTATTTTGCTGATCGCTAGCAAATCTGTGGGTATGGCTTCTGCTCTAATTGGATTACTAATGTGCCTTTCCAAACCAATACACATTTGCAATGCTATATTTAAATAATACAATAAATGCTATGTTACATAATAACTTCAATTAGGGCAAATTAATACTTGACTCACACAAAATAACTAATGAACTGTGCATTGCTCATTGTACAACCAATATACAATTTCTTTTTTTTGTGTGTGAATATGTCCATATTTGAGCTCAAATTCTGCTTTCATGAATGCTAGGGAAACAGAAACTACATTGTAGAAAATAATAGGCAATTCCACTGAGATTCCACAAAGGATATGTATATTAGTACATACACAGTAAGTGGTTCATTATGCATGATAAATATGTTGTACAGCAACAGCACTGAGGAAGGACTACTTCAGTTTACACAGCCACAGTCTGTGGCTACCAATAAAGACACATGCCTTTTTTCTTTCTCTTTTTGTTTATTAAATAGGTAACATCCACTCTGTAATTAGAATAAGACTTTAAACCATCAAAAAGAAAATGCGATTGCCCTAAAGTTTGCATAGCCAAAAAGAGGTCTAAAGTCAGATCCAGGTGTGTCCCAGACAGCTCCCAAGCCCAGACTCAGCATGGGATGCAGGTAGGTTTAAAATTGTGTAATATCATCATCCCATGTGTTTTCAGGATTGGGCTCTCCAGCAGGTGGTGCTTTATCAAACAGTCTTAAGAAATACGAAGGTGTTCCCTTATTCCTTTTATACTTTGCAAGATGTAACAGTACTTTTTGAAGCCAGTGAGTCAATGCAAAAGTAATGCTTTTATAACATACAATAAACAATGAGAAAAAATTACTGCTATTTCTGACTCTGCAAATCAAACAGCCAGGTTTTCTCAATGGGTATAATTTCCTATTCCATGCAAGTAAAATTATGTCCAGAAAATTTTTGCTTGTGGTAACATCAATAGACTGCACAGGCAGTGCAATAATTCAGTTCCAATTTTATTGTAAAACCTCAGTATCTGAAAGCACATCTGAAAATGGTTTGCAGATTGTTGGAGGTGGGGAGGGATTGTGTGTGTAAACATTGTTTATTTACAAAAATAAAAAGTACTATTCTACATATACAAACACATTTTTAGCTCACTGGAATACTACCTTGTTGGGCACTCTCTGCAAAAATATTAGTTTCAAAGTTCCAGCTGATTTCAGTTATTCAAGTCTCAAGGTACATGCGCAAAAAACATTCCTGTTTATTTTATTTCTTTTTAAAAGAGCACAGCTTGGTAGGTATCTTTAACTGAGCTGGCATTACTGTTTCCTATTACAAGCCTCAGTAGTTTTACTTCTGCAGTTTATTTCAATGGTTTTGGTATTTGCTCACTTCTGCATTGAATTATAAAACAGTGATCAGTTCTGTGCTGTTTTCTGGTTAGTATCTCTTTCCTTTTTGTATTAATTACAAATAGATGAAATATTGACACCAGCAAAATATCCAGCAGATGTTCCCAGACACACCAAAATTAGTCACTCTTATGAATATTTTTCTTTTAAAAATTGTTTTGTAAAATCTAAATCCTGAGTATAAATTGTGTATCATGGCTGAAATTAGTAAACAATATTTTTCCTACCAACAGAAATCCAGTGAAATATGCTAAAGATTAAGTTTTATGTAAAAAGACTTTCCTGTTTCATTGGCCCATTTCATCTAATTTTTTTTCAAATTCTTAGCCAGAAGTATGTAAATCTCATTTGGAAAATGCCCTGTGCTGTACATTAATTCCTATGAATAGAGCTTCTAAAGGGATTAAAACCGAGCCTACCTGACTGCTGCAAACAGAACTGCATGTATAAACCTTCAAAACCTTAAATATTTGTACCTGTTTGGCAATTGCAAACCAAGGGCATGCTAATGTAATTCCAGTTCAGGCAAAGAAATGTAAATCATGGGGTTCTACTTGCTGCTAACCACTTTTATCAAAAAGACCTCGAGTACATACCTACAGCATCAAGGGTAATGTACTGACTCTTGATACTCAAAGATGTTCCTTCGTAGGTTGGTTTGGTGGCTGGGAGTTGGCACTGGGGTGGTTAAAGCAGCTTGGCTGGGTGATGCTGGCAATCCCTTTTGTTGTGCCTCAGGAGGTGTTTGCCATCACCTCAGTCCCTGTCTTTAGGAATCACACACGCCTGCCCCTGCCCCTGCCCTTGAATCAGGGACAGCAGCTGTGCTGTTTGAATTACCAACATACAAAAATACAGGGAAAGGCAAAAAGAAAAAAGGGAAAAAGAAGACTGACATTGTATTGAGCCTCTCTTGAGAAGCACAGCGAAGTACTGTGTGTATAGCTTGTGCTAGACTGTTTCTGACCACCTTTGAACCCTGGGTTGTTCCTGGAACTGGAGTGTTTGGGATGCAGGTGCAGTTATCAACTCATTTTACATTCCCCCCTGCATCAGCAAAGCAGTAATCCTCCTGTGATCCTACTTTCCTCATAAAATGGATAGATTTGTTTAGACTTTCATAGGATGACAGCATATATAAATATTGCAAGATGAATCAATTACCAAGGGCTGGTTATATCTGCTAAGAGATCATTATCAGTAAAAAAAAAGGGAAAATTGTCTTACCATCCTACAAGTATAGTGAAGCAACAGAAGAAGTGCTCTGAGCAGAAAGTAAGGTGTCCCAAAGCTCAGGCATGCACCACAAAATTACAATAGCATTCTTTTCCAAAGCTCAATGCACCTGTACCTTGGGGAAAAGCCTGGGTTTCTGCCAGCACCAGGGCAGGCAAGGCTTATATTTTCTTCACCTATATGAAAGCAAAATGTATTTGAGGCCATGCCTTGGCTGCATAGCACTCAGGGATGGAGTTGCCAATGTCCACAAATTTAAGCATGTCCATGGTCCAGAGACCATGAATAATGGTCCAGTCTCCAGCAGAAAATGGATCTGCCTCGAGGTGTCTGTCATTTTTGGAGAGGAGTTGAATGTCATAGCAATCCACAGCTGCCTCCTCTGGCCAAGTTTCCCCTGGTGTGGGATCAATCCCACTGCCAGCCCCTGTGATTGTACTGCCAGGAGACCAGTGCAGATCATCAGCAATGTGCTCATATCCCTGCCTTCTTAATGGACTAAAAACGTTGGAAAATAGATAATTTTCTATTTTAATGATCAAAAGAATGTTGTCCATTATTCACAGCCTACACACAAGATGTCATGATTTTCAATTTTCCTGCACTGATCGCTCAGTCCATTTGACAGCTGACCTTCAAGTGGTCATGGCTTTTCGAAAAAAAAAAAAAAGAAACAAAAAACCCAAGTAAAAAAACCAAACACCCAATACCAACATACCAGAAAAGCGAAATAATCCTAAATGAGGCGGTAAGGATCTCACATGCAAAAGCTGTGAGCAGAGCTGCCGCTGTCCACAGCAGCCAGATGCTTCTCCAGCAGTGGGAGAAGCTTGGGTTCAGGAGAGCATCAGCTGGGTGGTTGGGGTGCTGACATTGCCCTACAAACAGCTGCAGCACTTGCTGAACCAGTTTCTGCTGCTGTCTTTACCCTGTTAGGGGCATTTCTCATCACTGGTACTGAAATCAGAGGATGGCAGCAAATCTTACACAAGCTTTTTACTGCTACTGTTGCATATGGGTGTTAGCCAGGGACATTTGTAACAACCAAAAGGAATTTCAGCTGAGCATTGGTCAGAAAAAATAACATGTTGCCAGCGAGGAACAGCTGCAGCAGGTTCCAGTGCCCAGCATCACTCAACATTCTCCCAAAGAGTTGAACTCTACAGAGATTACCTAAATAAGCCAAAAGAGGTGATATGCTCTAAGAAGCAAGTGCTGCTGTTACCTGAATCTGGAGTAACTCAGTTGAATTGCAGGTAATAAATAGCCCAATTAAACAGATGTAATGACTTTTAAATGCCTGCTAGAAGTCAAAAGGAGATGGATGCATTTTTCCAGCACAGTTTCAGTTGTGTTTATCAAGTCAAGTGGTAAAATGAAGAAGCATAAGTTCCTGTAAATTGGTGATTAGAAAACATAGATTTTTTTACTCTCTTTCAGATGATGCTTCCTGGCAGAACATTAAACTGGAATAAATTTCAAGATTGAAATCTGTTTAAACAAGTGGCAATTTTTAAAATGCTTTAATTCTGGGTTGACAGGAACTTTGCCTCCAACACATACCGTAATTATGAGTGCTCTTGATGAATCAGTCCCATTTTTTGTGTCAGCTCAGGATTTTTCCACTATAAAATCTTTGAATGAAGAGGACTAAAAGCCATATACAAAGCCAATTAGATACAGATCACATTTCTACTGGTACATTATATACAATTTACAAACAAAAATGGGTATTTTGGGCTTGGCACCCCTTCATTCACAGAAGCATGGTTATGGACCTAGGAGGCAGAGACAGCTGATGTGCAGCCACATTGCAAAGCAGTGCAGAGGTGCTGGGGAAGGATTCTTAGAGCTAGTGGTTAATGACACTGTGGAAGAACCCACTGATGGTGTTTGGGGAACCTTACTGTGTGTTTTTAATGCTGTGATATATGGTCAAGTATGAATTCTGTACATCTGGGAGGATGTCAAATTCCAGGTGACATTTGGAATGTTGCAATTAAGTTATTACAAAGACTTTTGAAATAAACAGGAGAAAAAAAAATGTTGCCTGGGATGTGTATGTGAGTACTGGTTTTTTTCTGAGCATGGAGAGTAGGAGGTAAGGCAGAAGCCCCTCCTGGTTGAGAGATTCCCTTGTAAATGTATGGCCTGGAGACCTCAGAGCCATAAGGGGAGACCCCAGAACTCCACAGATGCTGACTAAACTGTGTGTGGTCAAACAGAGCCAGGCAGGATAATAACTGGTGTGACGTGCTTCTAATGTACAGGATGGTCACCTGTTAAATTTTGCAGCTGAGTTAAATTTTGCCTTTGCTTTACAATAAAGGAGAAAGCAGATGGAAACTGTTTGCTCTGTAAACAGTTATAAGGAACTCATGATATATCCCCTCTCCACAGCTTCCATTCAAATCAATAGGATCCATCTGTCCAAGGTATTAAGATAAATCCTGGAAATTTTGGTATTGACTAGAAAGGCCCTTACAAGATCAATCACACAACAAACAGATAAATGTCACTGCACCAAACACTGAGGCTTGCTAATCCTGCTAGATAACATAGACCCAAAGTGCAAACCTTTCTGGTTTGTAAACCCAGCTAAAGCCCCTGTTGCTGTCCCCAGTTCCTCAGCTAATAAAAACAAGCCCTGGAGAGAGCTGGTGCTGGGCACATGCTCTGGAGGGCACCTGCTGCACCTGCTGCTGCTGGGACACCCCAGCCAGTCACACAACCTGCAGGGGCTGGTTTAACAGCCTTTCTTGCCAAAACACACATAACTTATTTTCCTGGCAGAAAGGATAAGGGCTGAAGAGTTGCAGCCACCAGAAGTTATGCTGGGCCCAGCAGCAAAGGGGAAAGGGAAGACGTTGGCTGTCTAGCACTGATTCCACTGATGTTAGGTGTCCTCAAAAATGCTGTGCTGGGAGTCCAATTCCTCTGGGATTTATTCAGGACCTCCCATGTTCAAAGAAGTTAAGATTTTGGAATATTTTAATTTCTTCAGAATTCCAACCATAAAGTACTCCATCATAGGGTATGGAGGGAAAATTCTACTAATTTGGTAAATACTCATATTTTCTGTAAATACTTTTTTTTTTTTTTTAAGTAACAATTACACTTTCTACACCTCTCCATTTTGATGTTACTGTTCTGGTACCTTACTGGTTTGCAAATGTATCCTTTCCTGGGCAACCACCAGGAACCACCACTACATCAGCTCATTTCCTGATGGGAAAACAAGAGGCACTGAGCTCTGCTCTCCAAGAAGGCAGCCAAGAAATTGAGGGGAAGAGCAAACTCACCTGGATGAACAGCACCAGCAGCCCCCACAGTTGCTCTCAAGGTCTCTCAAGGGCCTCATCCTGGTGTAAACAAAAGGCCACTGAGAAAGCATCCAGCCTTGGTGTGTAGCAGGAGGTGGGAGAAGACAACCAGCTCTCTGGGAGACAACTTCCATTGTGTCTGCTGCTGGTTGTATCTACTGCCCTCAGGTCTGGGCTGGCTCACTCAGACCCTTGGTGACCCCTCTGGGAGCAGATGCGGGAATGCCAGTACCCAGCCAGAGCATATGTCTGCCTACAGGCCCCCCAAAACCCTCTCCAGAGGCAGGAGGGTAAAAATAGCCCTTACTCCAATTTATTGCAAGGAGAATTCAGCCCTCTCGTAATGGCTGCATTTATATCTATGTTTATGTTTACATTATGCTACACTACTAGGTGTTTACTGAGATGATGGGGCTGCCTCAAATTCCCAAATGTGTCCGTGGCATTTTATCACATGCATGTGCTGGTACCAGCTGATTGTTCAGGCTGTCTGCCAGCATGTCACCACTGTGCCACACTGGCTTCCCCCTTTTCCAGCATACCCTACAATGTGCACATGTGCATTTCTGACACCTCCATCCTGCTCCCACCTAACTGAGATGTGACAAAAGGTGTGGTCTTAATTTGGAGAGAAGCAAGTGTGCTGGACAGGGCCCTGCACAAGGGCTGGTGTGTACATGGTGAGGCAGTTACAGGTGATTCATTAGACCCCGTGCAATGGGATTTGGGGTTTAATCATGTATTAGGTTTTTCAGTGGTTCCAGCCAACAAGCTACAAACTTCACTGAGTTAGGATGACTGTTGCTGGATTTTCCTGGGACTGAGTTTCATTGTCCTTCCGTCTCCAGTGGACATCTGATCACGCACAAAGAAACACACTGTGACACCTTGGAGGTGCTGGAGCAAGTCCAGAAGCTGGTGGCAACAAAGCTGGCGAAGAGTCTAGAGGGTAAGTCCTGTGAGAAGAAGCTGACGGAGCTGGGGTTGTTTAGCCTGGAGTAAAGAAGACTCAGGGTGACCTAATCACTCTCTACCACTCCCTGAAAGGACGTTGCAGCCAGGTGCAGATTGGCCTCTTCTCCCAGGCAACCAGCAACAGCCTGACAGGACATAACCTCATGTTGTGCCGGGGGAGGTTCAGATTGGACATCAGGAGGAATTTCTTCACAGAAGGGGTTGTGAAACGTTGGAATGGACTGCCCAAGGAGGTGGTGGAGTCACCATCTCTGGAAGTGTTCAAGAAATGACTGGATGTGGCACTTATTGCCATGGTCTAGTTGACAAGGTGGTGATTGGTCAAAAGTTGGACTTGATGATCTCAGAGGTCTTTTCCAACCTAACTGTTTCTATGACTCTGTGATTCTCTTTATACCGTATCCTAAAAGTACATTTTGTGCAACTATTACATTTATGTAGGAAGATTACATAAAGGTTAAAATCCACCTCACCCTGGTCATGTAACCAGTTATTTTGGTGGAAATGACGCTATTTAAATGAGTGATCCAAAAAAGGTTTCACCTGAAATACCCTTGAAATGTGCTATAGAAGTCATTAAAGCCCTCACCATGCCCTCTGTTTGTCTCTTTGCTTTTATCCAGTTTAATTGGTCTCTTACCCCATTTATTCCTCTGTCTGCTTCCAGATCTTCCGTTTCCTTCCCACTGCTTTATTCTCCCAAACTAATTCAAAAGCTGTGTGTGAACTCGTGACCTGCTGAAATCGGTGACAAAACTTCCTTGGCTGAGCTGATCACCACACAGGTTCTAAAAATAAATCACACCCTCGCATTGGCACTAAATGTCCCTGTTCCCCTCCACTCCCCAGGTGATTCCTTTGGAGGATGAAATACCATCACTGGGGGTAATTGAAAACAGTTCATATCCTGTTAGGATTACAGGTTTAAAAATCTAAGTGCCAGGGAAACGAGGGGTTTGCAGTTTTTGTAGGAAACAAACTCCCACAAGAAACATATAACTTAATTTTGCTGTCAGATGTTCCCACAGACTCCTCTTGAAAGTCAACCGAAGCTGTATTTCTGTGCCTCAAACCAGTGTTTAAAAAAAAAATTAAGATTTATATTTAGATTGTCACCCTCCAGTCATTCAAAATGGTTCGTGTGGGAAGTTTTTAATGCTGTGATCAAACCCTTTATTTTGGAATTTACTGGCATTTGAGTGTCACAGCAATACCACTGCATTGGCTTGGAGCCTGCTGGTCCTCCTGCAACCCATGAGATCTTGCACAGACTTAGAGTCCCTCTCTGGGAGAGAGGTCATCTGCCGTGTCCCCAGATGGACAAGTGAGCACGTGAGAGAGACTCTCGTGAAAAAGATGTTAGGAGTCACCAAAATCGAGAAGAGTTGGCCTCGAGACTCACCTCCTCAGAGTTACAAAGTGCTTTCCCTCACAGTGTTATTTTGTTTTATTGTAACCTTAGCCAGCAGAAGCTGCAGCAACATATTTGCGTGCCTTGGGACAGATGGGCTTGCAGGGAAGTCTTTTTTCCTGTGCAGTCCCCTGCATGAAAACTTCTTTTTACCTCTAACACACACATCATGTCGACATCAAGAGAGATGGCTTCCTGAGTGATTCAGCCCTGGAGCAGTGGCAAATGACTGGGGACACTTTCTCTTTAAGCATATTTGCAGAACTAGGAGAGGAAGCCCCCCTCCCTCACCCCGACAGCTGCGGGTGGATGTGTGTTGGGCAAAGTTTTATGCCCATATATCCATCATCACCTAAATGTCAATCAGTTGGCAAAATACTGCAAAATACTCTCCCTTCTTATGCTCCTGGTAAACCAGAGAAATTAATGGATCTAGTGCATCCGTAACTAATGTGCTTGGGTTTGCTGTGCTAAGAGTAGCCACCTAGTTTCTTTGCTTTCAGTATGGTTTATCTCCTACCATGTATTACACTGAGGGCAGGCATGTGCACTAGAGGCAGTTGGATACTGATAGACCAGTTCTGTGCCATTCTTCAGCTCTTCTGTCTCCTAACAAGATAAACCCTCCACCCTTGCTGAGCCACAGACCAGTGGCCATCCCTACCCCTTCCTGGAGAAACTGTATGGGACAAGTGACTCCAGGTTTCTGCTCTTTCATTAGGAAATATGTGGGAATTTGATAGTGTCTTCCCAGGGAGGAATTTCTACTAACCTGTGATGTCCAGGAAAGAAAAACTGTTGAGCCTAACACCCTACTGCAGCTTCATGATATAGCAAAATAAGTGATGAAATCAATGGAGGAACCAAACCCAGGAGGACTCCTCTGGGATAACATGAAGGGGTCCCTTTGCTCTATCCACATGCCTTGGGCTCTCCCCAGCTCACTCCTGCCTGGTCAGACAGGGTCTGAATTCTTCTCCCGCACTCCTGGCCAGAGACATGTCCATGCCAGGAGCTGCAACAACTCCCTGGCTCATTACATCAACTGTATTTGCAATGCAAAATCAAACAAATTCATCTGAATTATACAGGGAGAGAAACACTCATTACTGAAATCTGATGGTAAAAACCATCAGCAATCGAAAAGGAACAAGTCAGTACTGGATGAGACTGTTCATACCCATATAATCATGT
Organism: Corapipo altera; assembly: GCF_003945725.1. Classification (NCBI taxonomy): domain Eukaryota; kingdom Metazoa; phylum Chordata; class Aves; order Passeriformes; family Pipridae; genus Corapipo; species Corapipo altera. The sequence goes on from NW_020884931.1 coordinate 2,613,917, forward strand.
TGAATCTTTACTCTTGGCTCTTCATGACTACAAGTAAAATCTTGATTTGTACCAAGATTTATTTTTATCCTTCATCTTTCAAAATGCAGGTACAATTACACAACCTCTCATGAGCATCATCTGTGTTATTACTGAAGAAGTGATATAGCCCTATGTAGATCTAATAGATGATGATAAATGTTAGCATTATCCTTGAGATCTGCAAGTTCATTTAAGCAGAAATTACCTTATATTAAAAATCGTTATAGGCAGTTAGAAGCTGTATCCACAGCCCTTTAGCGAAAAAAGTGAACCATCAAGAATAATTTTTTAGTCACTGTTTCCATCTGAAGTGCAATTACCTTTTTTCTAAACCCTCAATAACAAGAAGCCTGTGAATGAATCAGATACTCCATCTTTGCTCCCTTCTGTCGCTGGTTCTTCTGCTGCTGGTGGTTTCCAAGCATCTCATGACCAGCTTATCCACAAGCCTCTGAAGTTTTTGGCATCCTCATCTAATATACATTATTTGATGGTCTCAAGTCTTTCCTAGCCTAAACGATTCTGTTTAGCCTCAGACACTAGAGAGTCAAGGACTTGTCCATCACAACATGGGAGACCAGTACAGGAATTAACAGCAGACCCTTGAGCCCCAGACCAGTGTTGTAGGCAGCACATTTTTCTATGTGGTTTCTTCTGAAGATGCTCAGGGTCCCAACCCCACAAACCTTGAGCACCTTGGCTCCAACAGAAAAGGAGAGTATTCTGCAGTTTCTGAATTTTTCACTAAACCAGCTCCCTTGTGCACTTGAAGGTGATAAAATCAGACATCAGGCCACAGCAGTGAGAGTATTATTATTAAAGGCTAATGAAAGAACTGAAAGCAGATGTTGCCATGTAAAAAGCTGATGGGAAGAAATCATCCCATCATGCAGGTACCAGAATTAGGAAGCAGGAGTCAGAAAGCAGCTCATCTGGGTGGTATTGTAACAAAATATCCATTTATGAAAGTAGTCTAAAAAAAGCATAGCTCTAGGTTCTGAAACTGCCAGTGAAAAGACAACTGCATCTCTCAGCAATTTTAAAAGCTATCCTAAAAATTACTTTATTTTTTGCTTTATATCTAAGTGTTAAAAAGTCAATGAGCTTAACTTTTTAGAAGTTTTTTTATCACTTCTCAACCTGAATGCATTTTGACCTACATTGCATTGCTGTAAAAATATCACCTCAAAAGTGCAAGCGAAAACAACTGTGAGGGATTGTTCACTCTTTTTTGACAAAAGAGCAGAGCCAACAGAGAAATATGGAGCCACAGACTCTGCTGGAAGTCCACAGAAATATAATAAGCACTTTCTTGCTAGAGTACATCAGTTTATTTTCCAACACAAGTGGAAAAATAGCCAGTGCAAAATCCTGCCTCATATCACAGGTGCTTTTGCTTGCTTTTCTGTAGAGATGCTGATGATGGCTGCAGCCAGCACATACCATCAGAGAGGGCTCATACACACTCTGTGCATCTCCACAGCAGAAAATAGGACTTAACACAGGCAGAGGCAGCAGCTAATGCAGGTGGGGGATAACTCCCTGTGCACAGCAATGCGTGGGATCCCTGGCATCATACACACGCCAGTGCAGGTCCTGATATTTAGACTCCCTTGAGCCAAGTGTGGGGAGACCCAGGTGTCTCTAGGGGAATTTGGGCTGCGTTTGAGGGCTGTCCAGCAGACCCTTCTCCCAGGGCTGTTTCTGCACATATCCATAGAGAGGGATGGGAACACCATGAGGGGTCTCAGTGCATCAGCTGGGATGTTTTAGCCATCTCTCACCTTCCTTTCTCTCACTTTGATCAGACCTGCAGGCCACCTCAGGACTCTGAGCAGAGGAACAGGTGCCACCATCATGCCCAGGCCTCCCTGGCAAGGTGACTCCTGGGCCCCTGCATCACCTGCAGTGCCACAGGCCCCAGGCATGGCTCTAGGGGCTGAGAAGCCCAAGGGTTTTACAGACCAGCCACAGCAACACTCAGCTCCACTGTCAGCCCTGGTGCAGCATCCAGAGTACTGCCAGCATCCATCCCATTTGCAAGGAGAGGATGGTTTGGCAGTGGTGCCCAAAGAAGCACTCCTGGATGCCCTTCAAGCAAATAAATACAAAACAACTCCAGTAGAGGAGATTCAAAAGCTGTTTTTTTAAAGAATGTAATTTTATTAAAGGGTTTTAAAGAAATTGTCTTTGCCCGACAGGACGAGAGGAGGGATAGTGGGTTGGCAGGAGCCTGGTGTTCAGGGTGACACTGCTGCTTGCAGCAACTCTTTCATAGAATCATAGATTCACAGAATCATTAAGGTTGGAAAAGACCTCTTGAGATCACCAAGTCCAAGCCTTAACTCAGCACTGTCAAGCCCACCACTCAAGCATGTCACTGAATGCCACATCTACATCGCTTTTAAATGCCTCCAGGGATGGGGACTCAACCACTTCCCTGGTCGGGACATTGTTCCAATATTGGTCCAATACTTGACAACCCTTTTAATGAAAAAATATTTCCTAATATCCAATCTAAACCTCCTGTGGTGTAACTAGATGCCATTTCCTCTCATCCTATTCCTCTTGTACATTTCCTCTTTGCTCATCAGCCCTTTGGCTCAGCAGTGAGAACGATCCCCACATCTCCCACTTCCGATGAGAATCAGATGCCATGACATAGACGGTCTGCACAACCTACCAGAAGAGAAGCAACCTCCAAAAAGCAAATCATTCCAAGACACTGCTGGTACTCACAGATGTCCAGGGTCAAGAAAAAGGTTTCTCAGCACCAGAGCTGACTTTGATATGCTCAAGACAGCACCAGTAACACTCCATATAGTCAGGAGAGGATATGTTCATGTTCACTGCATCATTCAGCACTGTCAGTCATCTTTGCTCTAAAACCTTTTAAAACTCTAGAAACTGCAGCTAGGTGTTATTAACATCAGCTCTGTACCTTCCAGTGTGTCTCTAGTGTACCCCTTTGGTGTTTAATACAACCATGAGGCAGCTCTGGGAGTGTGGGAGATATCAGTCAGCATTTGTCATGCAGGCAGGAAACTGGTTGGACGCTCTTAAAGCACCTGCAAGGTGCATGTTGAGACTGTGAGGAAAGACTCTGAGTACAAACATTTGCCTTTTGAGTAGTGTGGTGTTCAATTCAAACCACAAAGGTTTTTCCCTGATGCAGTTAAATACCACAGTCTGTGGAGCCAGCTCAGGGAGAGGGAAGTGATAGGTCCCCACGTGGATTTCTTTTCCCCCACTACTGAGCAAATTTAGTCATTCAAATTCCAATATATTATTGATGGGAATTTCATCTGGACAGTGCACAGAGTCGCAAACCACTAAAAATACAGGTTAGAACATCTGCTGCTTTCTCCAGAGAGGGGCTGCATGAGGAGGTGAGGGTGACACCCAAATGATTTTATTTAAGGTATTGCCACCCACAGCAGTGACTGGTTCTGCTTCGGGAGGGAAGCAAAGAACCTGTTTCCTTTCAGGACATCAGCAAGGATGCCTGTCCACATTCATGTACTTTTCCACTGTGAACTGGATAAAACCCAACATCTTTCTGAACGGTTTATCCAGCAACCATTTTTGGCTGCTCAGTCCACTTTAAAATAGGATCTGCTGACTTTTGGGGTACCTTGAAGCTGAGAACTTTTATTTCTGTTAGCCTGGTTTCTAGCTGGTCTCTCTGAAACTGCCACAAGCAGAGCCCAGCCCGGGCTTTACCACAGCATGACCTCACATCCTCCTCATCACAACTTGTCCACTCTCGTGGATGTTTTTAACATGGCCTAACAAAGGGTACAGAACAACAGGGGGGGGAAATTATTTGTTTCAGAAAGCTGTCCCTAGAAATATTAATTTAATACATTCTTATCTCTCTATTTAAATTTTTATATATTTTAAACATATATTAACTTTTCTAAGTGTTTCCTAACATTTGGTCAAGAGTGTCAACATGAGCTAAACTTGAGGAGGCATTTATATGAACTTACATAAGCACACAACATACTGTCATGCTCATATTACTGTTACATCTTAACAGGTGATTATAAATTATTTTAACAGGCCATGCAAGTTTCCTAAAATACCAAAGGTTTCCTGCCAGCTTTCCTCTCTAACCCACCCACTGGGAGAATGCAAAGGCATCTGAGGAACGGGCTGTGTATTAACACAGCCTTCAGGTTACCTATTTCAAACATTATCTCAAGCTTAAATTTTCCTTGATTGCATTTCTAGAAAGCTGAATTTTCAGCAGGCACAACAGAACCTGATTGTATCAAACTTTCTGCCATTCGAGTCCTGAAGGTGTTCTGCCTTCACACGTTCAAGGGTATCGATCTTTGCAGCCACTTTCCTCCATAGCTGGAATTGAAAGACTTTGTTAGCGTATACATTTTTGTAAAAGGAGAAATTGGACTATTTCTGAGCGCAAACAGCTTCTGTTTGTTTGTTTGTGTGGCTTTTTTAGAGCAGCATGTGAAGGGCATCCAAAAATCGCAGTCTGTCCTTCTCCCACAGAGGATTGACTCCCTCCTTAGCATGTGCTTCCCTCATCACTGGCCTCTGTTCCCAACCAATATCTATGTTGTCACTACAGAGGGGAAGGGAAGACGGAGACAGGTAACAATGAGATTGAGAAGACAGGTGATAGTCACAAAGTCTGGGAGAAACAGAGATGAGAGCACAGTGAATACAAATGGGTCTGGCATACAGCAGCTCTCCTGGCGACTAATTAAAGACTGATGTCTAATCGAGATGCTTTCAGTGGTGGTCTCTGTGCTGACCACACACTGCTCCTCTGCAGCCAGAGCTGGACAGGGGTGCTGCAGCCCCACACCACAGCCCTCAGGTTTAGGACCCCACTCAGCTTCAAAGGGCTCAGGGCTTTTGTTTTCACTACCCAAGGAAGTGAGAATTGAAACATCACCCAGACTCACAGTGACCTCATCCTGCTCTATTCAAATCGATGCAAGTTTTGTCACTAACTCACGTAACAGCAAAATCAAGCAGACTGTGGTATCTGAAGTGAAAACCCTATTGTTCTCCATTTGTACCACCGCAGTTTACATAAATGCTCCTCTGGGACAGGCTCCTTCTTCCTCCCTGTTTCCCTATCCAATTCTACAGTACTAAAACCAGAGGAATTAACATTGTCCATTTCCACATGTGTATGATACACTGCAAAGTAGTACACTGTGTTTCGGGATACACTTAAGTGCATGAGAGGCACTTAACTCCTGTGACCATGGGAAGGTTTTCCAAAACCACCCTGACTGATGGGTATGGAGGTTTCTCTGAGTGCCCTGTGAAATGCATTAATGGTTGTCTGTTCCCTATAGACTAGATGTGTTGCAATCCATTTTCCAGACTAAATTTCCCCTCATAATGGGACTGGCCCAGAGCAGGCACAGCAGCTCTTGGAGTTCGTACCAGGCACCCTTCATGTGCCCCTTTGTCCTCTTGGAAGAGCCAAAACCCAAGTTTTCAGGCATTATCTGCAAATGTCAGATTACTGCACTGGTTACCATATCCCAAAAAAACTTCTTGTTCACATAAAATATCTTAAAGCAGCCTTGATGCCTTACCTGATGTCCTTTGATAAGGGAAATAGGAAAAGAAAGATCCTAAGGAGTGCATTACTCAGGATGCGTGGGAGGTGCAGCGAAGTCTTTGGATAGTTTTATTTCCTCTCATGTGCACAGGATGAATGAGCATATAGTCACTGATGGAGACCAGTTCTCATTCTTAAAAAAAAACAGTAAAACTGAACTTTGCAATACTAATGGGTAAGATACTTATCAGCTTCTAAAGTTTTCCAGTAAGAAAATTACACTTTTATCTACAAACTACACTCATGAGAGACATTAAACCATTGAGAACTACTAAGAGCACAACAGCATTAGTGTGGATTCATGGGCCAAATCAACAGCCAGTCTAATCTCAGGGCAAAAAAAAAGCATTTACTTCATGCAGCTCCTCTAATTCACACTGAATGAGCACATCTCTTACAAGAGAGATTACAGAGAATTAATCCTGTGTCTCTCTACAGCAGAAAGATAAACAGCACTGCGGTTTTCTCATAACCAGTGTCGTATCATCACATATCATGCTTGAAATTCAGCCCCAGCAGCACAGAAAGAGGGGCTTCTTCAAGATTTCCCTTTCGGAAATTGATTTCCTTCCTGGAATCAAAAAAAAAAAAAAAAAGCCATTAAAATGCTACTGTAGGTGAAACTGTATGTCAGATGACTAGGAATAAGACTCAGGTTTGCTAGATCCAGTTTAGCTCTGCTCCATCTGCTGTGTTACTGAACTGTGAGTGGGCTCTGCTGCAGTGGGATGGGCAGGCCCCAGCTGGGGTCCCACGGGAGCTGCAGAGCACAGGCCACCCAGTGCCTTCAGCATCAGCAGTGTTTGGGGAGGGCACACTTCCCCCTCAGAAGACCAAATATTTTAAGCAAGCTACCCAGCCATGCAAGCATTTCACAGTGATGGTGGTCCACTGCCTGCTTAGCAAGTGCTACTCATTTTCTGGGGAAACCTCAAACAGGCATTTTTGGTCTCAGATGACTTTATTTAAATTGAAGGGAATAACCAGAACAAAATGGCAGTGGCCAAAGGACTGCTGAAATAGCATCTTCCAGAACACTTTCAGAGAAGGGTCAACCTGTGCTAGGGACCAGGGCTCCTACCAGGTCCAGCAACCAGGGTGCACCCAAATTGGGCCAAAGGAGGTAATGCTATGGACTCAGCACTATCAGAGCTACCCCAGGTAGCTGCTCCCAGCTGTTGCAGTCACTCTTGCCATCTCAGTCTCTCATGCCAGCATGGAGAAGTGCAAAGTTGCCTCACAGCCAGGCTATGCTATGCCATCTGTTCCAGTTGTTTGGTTTTGCGGTGCTCAGGCTACTGTCATAGCAGACAACACAAAATGAAGTAACCACACTGGCATTTCCAGTGCTCACTGCATGGAAGGAGGCAGAATTAGGTGCTTTGACTCCTGGCTGGGGTATCAAGACACCTACTGAACCCCCCTCCCAAGCCCTCTCACCCTTGCTGATAGTGTGCCAACATCTGGCACCCTGGGAGACTGGCAACCCTTGCGGCAAAGCTGCCAAGTCAAGGTTGGGACTTGTGTGAAGATGTGAAGATGGCACTTTCGACAGGCACAGCTGGCAGGTTTAGGAAGCTGGTTTAGTTTTGGTTTTAAACCCCGGGGGCTACTTGAGTTTCAGTGTGGATGTACATCCACACAGAGGGAGCATCTCACACAACTCACATGCACCTCCTTGTTTTCCTACACCTACATCACTAGCCTTTGGCACTTGAACACACATCCTTTCATACAGCACAGGCACTAAGTAAGCAGGCTTTTTTTTTTTACCTTTTAATGTCATTGATTGCCATTAACGTGCGAGTGAATTGCTGTGCTGCATCCCAGCATCCCTGGATTGAATGATAAATGTCACGGCAGAATGAAGATATGAAGATATGAAAGATGTCCGGCTGCAAGCGGAAAGAGAGCAAAAGCTTGAAAAATCTATTACCACCCAAGGTGAAAAGAGGAGCAATCACTAGGTACAGAAATCAAAACTCCTACGCTGCCTTTCCAGGTCATGGTGAACAAAAGACTACAGCCAAATTATCTGCACTAAAATGAGCGTCAGAATCACCCTGCTGGTAATTTTGGTGTTGAACATTGATATGAAGCTTACTGTTTAGTTTTAACTTCTTCATAAGGAAAACTACTTGCCATTACACTGAGACCCTGAGAAACAAGGAAGGGACATGCAGGTCAGCAACAACCTACAGCAGAACCATCAGAAAAAATTACTGAAAATATCCAGGCAGAAGAGAATTGCTTCTGGACGGCATTTCCCACAATCACCTAAAACCCACAAGGCTTGCACCATGGTAACCCATGTTGTCATTCCTTGCAAGGCTTGGGACCGTATTCTGACAGCTACATTTTTGGTCCTTTGTAGAATGTTTTTTTTGAAGTCAAAGACCCTGGAGAGTAGGTACAGAATGTGGCCCGGTACGCTGGGCTCAGTCTGGCTCCCTACAGCACCAGCCTGGATGCACTTGCGTAGGGAGAGCAGGTCCCCAGGCAGCTCTGGATGGGGTCAGGAGGATGCAGAGAGGTTTAAAAGCTTGGACTGCCTGCTGTCAGAAGCATCACAGTGGTGTGGGAATGGCCACGCAAAGGGGACCGGCGGGCATGCTAAAAAGACTGACAACCTCTAAAGTTGATGGCGGTGGATGCCGTCCTGAAGTTTGGTGCCACTTCTATGCACAAAGACACAAGTAGAAAACAAGATGAGTAGAAAAGTAGAAAACAAGATTATATTTCGAAATCTCAACACGAAAAATTTTCATGTTCCTCGCGGCATAAACCAGCAACTTCAGGTTGGCAAAGACACTTCAGGAGTGCTGACCAGATTCTTGCCTCCCTGCACTGCATGATCCAGCAGCAGGTTGGAGATGGGACCAGGCTGCCAGTGTGACTTGCACAGCCCTCCCTGAACAGGCTAAAGGTCTGCTGTTTGCCAGGGCAGTCAGGCCTGCTGCCAGAGCCCACAGCAACCCATGTAGGAACAGTTGCCTAATTTTTGGAAAAAGAGCACACTGAAGCTGCCCCTCATGAGAGTGCATTGCCCTGACAAACAACAACTGATGTGTGCAGCAGGACCAGGTGGATCAGCAGGGGGAATGTTCTCATAAGCACAGGCTATTTGCTCTCAGCTTTTCCCTTGGTTCATGTTATTTAGCACAGCTGTTTTCAGCTTTCCAACCGTCCCTATGAAGACAGAACGATTACACCCTTACAGAAACTGCCACAAGCATCCAGCAGCTCAAACCAGGCACCAAGGCACCTTTTTCCACAGTGGTGAAAAGGCAAATACATTTCTCACCTCTAGGAAAGTGCTACTCCCTGCAGCTGCTGGAGCAAACACAACCTGCCATCTGCTTTACAGTATTGTTTCCCTTAGCTACAGGCACTGCTGCTGGACACCATGTCAGGAGGGTAAGTCCCAGCTGCCACTGAGAATGATTAGAAATTGTCACTTCCCTCTTCAACAGCAGAGTTCGCTCCCTCTCAATTTGACTGGCAAAGCAGGACGTGCAGGGATATATCTACCCCTGTCCCACCCCATGCAAAGGGTAAAAAGCATTGCTGATAGCTGAGAGAGACACACACACATAAAAGTAGCACTGCAAGGTGCTCCTCTGTGTATGGGAACAGTACAGGAGCCTGGTAGGAGCAGGGAGAGCAAAAGCAACAGGCTGGGAAAGGCAGCTGCAAGGCTGGGAGAGGAACAGGAATATCTGAGACACAATTGCAAAAAAGGCTTTTTCAGCAAACAGGCAGTATCAAGAGGCAAGTTTCATCTGCAGCCATCTCACAGAAATGACAGCACCCTCTTCCACTCTCTTTTAAGGCTTCAGGCTCCTGAGGCCACTTGTTTTTCTTGTTCCCAGGTCAGCAAGATGCAAAACATTCAATGTACAACCTCACACTACTTAAGATGCAAAGCAGCAACTGCTCTTCCTCGATTTTTCAAATAAATCTGCCACACTGCAGAATAGTAAGGCCAACTGTCACACTTTTGTATCCACAGAAATTGCTCAGCGTATGTTTGTTGTGTGTTTGAAAACACATAAAATGCCATTAAAACCAGTTTAAACTGTCACCCTAATCTCACACCAAACAAGATGAAACTTCTCACACAATCTCAGACCTCAGCTGAGCTGCAAAGGCAGCATCTCCTCCAGCACAGCGATGAGCTCTTGCACAGGCTTCCCTAAATCCAGAAAAGTTGGACCATGAGCACTCCCAGTCACTTACAGAGTGGTTATCAACCCAGACCAGCTACATCTACTAAGAGCTAGTGCAAAGTCATTACGCTTAACAAAGCCAGGCCACTAACGGGCCCACTTCTCACTAGCAGGTATCCTAAGCTTTCTCTGAGGATTAAAGTCTCCTTAAGCCAGCGCCAGTGCAGTTGCCACTGGGCAAGGACTCATCTCAGTCATGTTCCTGCCATTTCAGACTCCAAAACCACCTCAGCTCCAGCGGAGGAAAGAGACAAAGAGCCATTTAGTGACTGCATTATTACTTGAGATGAACACACACAGCTGCAAGTTAGAACAGGTACAGCCAAGTCCAGAGCCAGCAGGCTGCCTTCCCTGGATTTGTGAGCTTGATCCCCAAGTCCCTCAGTCCTTATTGGAGCCTGCTGACTGCCATCTCACCTGCACAATCCAAGAGGTGAACCCAGCACTTTCTCATCAGGCTGGCTACCAGGTGTTCCTGCACACAATCTGGTTGAACTTTGAACTCCTGATCACTAAAAGGGCGGTAAAACAATCAAAGGAAAATAATTCTTTCAGTGTTTGTTCATGTGCCCTCTTTTGTTTTACCCCACCTAATGCAGTTTTCTTTATAAAGGCTTTTCTAGATGAACAGGAGTGGCACAGTCTAAAAACACCACTTGCCTGCAGCAAGTATTCAGGGACAAGCTTTTTCAAGTGAATGAGCAAAGAGAAACTTGCATCTTTTTTCAAGGCTGAGAGTACGTGGCCTCACTGCTCCTCAATAGCCACATAACTTTGTTTTGAAGCTTTGACAGTCTCTGAATCCTTGGCACAACTCTGTAATAAGCAGACAAGTTCTGGAATTGTCTCATAGGTATTTTTCTGAACAAAAAGCTAAATTGGAACTAGCAAAAATAGCCATCCGCCTGCTCACATGAAATCACACTACCTGTAACCCAGTTTGAAAGCAGCACTGACATATGGAGACTTAACCCTGCCTGATCTCCTCTTGCCTATATCCGGCAGCAGCAGTACACTCAGAGGGAGGGGGAAGTGTAGTGTAGAAGAGAAAACAGTTCAAAAGATTAGTTTTAAAATCCCATTAACTTTTACCCTTCTTCCTTCTGAGTGTTGAAGGGCACAAGAAAAACTGAATCATTTTTGCTGCAGATACACAACTCCCTTTCCGAAGCACAGAGGGGAAGGTGCTGCACGGAGCTGGTCCAGTCAGGGTACCCCATCACTCCCAAGTAACACACAAGTACTGCTCTCACCCTCAGATGGGCAAATCTGGTTACTCGGGAACAGTTCTGTCAGCCTCCAATTGCAGTACAAAAATAAAAGCAGCCTTTCCTCAGCATACTGCACCTGCTGAACTGATGCGCCGTGTCCAGAGTGGAAAGAGGGGACACAAAGAATACAAACAAGAGGGACTGAATAAAACTGGGAGTCAGGTTCAAAGCACAGAAGTGGTCCCTATTGCAAGTGGGAGCTCAGTGAGGGCCAACATTTGGACTTGATGATCGTAGAGGTCTTTTCCAACCAACTCCTTGGCTAAGAGTGCTGTAGACACTGAAGGCTCACACAGGGTCAAGGGGAAAACAGAGAAGTTCCTAGAAGAGGTAACCAGTGACGGTTTTATGCCTGTCCCACAGTTATGGACAGGGCACTGAGCAAGGGGCATCTCTGATCAGACCACAGGGATCTCAGCACATGCAGGATGAGGCTGTAAGTACCAGCCATTCCAGTTGCTCACAAGAACTGCTCGTTTCTAGCAACGGTTGAAGCAGTTTGATCCAACACAAATTGCAGTGTGTCACTGCAGTATTTGATCCTCTATATTGATTCTCTTTGTCTATTTTATGTATAATGCTGTATTTTTGGATAGCTTGTGCCTGAACCAATCAAATTGCAAACCCAGCTATATTTTTCATTACTTTATGTAACAGATTTTTCCATTCGCACACTTTTCCAGACCATGCATCAACTGTGCTGTTTGTAAGTGCAAGTCTATTTTTGCCTTTTTAAGTAGAATGCATTTTAAGACCAAAAAGGTGTTATGCAGCATTCAAACCTCTCAAACAAGCCTTTAGTTCTTCTGTTAAGAAGTAGATCTAATATGTCCCAGTTCTAGCCTAACTTCAAACAAGTATTATCCAACAGTAAGTTGAACACCACACCTCTTCTGTGACTATTGCTGGAATGTTTAAATGCAGACCACTGCAACATATTAATCCAACACAGCTTTAACAGCAGCACTGCTGTCCTCAGCACACACCCACTGATGTAATCTCTGAACACAGCAAGTGTGCCCAGCATCTTCAGCATGATTTTATTCCTATCATCTCATGCGATAAACACCTTTTCCCATTAGTCTTTCAACACTGACAGTTTTAAATATAGGTAGTGCTCTTGAGCTACAATTTAAAATGCTAAATTTCAAGGAGAAAATAAACTTGTACCAGCATGCTTTCAAACTGTCTCAATGAGAGAAGTACATCAGATAAAAATCAATGCATTCTTACCTTGCAGACAGACCTCACAAATCACGACCAACTCAGAAGTTCCAGTTAAACTGTAACTTCACTCCAGCCTCTGCTTTCATTACAAACCCACCAAAATATGCAAGACTTATCACCACTCAGGCATAAAGAGCAGGCCCACAGTATATGTGAGTCAAGCATTACCATCCACAGAGAAAACAAAAAAAAAATCCTATCCATCCCACCCCTCCTCAGCTCTGTGCAAGGACACAAGTAAAAAATTTCTGGAAAACCATAGAAACATTTGGTTGGAAAACACTTGTAAGGTCATCAAGTCCAACCATTAACCCAGCACTGCCAAGCCCAGTACTAAACCACGTCCCTAAGTCTACACATCTTTTAAGCACCTCGAGGCTGTTTCTTTTTGTCCTGAGAGAAGAGACCAACCCCCACCTTACTACATCCTTCTTTCAGGGAGCTGTAGAGAGCAATAAGGTCCCCCCATGAGCCTCCTTCTCTCCAGGTTAAATACCTCCAGCTCCCTCAGTTGTTCCTCCTAAGACTTGTGCTCCAGACTCTTCACCAGCTCTGCTGCCCTTCTCTGGACATGCTCCAACACCTCAATGTCCTTCTTGTAGTGAGGGGCCCAGAACTGGATGCAGGATTCGAGGTGCAGCCTCACCAGTGCCGAGTACAGAGGGACAATCACTGCCCTGGTCCTGCTGGCCAAACTATTTCTGACACAAGCCAGGATGCCACTGGCCTTCTTGGCCACCTGGGCACACTTAGATTAGATGGGGTTTTTTTCTTCGATGAATTAATTAATATAATTGCATCCCACAAAAAAGAATCATGGTATGGGACAAAAATTTTGTGTATGCACTGTTGTGTTTTAAGGCTGTGGTAGCTGTATGCCACCTCAACTGTTACACTTTCTAGCACACTTCTGGTAAAATACTACGCATTCTGTTTGTGCCGCCAATAATTCTCTCAATATGAAAAAGCACTTTATTGAAAACTTCTAGAAGAGTACAGTGGTCACAACTAAAGCAGGAATCTGGCACATAATGTGCTCAGAATTTTTTACAAAATAATTACAATCCAGGAAAAAAAATGCCTACATAAATCAGTACAAGTATCATAAAGTATAAAAGCTACAAGACAAGAAAATTATAGTTCTTTCAACGCAAAATAGGCTCCAAGAGCTGTATGCTGTTCTCACACCTATAATGATGTAACTTTCATTCGAGAAATTATTTCATTCACAAAACTGTTGTTCTTTGCCAGCACATCATTTCTCAGCTGTTTCAGCTTGATTTTGATGTCTTCTTCTGACATGTCTGTCAGGGGCAATGCTTTCACTTGACAAAGAAAATCTTGAATTATCTTTTCACCTTCCTGAAATGGAGGGAAGAGAAGTAAAAGAAAACAGAAAGAATGTTTAGATTGCAAGCAGGATTTTTGCAAATTCCCTAAAGATACAAAGCACTGTTCATCATCAGAAAATCAGTGCAGGCAAAAAACATGGTTGTTTTTGCACTTGCTATCAAGTTTTCAACACCAGAACAATGCAGTTATACTGGCATCAGGAGTTCTTTCCCCTTTCAGTCCCTGAGCAAAAAGCATCAGTTCATCAGCAGAAGTACAATACTTAACATTGAGATGTCCTATATATGTTCCACATTCAATCCCAGTGTGCAGCCACATGAGGTGAGGACTGCCAGCAACAACAGCATAAGAATGGCCATATTACCCAAACTAGTTACTTTTAGAGGGGACTGTAAATCAAAAGCAATGTTTCAATATGCAAAAGGAAAGAACAAATTGTAACCAAGCAACTGGAGAGTGGCCGTCACCACGGAGAACAGATGATAATTAAGCTTTATGCATATGCTTTTATACAAACAGGCGAAGTGGAACTTCTAAACAATCTGACTTGAATAGCAAGAACAAACATTTCAGTGAACAGTATTCAGAATCCCCGTATTGGAAACAATGTGCCATAATACAGAATTTTGTCCAGTCCTCTGTATTTTAGAATTCTACTAAAAGGTTTTCTTAATTTTCCCCTATCATTTAAGGCTAATGCAGTTTTCAGTGCCCAAGTCTCCAAAGCACTCAGAAATGTAATAGCACACTTTTCCCTCTAAACGTGATGTCAGCCAAGGCAGATAAATTGCCTGGGTGAGACATCTAAAGCTCTGTCATTCTATTGCCTAGAGAGTTTGTGAAATATTATGTATTACTGAAATATCCAAGAATAAAACATGATGCTGTATTTGTCACAAGTGTTTGCTGTGTCAATTTAATTTACATCAATGTATGACCGTGCAGCCATGTCCAACTAATCTAAAAATTTCTTCACCATGACATCTAGCACATTGACAAAGGAAAGGTAATAGTGGAGCAACTGAGGTAGTTGGAAAGAAAATCTCCTGGCAGTAAAAGTACAACAAAACAGAGATCATTCATCTACAACATCAGATCCACTTACTGAGTCAGGAACAAACGCAGTTGACCTCTGAAATTGAAAATAAAGTAACAGATAACAGCCTCTGTTTAAAGTAAAGGTTTTTTAAATGTAGAAAGTGCTTTGGATATGGACTAACACTTCAAGGCTTCCATACACTGGAGTATTACCAAGATTGCCAGGAAGAGATAAATGAGGTGCAAGGCTGTGAAGTTTCAGATCGACTGCTGGGACACAGAACTAAGATCTATAAGCATATTTCTATGCACACAGCAAGGAGGACCTGCACTGGTGAAAACCAATGCAAGCTATAAGGCAGCACATGGATTTCCTAGAAGGCTGCCACAGATGTCACTGGAAGGATTCTTAATCCAGCAACAAGATGACACAGGACATCCTGAGAAAGCTTCCTGCAAGCCCTTGTTTTCTTGCACACTGCCTGCTAACGAAGCTTCTTTAAAAAGAAGGCAAAGGGAGAAAAAACAGTTCACTCAACATTACACAATTGTATTATACAATGTAGACATGATCAGATCTACGATGAGATGTGGGTTTCCTCAACCTGTGCTCAAAGACCGTGCAAAGCCAAGAAGATTTTACTTCCCAGTTGAGTAGAGAAAGCCAAGCTAAAATTCTCTCATGTGAAATGGGAAGAACTTCATAACATCTGTAAATCAGACATTCCAGGTCCTTTGATATGATCAGCTTGTGAGATGTCTTAGTACTGATGGGACACAGAAAGGCACAAAGGAGAAAGCTGTGTACTCAGCTTTTCTGTGATGTGAACAGATCTGAACACATTGAGCTTTAAGAAATTGGCACTAATGAGCTCTCAAACAAGGGGGAGCAAAACCAGGTGCAATCCAACTGCGGAGCTAAGAATAATCTACACAGTTATAATAAAGCTTTGTCTTAAGTCCCAAGAAACTTTGCACACAAACTAAACAGTCAACAAAAGCGATGAACACAAAATTCTGGCTTGGTTCACAGAATAAATAAAACTCCAAAGGTCAGGCAGAGACATGGTCCCTTGTATGACCCCAGTTGTTCACCAATCATACCTAACTGGTGATCACTATTCTTTAAGAAAAAAAATGAGTTTCAACCTCACGACTACATCTTTAGATAAAATTCTTGCCTATGTTAAGTTGAAATGAATCTAAATCAAAACCCGCTATCCCTGAACATCTCTTCAATTCTTATAAACTTCATAGCTAAAACATTTTGTTATGGAAAAATGTATTAAAGGTAATTATCCTCAAGCGCTGGGGGAATCTGAATCCTTAAACTATTTTGCTTGAGCTATTCCAGCAAAAAAACTTTTAAAAAACATTTCTGATAGCAAACCTCTCTCTCTCTGTAGGGTTTCTTGGCTGATGGTTCTCCTTCAGAGTCCTTGGACTTGCCAATGTTCTGAAACTCCTCCAGCTCCAAGGCTTTCGCTCTTGCACTTTCTATCACATGTTTTGGGAAAGCTGCCAACTCTGCTACATGTATTCCAAAACTCTGGTCACAAAAACCTGGATGCAGAGAAATAACCCAAGAGTTAACAGTGCTCAAAAGATAATATGGCTACATAGAAATTATACGAACAAGCTTGTAATAGTTCTCTGTTCTGAAGAATTAAGTTTGTATCATCATTTGGTTCTCCCCAACACTTTCTGATTTACCTTTTGAACTAAACCTGATAACACAGACTAAAGAATATGCTCTTATTTAATTAAGCTCTCTTAGAGCAGTAATTGCAGAGCTCCAAAGTGCTTCAGGAAGAAATGGAAAATTCTTCAGGCAGAAAGAATTTCCCTCTAGTACCTGAACGACATTGAATAATGATTTTTATTAAAGCACTTCGGCACAGTCTGTAGTATATAGTAATTTGCCTTTTTTTAATATATATATCTCACACTTATACAATATAAATTAGTTATTTATATAAATATATAAGTGTGTGTATGCATAAATATTAAAAATGTTGCATTCTCAAACATCCCTTTTCTCCTTTGCATCTGTACCACATAACTCCTCAGTCTCCAGGAGCCCCCTTTAATTATATCAAAATCTTTCAACTTTAAGTCTACACTTATTTTAATTAATACATGGTTTATAACACTTGGTTGAGAAAGAAAAGTTCTCATAATTGCTCAAAATATCTAAATTATACATGGTTACATAAAACAATTTTCAAAATCTGTCAACTTCATTAGTTTACATTACCATAATTCCATTTGGCATCCCACAAATATTACTACATCCTTTTAATTCTGGTCTCCAGCCAAGAGTTATGAATAAATGAATTACACATGCAAAATGACAGTTAACTAATCATCTATTAAATGATTATCCAAAGAAGAGGTAAAGGAAAACTTAGCATTTAGATTTTTTTCTGTTTCATTAACCTTGTAATCTCTTAAACTTCTCAAAAGGAGACTACCATTTTTAAGCAGAAACTAGTCTCCTTGATTTTATACTAAAAACACACACCTTCCCAGACACAAAGCTAACTCAGTTCTCACTCAGAGAATCCTGAGCAGAGGCCTGGAGAACAGTATTACTGTGTCTCCTCTTTCAGAGATCTTCTCACACTCTTGAAGCATGAAGACAGGGTTGAACATACTGTATAAAAAGTTCCTTGTCACGCACTTCAGATTTAGTTATGCATTTCAAATGACATGAAACCTGTTATTTGTTTCAAAACACAGCTGTATCCAAGCTGCCTCTACTCACATCTTTGTCAGAGCAACTTAACACTTCCAAAAGGGAAAGAGTACAACACTAAATGCAAAAACTTATGTGAGAGAGATCCAATTTTAGACCAGGTATTTTAAGATGAAGACTTCATAACGTTGTATTTCTTCTGTAGATAGATAGATAGATAGATAGATAGATAGATAGATAGATAGACAGATACAAACTATTGTGCCTCTACACTCAACAGCACTTACAAGAAAATGGATGGAATGAAAAGACATTGCACGTACACAGAAGAGAGGGGTATGACTGAAAACAGCAAAGATGATTCAAGAAAAATATGAAACTGGGCTTCTAAAATTTTTATCAGGACCCGAATAGTTACATTAATACAGGTATAAAAAACAAAAGGAGTGGGTTGGAGAAAGAAAATTAACCCAACTATCTGGGGAGTATTAGGGGATTTTATCCTAAGAGTTGCTATTCCAAAGGATGTAGAAGGTAGGTTTTGATAGTGTATATTAATTCCCTCCCCAACCACCCTGCTCAAAATAAGGCATCTAAATAAAGAAGGCTTGTTTGAAGATAATGTACATCACCAGCTCCCGCTGCACCAAAACCACTCATAGTTTCAATGTGTGCTTGCAGCAGCTTATTACTATATTTTTCTTCAGTTCCCATGCCACACTAAATCATCTTCTAAGCACTGATTTGAGCAATGCATTCAGAGGGCTCTAAACCATCACTTAGTGGAAGGAGCTCAACATATGCTGGAGAAGATGGGAAAGAGCACACTTGGGAAGAACCATAGACACTGGCTCTCCATGGGCAAGGCTGGGTGCCAGGACCGCAGCACTCTGGACTAATACTCAGAAGCCTGGAAAAGTGCATGAACCAAGAGCATTTCTAAGGAATAAAGATCCCAAAAGGCAAGGACTCAGGGTTTAAAGAAACAAGGCTGTGGCAACCAGAGCTAATCTACCCAGCTGTAAGCAGACTCTCAGTAAAACCAGAGGAGCGCAGTACTTCTGGTCCTGCTGTGATTCCCTTTGTTCAGGGCAGCCTCCTCATCTTAGAGAAAAGTATCCAAAATCTAATTGGAAGATTATAGCCAGAGGGGAATACCAAATTAGAAATGGTCATACATGTAATCAAACGGCAAGAAATGAAGTAATTTCATGGATTTAAAACCAAAAGAAATGAGTAAGAAATAGTGAATTAGTAATGTCATAGGAGCAAAACTTGCATGGTACCACTCCAGGGAGGCTCAGATCAGGATATAAAACCACATTTACCAATTATCTAAGGACATTTAATAGTATGGTGATAGCCTGTGAAGATTATAAAAAATATCTTTAAAAGCATCTCAGTAAAATTTGATAGCTGGGCAGCATACTAATTACATTTCAGAACAATATATGCCAGAAGGAACGAACTGAGAAGTCCTAAATTGCCTAAAGAAATGAGGAAATAGTGGAGAGAGTGCCAAGATAACACATACTGAACATGCACTGTTCACAAATAGCAGAGTTATTAGGATGAACAAGGCAAGGATGAACAAGGCAAGCAAAAGTAAGTGTTTGATATGTCAGCATAACAAAACAGCTTTTAAAATGAGGAACATAGTACAGTAATTGTACCAGTAAGATTAAATCCTTAACGAAAAAGATATAGGTAAACGTCAGTCTCCAGGATTTGAGATGAGACATGGACTAGCTCCTTAACCTTAACAAGGATGGATGATACTGAGTAATTCTTTTAGTAAAGTTAACAGCCTAAGTCCTCAAATAATTATTCCTTTTTTGAGAAAAAACCACTCCACAAGGTAAGCTGTTGATCAGATCCAGTCTAGCCAGAGTGCTCTACAGGAGCCATGTTCTACCTATTTGAGAGTCATCTAACTCATTCCTTCATTGTGGAACTCAGAAAAGGAAAATTAAGAGGTATTTTTAAGTGAGAATATAAAGTAACAGTACTCTGCCCATATTTTAAATCAAAATATCAGTCCAGAGGTTGCCAACCTGACCAAAATGCTCTAATGAGAACGATAAAAAAATCACTGTAGGGTTGACAACTAAATTAGAAGGCCATAAATGAGCACACCTTGCAAGCCACAGTTACACAGCCCTCCTTTATGTAGCATAAATACAGGCTCCTGCTGAAGGGAACAAGAAATGATTGGGGATATAGAGAAGCAGGAGGAACTGCTTACTGCAGTGAACAGATTAAATTTATGCCTAATAAAAAATTGTTTAATTTAACACTGAAGGAATA
Organism: Corapipo altera; assembly: GCF_003945725.1. Classification (NCBI taxonomy): domain Eukaryota; kingdom Metazoa; phylum Chordata; class Aves; order Passeriformes; family Pipridae; genus Corapipo; species Corapipo altera. The sequence goes on from NW_020884931.1 coordinate 2,633,672, forward strand.
ACTGGATCCACTAAAGGATTTTAATTAAATACATCTAACTGATTTTACACTAACAAAACAGGCTACTTGTTGTTTCACCATGATGCCATTTGCTAAAAATAAACCATATGATTTTTCCTACATCAAACTACTGCATAAATTGGGCAACATAAGGCTAAATCTTATCACAATGAAATAGACATTATTAAAAATTGCCAGTACAAAAAAGTTGCACTCATTTCTTTTAAAAGAACAGTTTAAGGAACATAAGTATTTTCTACCAGCACATCAAAATGGCTGATTTAAGAAAACAGAAAATAACCCTTTGGAACCATTCCCTCTGGTCCTTAAAAAAGGAAAAGGGAGTGACTCAAAAGCACCAACTTGAGTGGCAGAAATAACCTAGAAGTCTTAACAAATAATCATCAACATCATCACCAACTGTGTTCACACATGGTCAGAGCTCCTGCCATACACACTCTCTATGGACAGAGAAGAACGTGTCTATTATAAACCCAAAGCCTGAAGTATGACATTAATTTATTCCCTCCCATCAAGACTTTTTCCTCTCTCAGGGCAAAATGAAGTTTACCCTGATTCACCATACACACAGTCTTACCTTCCTTGACACGATAAAGCATCGTCAGTGTGTCATCAGTGGTCAGAGCAGTAACATGTAGGTTATTTACTGTTGGCACTTCGTCAGCAAGAGCTGTCAGTTCATGAAAATGTGTAGCAAACATAGTGAAAGCACAGATTTTGGTAGCAATGTATTCTGAGATAGCCCATGCTAAGCCAAAGCCATCATAGGTTGAAGTTCCTCTTCCCAGCTCATCAATAATTATCAGGGAGTTTTCAGATGCTGTCCTAAAAACACAAGAGCATTTTATAATGTTTGAGAACAGCATGAGTTCAGGATATTGGAGTATCACAAGTTATGAAGAAGCAAAAGACCTTTCCTATTTACATAACAACATACAAATAAAGTGCAAACATGGTGTCACACAGATCATTCCAAATCAGTTGCTTTGTCCCGTTCAGACTTTGGCCTCCCAGTAGCAGCTCTGTACTGACCACTGAAATAAACAGAAGGCAACTTCAAGAACTTATGAACCAGCTAAAAAGGCCTTGAGATCCTCCACTGAGGTTCTTCTACACAAAAGAAAAACATCAATGCATCTTTCTTAGGGCACCTCCTTCCCCATCAGCACCAACCAACACAACCAAATAAGCACAGGACTTGCCTAAGGATTGAAGCAGTTTCCAGCATTTCAGCCATGAAAGTAGACACGCCTTTCAGCTGACTGTCTCCTGCTCCCACCCGAGCCAGGATACAATCCACAATGGTTATTTCTGCAGAGTCACACGGAACAAAACACCCAATCTGGGCCATAAGAACAATCACTCCTGTCTGCCGGATGTAGGTTGATTTTCCCCCCATGTTAGGGCCTAGAGAAGAAATTTTGCAAAAAATAATTTTAAAAAACCATCTTTTTACAATTCAACAGTTCTTTTAGAGGAGAACAGGCTCTAAATTAAAACAAAGAATGTTTAAACTTATAACTCTCTTGCCAGGAAAAAGTAGCAAACTTGTCTAACAGGTGCAACAAGTGGCTCCAGTACTAACAAGGCTGGTTTGGTTCGTCTTACTCACTGTGCTTTTGCAAAAAGAAAAGTGATCAGAGAGCATAAGTTTTAGGACTTTTCAGAAGTACAAGCAGTCATCTAAAATATGTGTTCATACCTAAACCTTTAAAGTCATCAGTATTGCTGCTCAAGAATAACATCAATTTTTTTTCACCTCAAAAGACAATTAAAATTTCCCTGTAAAAATGAAACAGTTTAGATACTGAGTGGGTACAAGCTAATGGGTGATTTAAAATCAGCAAACCCAGATATTAATAAGTTAATTGTAATGAAGTACAAATGAAATAAAAATTATTTTCCAGAAAACTGATCATTAAAACTAATTTTATGCTTTTGCTAACCAGAAAAACAAGTGTCTTACCATGAATTTTTTCAGATTTTCAGTTTTGCTTTTTGATTATCTTAGAAGCATTCGTTAATCATTCTCTAATTTCAGATCTTTGCTACTCAGAATGTATGTCAAGGACATATGGATGGAAATTAAGATTCAATTAAATCTATAAACACTAAAAATGTTTTCCTGCGTAGTAAAATTATCTTAATTACACCAGAGAAAAGGGTAAAAAATGGTACCGTCATTGAAACATGTTTTGCATTTAAAATCAACCTTAATACTTAACAAAGAAAACACTAATGAAGAGGCTGCTTAAAATCTTGCATACAAAAGATGCCTATGTGGCTACAGTACAGTTGATACCCGGTGGAATTTTCCAAATCACTTAAGCAGTTTCAGGTTCTCCAGCTCCTGAGGTTGCCTGGTTTGTGGAGTTACATTCACTAAGGCACAGAAAACATTAAAGAAGGACTAAATTCTTTTTTTCTACTGTCCTAGCAGCCTCTCTCTTCATGAATGACTCTTTTGAAATTAGTGATCGCCTTCTACAAAGAGTGCACCATAACTACAATCACAATAACCAAATCCATTAATATTAGTTTGGATGATGAGAAATATGCCTGTATGTGCAGAAACATGTAGAATATCCATAATCAAAGGTAACATTTCACAAGAATATTGTGGACACTTTTTTTTAATATAATAAACGACAGTAGCTTACAAACACCCTCTCTTCTTTCACAGAGCTAAATCCTATTCCCCATTCAGAAAGAAAAGTACTTTGCTAGCTGTTTGTTGATTAGAGAAATTGTTTTGACAGAGTTCTATCAAATTGCTGGTTTGTTTTGCTTATTGTTGGTTAGGTTTTTTTTAAAAAAACATCCTTATTGGAAATACTCAAGACATTTATAAAGTAAATAACAACAGAAAAAGAGAACAGAAATATTTACCAGTAATAATGTGGAACATCTGCTTGCCCTTCTCGAATGTAACATCATTGGGGATGAAAGCCACCTCGTCCTGCATTTCGAGGCAAGGATGCCTTGCACCTTTCAGCACAATCCTCCCCTGTCCCTTTTCCAGAATGACGGGACGGACAAACGGCACCGGTGCTCCGTTGGACACGTGAGCAAAACTGACAATCACATCTAACTGAGCTATCACGTCGTTCATTGTCTGCATTGGCTCTGCATAACCTGTTTTGATTAGGGAGATACACAAATTCCATACTGTTAGCAATTTTTTTTGCCCTTGCTGAAGAGGTGTCTTAAAGCCTGTAGTGAGCCCATAAAATTAGTTCATCTGCATGAACAATTTGGTTCATGGTGGCAGTCACCTTCTGGGAGAGTACAAGATGTAATCCTGAAGTTCCCATGCCTTGAATACTAAGGGGACTTCTTCAGACTAAGACAGGGGAGAGGTGAGGCCATGTTGACTATTTTGCCTCAACACCCAGACAGTGAGAAACAGCTTATCCTAGTACAGGAAGGAAAACGCTCGCAGTGGCAGATGGCTGGAAATCCAGTACCTTTCTTTCCTCCATAACACACTGCATTCTGATGCTCAGGCGAGCAAAGAGACACAGCACAGACACTTCAGGCACAGCAACCATCTATGTTTATGTGAATGATGGGAGGGAGAGGTCTATGAGATACACTGCCTGTGATACCAGAGCACCAGACTAGATGGCCCAGCATCCCCAGTAACAGTTCTTAAGTTTTGGTGTTTGGTTTTCTCCAGTGAAAGGGATGAGGTACAGGAGTCTACAGCCCAAATTCCCCAATGTCTCTTTTGCTTTTGGTGAAGAATACTAAAGAATGCTCTGTCAGTAGGCAATCTTGGAGCAAAATATATGGTAATTATTTATGAAAACAAGGATTTTTTTATTGTACCATTTAAGCAATGAGTAACTTGATCTTATATTGCATACCAACGTCCTTCACAGACCTCGGGTCCCACTCCCTCAGTTCTCTGTTGTCCTTTACCACTTCTGCCATTTGGGTGAAGGTGCCCAGAGTCAGGGAGGCAGGTGAAGGATAGATGTGGCCTTTATGGGCTTACTTTTGTCCCTTCCATGGGATTAGCATTTGCACACACCTCATCACTGCCCATTTGTAGCAATGCCAGGAAAGGGTCTGGCCACAGAAGACAACATATTTCAAACTTCCAACAACGGTCTGAAAGCCACACCTCACTTTTCACGTTAATTCTGTGGGGAATGAGAGCCTCTACAGAAGGCTCTCAAAGCAACTGCAAGTCTTCCCAGCATTCCAGACTGTGATACCCATCAAAACTGGCATTTTCACCTGAAGCAATGCTAATGATTTCCTTAACAATTGCATCCTGAGCCTCTTCATACTCTTCTCTGTTCCTTTTATATTCTTCATTGACAGAGCTCAGTTTGCTGTGAAAAAAACAATAATATTTAGAAGCCGTGGTGTTCTGTCTTCACCTGCAATGCCAAACTTCTGGCCTCCTCATCTATGAGCCAATACCGGTTGTCCCCCACCTGTCTTAAGAGCAAGGTTCAGCACAAGGACCACAAAGCAACTAATCTACAATTCGTTCACACCAGGATATCTGCAATATTAATTCCAAGTTGAAGAACACCCACAAGGGCCAAACCACCAATTCCAGCATCAACACATGATTCTTCAAAATCTTCCAGTAGTTGTTTGCTATAGACACTCTGTGTGATAAGGACTATCGCTTAAAGCTGAATTTCTGGCCGTTTTGCTATGGGATGTGGCACATTATAGAACTGGTAGAGAAAAACTGCTGCTAAGCAACTGTGTAATTAGCCCAGAGTCCTACAGCAGGCTTATCAGAGCTGAAGGCATTGACTTATTTCATTTAGTAAAAACCTCAGTGAACTACTGTCACTAAAAACAGATTCTAGTCTTCAAAATAAGGCAAGCTGAAACCAAGAGTTTAAACAAGTCTTTAGTTTGCTCAAGCTCATCTCTCAAACAAGGAACATAGTCTGCAAGACTGAATAAGAAACACACTCAAGTAGTGTACCCACACTATAAGCAGAAGTCAGCCTTGTGCTTCTAGCACCACCAAGAGAAGCAACTATAACTCAAGTAAGTACAGAGAAGTCTGTTTTATTAGTGATGCATGGGCTGCTTCCCTAAGGGAAAGTAACAGATGACACAGAACAGGTTCTAAGTACCATCTTCTCAGTTACAGAAAAGCCTAACTTCATCATACATTTAGATTCATACCATATTTAGAAGCAGGGATGTTTTTAAAAAATATCCTCAGAGTAAATGTTAAAACAAAATGCAATTAAGGTTTACACTTTGTTCATTTAAGTAAATTGGTGTGAAATACACCAACACATTGGTTGGTGTGAACCAATATGTTTGCCCTCCTTTTCAAAGCAAAGGATTTATTGCTATGAAAGTGACTGATTAACAGAAAACAGTCACTACTGGTAATAGTCCTGTCTTGAAACCAACCTTCCCCTGTAGGCAGTGCTCCTCATACTTGTTTGTCAATCAAGATCTCTCCCTCAGTAAACTCCCTTCTCTGCTGCTAATTCCAGCAGGACCAGTTATACATAGAGCAGTACAAGCAGGGTTTGTCTGAAACAGACTGCATGATATATTAAATTCTGCTGCTTTTACCCTTCCAGGTAGCACATGCAGGAGACTTAAAAATTAATTTTCTCTAGGACCTGCCATTGACAAGCTTGTCAGAAGGCTGAAGTCCAACTAGTGGCTGATTATCAGAGGCATTTCTTAGGGTTGATACCAGGGCTGATACTATTTATGCTTTGATTAACAACCTGAATGATGGGGCTGAATAAACTCTCAAAGACTGTGAACAATACCACAGGAAGGAGAGCTGTCAGTACGCGGGAGGACACAGCTGCCATTCACTGGGATACCTACAGACTTGAAAAATAGGTGGACAACAACTTCAGCAAAGGCAAACGTAAAGTCCTGCACCTGGGATGGAATAACTTCACATAACAGTAGAGACTGTAGTCCAAACAATAAAAAAAATCATAAAATACTTGGGGGACCCAATGGACAAGAAGCTGAACACAAGGTAGCAGTGTGCCCTGAGGCAGAGAAGGCCAAGCCCATGCTGGCTGCACTAGCAAGAGTGGACCCAGCATGTTGAAGGAAGTAATTCTTCCCCTCTATTCAGCACTTGTGAGACCATATCTGCAGAGCTGTCTCTGTTTTCTTCTTCCCTGTGAGGGAGATCAAACCTGGAGCAGATGGTCACCACAAAGATACAGAGCTGGAGCACATGGCACACAAGGACAGGCTGACAGAAATGCCTGCCCAGGCTGAGAATCTGAAGTCAGCCCAGAGGGAAGAGGCACCAGACTCTTCTTGGAGGTGCACAACAAAAGGATGAGATACTAAGACCTCAAGTTTCTGAAAGGAAAATTCTCATTAGATCAGATCAGAAAAGTTTTCACAAAGAGTGATTCAGCACTGGAACTTGTGCCCTGCTAGGCTGTGAAGGATGCCTGAAGGATGGGCCCCTGGGCAAGGCCTTGGGCTACTGTAGATGGTATCTACTTTCCAAGGTGGATCTGCTTTGAGGGAGAGATAAGAGATTATCACCCAATTCTGCATATCTAACTTGCTACTTCAGTCTGCTCTGAGTAAAAACACTGAAGAACAGAGACATCTGATGACCAATGTAGTCCTTGCTCCTTCTAGAATGCTCTAAAAGAGCTAAAATTCAACCAAAAAAAATAGATTTTTTGCTCAGTTGACCTGTGACAGAACTGCTGTCCAGACAAGGAGACATTGAAACAGCATCAGCCTGAAGACTGGAATTTTTAAATAGCTTAATCAAAAGAGGCACTGAATTGATGTTCAATACATAGGAGTAACAGAAATTAGAGCATGACTTGGAACAAAAAAAAAGGTAATCACCAACAAAATTGCTGCATGTCATATTTGGTGATAAACATAAATAGCTCTTTCCCTACTGCAGCTTGTAAAAGTGTCTGTATAAACACTTCAGAGTGACTGCAATTATGCTACTTGCTGCAGCTAAAACGGAGGAATTAGCCCAAGTCAAAGGACCAAAAATAGCTAACAGTTGGCAATGGAGAATGCAGCTTTTAACATAAATTGTATGACTATTCTTCCTTCATGCCAGTCTTGCTCAATATTTCAATCTGTGAGCCAATTAAAAACACGAAAATTCAGCCATTCAAGATGCAGGGAAACCAGTTCATCGGTGTAATTAAAAAGGAACAATTCTATTACTTCACAATAGGCTTGAAAAAGCACCAAGATGACCTTGTACCTGTTGGTGAATTTCACACCATTCTTCTGTGTATCAACTATTGCATATTTTGAATTGTTGCGGAGAACTTTTTCCTCCTTGCAAGTTATTCGAAAGTGATGTCCAAACTGTGAATTTGTCTCCAGTTTGATACTTTTGCCAGCTTCCAAACCTTTTGGATGAAAAGAAAGAAAAAGAAAGCAACTGTATTATCACAAATCCAGCAGCCTGTCCTATTTCTGCTCACTGTTCCCCAGTTTCCATAAGCCGATTCAGCAGACTTGCTTTGGTTCTGTACAGGTATGAGAAATATCCAGACCTAATAGGAGCACACTGATACATTCTCTGCTCTTACACTGATATGCTCTGAAACTGCATATTCAAATCAGGCTCACAATTACTGTGTTGCTATGAATTCTCCAGAAAAGTGAAAAATGTTCATAGCAAATTGCAAGGGCATTCTGCATTGCTGCTGCAAGCACAGCACCTGTACTCTTGTGATCCTTCTACTAACACATACTTCTGCTGGTGAGATTTCTCATCTCATCCCTACAGGATCTTGTCTTTCCTTCTTTTCAGCCAGGTATCTTGTTTACGCTAAAAAAAGTACCAAGACTAAAAAAAATATGCAAGCCCTTAAAGGTGTAACCTAAAATGGTGTTGCCAGTTTTCTTTGCCACATTTGCATTAAAAGTTGGTGGCTTTTGTTTTTTTAAGTTGCTCTTTGAATGCCTGATTCATCAGCTGCACATGGAACTTTTTGCATAGGGTAATCAATTCTTTAAATGTCTCATTTGCTTATACACTACATTTTGCAAAGAAACATAAAAAGAAAACTAGCATGTCCTGAATGGACACTCAGGAGAACGCACGGGGGGTGGGGGGGAAGTTTCAATGCATGTCCTCAAAGGATGTAAAACAGAACTAGACTTAGCAAATAGTTTGATGTGTTACAGTTCTACAAAATGAATTCTGCAGTATACTGCAACACGCTTGATAATTTCTGAAATGCTTTGGAATGATGTCCTCAAAAAAAAATAAAGGCCAAGTTCTAAACGAAAAATCACTCTGTTTTCAACAGATTGTACTGTGACAACTAAAGTCACACCGATCCAACAACAAAATAATACAAACATACCTTAACTCCTCTATACCAGTTTTCATCACTTGATCGCAAAACATTTTACAAAGGAGGTAAGAATCAAAGGCAGTTCCAAAGCCTACCTAGTTCTTTGGCTGCAGTCTTTAACAAGGACTGCATTTGCTCTTCCAGTTCATTCATCTTCTCACTTAATTCTGCTAAATTAGGATCAAAAGAAGATTTGACAAGAAATTCATGATTCTCCACCTAGGGAAAAATAACAAGAAAAAATTCACATGAACAGAGGCAATAAAAAAAAATTACCTCCCTGATCATACACAGTGAAATGAATTCACTTAATCAGTTATTCAATTTTTAAAATACGTATAATTTTGTAATGCAATGTTCTTTATGATAGTTGGTGTCTGATTCAACTGCAAAACAAATACACCTCAAACACTCATTTTCTCAAATCATATACTTTACACAATCAAAATATACCAATTTAACAGAGTCCTTTCTGCTGAAATGAAGTTGCCTGCCTATTTAGTTACAAACAAGTAACTGAGCAGTAGGCAGAGAAAAAAGAGAAGTCAGGGGAAATTAAATTGTTATGTACATAATCTGTATGCTAGCCTGGACTTCTGCAGCTAATCCAGACAGAGTGTAAAAGGATGGGGCATTTCAAAACAAGAAGCCTTTGGAAACGGAAGTTTCTGAAACAGTAATTCCTGCCCAAAGGAGATTCAAAAGGTTATGGAAGGAACCTACTTAATATCACCAAAAGTCCTCCCCAATTTCAACTCAGCTCTTGAGTTGAAAAGCATACACAGTTCCTTCTAAACTTAACATTTTCAGAGGCACAGATTAAATAAATTGTATTTCATCTTTTTTCTCTCTCTTCCCCATGCTTCCACTGCCAGGTGGCTGTATACTGAAAGCACCAACAAACACTGAAGCTGCCCCAAGTTGAGGAGGAGGTTGGAATAGAGGGTTTTTCAAAGGCCTCTTATGATTCTGTGAAAGACAGGAATGGAAGTGACAGTTTCTCAACTTTTATTACAGCTAGGTAAATGAATAACCACATCCCACGCTTTTTGAACTCAGATGTTTCTTTTTATATTAGAATGGATTATTGACATAATTTAGTTGCTATGACAACCTACCCTTCAATTGCACTCAGAATAGAGCTGGTTTTGTTTGAACTCCCTAAAAATCTAGGGGGAATTTCAAGTCAAAGTGCAAGTTTTAACATTCATATAGACAAGGGTTATTCTCCTGGTAAAACCAGTGTTGACTTATCTATAGCTATTTTCCAGTATCTTGATGGGGAGGAAAAATCAAATCCAACATACCAGATTCTATGGTACTTGATTAAAAATAACTGACTTGTTATTCTGTTTAGGACAACAAAACGTTTTTAAAGTAGAACCTGAAAAGAAGTTTAAAGAGCTGGACTATGAAGGGTGAAGGCTTAGAACAGCTGTTAGTTAAAGAAAACAGAGTCCCAGGGCACACAAACTGCATCAACAGATGGCCTGTAACTAGTATAAAGCTATAAATTTCTTCATTACCATATATCACAAATTACAGCAACATGTCAATCAAACAGTCTTTCCATAAACAGTAAAAGGCAGCTGATGGATGCATAACACAATACAAAGAGATAAAATGCAGTGCTTCTGCCTTTGGAGAAAAGTACACGTGTTCAAAATTTTAAAGCCACTGCAGTTTCCACAGGTTCGACACCTTGCCCTTGTACAACATCTGGCACGAGGTTAGAGAGATTTCATACTTCCAGAGTCAACTGAGACTGACACTTATGGCAATCTTAAAACACTTCCCAAATTTACCAAAATTACTGAAAGACCCTGCTGAGAGAGGAACATTAAATACGTTTCTAACCAAGTACGTCCATTTCAAAATCCATCTTATCAGTTCTCTAACAAATATAATGGGAGAAAAGTAAAGTCAGTCTTTAAGCCTAAGTCAATAATTTTTCAGAGAGGCAAACTGTTAGTTATGAAGACTTAATCCCACTAAATTGCACCAAGTCTAATGAACTTAGAAGCAAAAAAATATGTAATAAACATATTCTGGCTACATTCTAGATATGAGACATATCACAATAACTTTAAAAATACAAAGAAGCAGAGAAATGACAAAATTACTTCTCCACTTTTAGTACTGATGAGGTTTTGAAAAATAGTTTCAGGTCACAGCATCCATGTATACAGAGCCTTTTCTCACTGGCTAGATAATTTCAGATAGCAGGTGAATATCCTGTTGATATTAAACTGCTATACTAATAACAGTCTTCATATATTCCACAGATAAATTATCACCAACTGCTTAATATAGAAGATCAATTAAATTTAGTGTGTAGAGCAGATTGCAAAGTTCAATAAGAAACTTTAATTGCCAAGTAAACCCCTCCCACACACCAGCCCATACCTTATCCATATCCAATGTTGTCTCTATCATCTCCAGAAATTTTGAGAAGTCAGAGTAGATATCATTAAGGGGTGTTATAAACACTGCCAACAACAACATCTGGTGAGCTCCTGTTAAGAACAAACAAGAAAAATTATCATTCACAAAACCCCACAAATTTACCAGAATTCACTTATCCAAGGTAAACAACACAACTACATAGCTGGTTAATTTTTACTAAGATGGGCTGTGATTATTTCACTGGAGTACGTGTACCTTTTCCTAAATTGGCATTATCCCACCTACACTCTGATCGAGTTTGTACCTATTCTGTCATCTTTGTTCATAACTGGTTGTATTCATTCCCTTCTACTATGAGTAAGACTACAGACAAGCAAAACTTTGAAAGTAAACCTGCTGTCTCAATATTACCAATTCTTGCACATAAAAAGTTGAAATGGCTTTAGTAAAAAGTGTAGGTCTTATCATACACAATCAGTTTTTAACTTTTCTTAAGACAAAATTACCAAAACTTGGGAATATTTAGTAGATTACAACACAGACAAATAGAAATAGAGGTGTATGTTATTTGATTTTGTTTTCCACAAAAAACCCAGATCTTTATAGTCACTGATGTTTCCACAAAACAGGAAGTCATCAAAATTAAACTAGTCTCTTCCAAGGTATCTTGTTAGCACAGATACTTTGTGCCACTAATTGACATATTGGTTGGAAGTCACCAAAAGCAGTTTACAGTTAACATGCACAAATATTGCCAATTTTGTGAAAGAAGTATTTTCTTCAGGTCTACAAATAAGCACCTACATCCAGCAGCCAGCTCTGAAAACATTCTGTCAGGAAGTAAATGTTTACACCTTTGCAGCCACTTCAAGTTATGATTTAATCACAGAAAGATTAGCATTATTGACTATGTGATTTACAGAAAATGTCTCAAACTGAATCCAATACTAGGAGTTTAGAGTCACAGGATTATGTACAGAATTATGGTATTTGCCTCTAATGTTTGCAGGCAAGGCTTTGCACATTAACAGAGAAATACAGAATTGAGCTCTGTCTATTCCGCAGCCTCTCAATTTCTCACCAGACAAGGGAAAAAAGTCCTAATCTTTCATAAGAAAAATTTCCATACAAATTTATAGAAGTCACACAGTGAGGACATGACTACCCAAGGGAATCTCTCTTCTCTCTCAGCTCTGTAATTCAAGTAGAAAGAAAATGTTTGGTTTGATTCCTTTTCCTCCCATGCCTTTTTGCTTCCCCACTCCCTCAAGCTTTTAAAGTTAAAGCTCTAAACTGATTAGTCTCTATTACTGGAGAAAAAAATTATATATTATTGAGAGATTATTTAACTTGTAAAAATGGAGTTTTCTGCTGATTAAAATCTTAAAAACCAAGAGAGAGATGAAATAAAGTACAGCTTGTTTTTTATTCCAAATCTCTTGCTTGGTCTCATTCAGTATTTTCTTCTCCTCCAGTAAGAAGACACCTAGAAAATAAAAGGAGTCAGCAAAGAAGGAAGAGACTGAAGAGCAGAAAACCTTCACATCCACTCTTCAGAGTGGACTTAGCAGAGTGGACTTAGCAGAGTGGACTTTAGCAGAGTACATGGTACACACCATGAAATGATCTTCAGTATTCCCGAATTAATGAAAAATGATTGTGCTTGAACCTGAAGTAGCTATTAGAATTTCTTTTACTGAAAGGAGTAAGTTAAGTAGGGAAGTTTCATTATATCATTTCATTATATTATTTCATTATTTAAGTTTGAAGAGAACATCTTCAGACACCACAGAACAATATCGCATTCAAAAATTAAAATATATTAATTTATTAAGTAAATAGAATCCCAATGTATTTACATATATTTATTATATGGTCAGAACTGATACATTGCAAAATTTATTTACACTTTCAGTCCAACTCGAAACTCAGTATCCAGCATTTGAAGGAAGTAAAACAGTGGAGTTAGTAAATACTGAGGCTTTTTAAAAGCTATATGGGTACACCTTTCTTAAAAGCATAACACCCATCATTAAGAGAATATGAGCAAGAAACACCATTGAAAAATTCTAAATGAAGCTCAACATGTTTTGCACCTGCATAGAAAAGATGCATAGTTAAAAAAACCACTTTTGCACCTACTCAACATTATCAGCATGTAAGCTAACGACTGAGAGAAAGACTAATGAACCTGTGTACAGTCAAAAGCACAGATGCATACTGATCACAGAGCCTATCTGTTCCCAGGTACAGTTTTTAATTTAAACCATAATTTACTTACTGAAGTACAGAGAAGTGTTTATTACACACATTAAAAACGTGACTATTAATATGGTTTAAAAGTGTTGGATAGAAATTAAAATCAAGCACTAACCTTCAGACTTGAAACACAGTTAGTCTGGCAACAAACTGACACTATCCAGGGAATACAGACAAATCTCATGACTAAGTGCACCAGCCATTTTGATATCATAATTGAAATTGGGATAAAAGGAAAAGAATGATGGAAATTGGGATAAAATATAGTACAGTTTACTAGAGGCAGATCATACACATATAGTGTAACATCTCTCTGAGATGATGAATGCCTAAAACAAAGGGAAATCTGCAGACCTAATTTGGGCTGTTCTAAAGCATTCAGCAGGGTGTCACAGGAGATGTTAAGGTGCAAGGTCCATGATTTATGAAATGATCAGGAGGCAGATAAAGGGGACATCACCCACTTGCAAAGGATGAAAGAGTTGAAAGGACATCAGCAATACAGTCCCTCCAGGGCTCAGACAAGCATTTATCTCTAAAAGATATGTGAATTTATATTATTGCACAAAAGAAGGCTGCTTACAAAAGCCACTAAAATATACAAATTGGAAGATACCAGTAGATTATATTGGAATAAGATGAATCAGAAATAGATCAGCACTAACTGACCTTAGAAACTGGGCTAATAGAAATGAAGTAGAATTTAACATGGAGTAAGATGACACTGATATATAAATGTGTTTCCACTATGAGTAAGGGAATAATCAGCTGGATATGAGAAAGGAGGGGAAACAGCCAAGTTTTGATCACAACATGGTTATAATACACCAGTGCAACAGTCTTGGAAAGAACAGTACCTGAAACAGGCAATAAAAGGTATTTCCAAAAGCAGAGGAGGGGGGATTCAAATCACTGTATACAGAATGGTAAAAATACACCTGAAATCCAGCATCCAATTTCTGTGTCCTGCATATTTACAGTCTTAAGATAAAGAGTGTCCATTTGAGATGGGAAGGAAGATGTTTCAGTAGCTTCTTGAAGACAAAAATCCTTTAAGTACCAACATTTTATGCCCCAGTAATTTGAGTAATGAACTGCTGCTCCCTTTTGCCAGCCATAGCAAAATGATTTGATGACTCAGAGTCCTTTCCCATCCGTCTAAAACAGAAGAAGTCATCTTCACTCATTAGCTCCCTCCTCAGGTTTCACCACCCATAAAAACAAGGATCTCAATTAAGCAATGCTTCACACTGAGGGAAAGGCAATCACTGCTGAGCACTTCATGGTATAGTTGCTCCATCTCCCCACAGCCGTTTATGAGGTAAGAAGTTCAGAAACTGGCAGATGCTCAGAATGGTCAAAAATCTTTCTGGCTTCCCATCCCTTGATGAGTTAAAACATTTTGTACAGTCACAAACAGAAATATTACCAGACCCAGTCTGAATCAGTCACATACATTCAAAATTATCAGACCATTCATGTAGTTTAAACAGGTGGTACAAGCACAAAGAAAAATAAAAATAGCACGTTGCCTATTTTAAATTATCTTTGATATACTGCTGGTGATTGCCCTACTAAGGCCAACTGATTCACATGTAGAACAGCAAGAACCTTTTGCAGTCTATTAATTTTTCCATATGGTGAGCTTAGCAGTTTGCCTTACACAGCTTGCTCCTCAAAACTTCTAAAAATGGAATTGTTTTCCTACCCCAATGTTATGACAGAGAAACTCTGTTGATCCAAATGACAACTAATAGAAAAAGAAATAAAGACAGGAAGCCAGCATTCTGACCTAATACCTCAGTTTAAGATGGGAATCCAAGAGCTCCATGTCAAGGCTAAAACAAGTAGAGCCTGTTTGGAAAAGCCAAAGGGACATGACTGAGGCAGCTAAAGAGTGGCACAGCTCTTTAAGAACAAAAGCAAACAAAAAAGTTGTATCTGCCAGTTCCTTCCCAGCTTCAGATTTTAACTGCTTTTGGAAATAACACAGCCAGCAACTAAAAATTAATTTATTTTAAGATTAATATTTTAGAAGATTTAAGTTTCATTACCTAAAGTTATAAAACTATAGTACAGAAAAGTATAAGGCACTGGGTAGCTTTACTGCCTACTCAAATACAGGAGAGAGAGTTTTGCAACCATACCGTTTCAAATAACAGTTCTCTTTAAGGTTTTGGTGTTTGCTTTATGTACAGAGATTTTCAAACAAATTAATGGGCTTCTACAAAATATGCTTTCTGGCAGGTTGGGACTGCTATTGCTAAATTGAATCATCCCTTCATTATGCTGATTTTATCCTGCATTTTCTTGGCTACACACAGAAAAGAAAAAGAAATAGCAGCATTTATGTTTTCTAGAATTGCCTGTCACAGTACTGCTCTTCCTACTAATGAAGATCAGACAAAACTCTGCCACATTACTCGTATCAAATACAGCACTTTGATTTAAAAAAAAAAGCCACTCCATTATACTAATAATGCTTAAACTGATTTTTTTTGTGTTTAATTACAACCCAAAGTGCAAAATGTCTTCAAAAGGAAGACAACAATATCGTATGTATGTTATCTTTTTTGTAAGATCATAATAACACACACAATTGGTCAGAAATTCTTAGAGACACGTCCAGATCAAAGATTACCACACCATCACCCAAGTATTCAAGTATTAAAGTTCTAGTATTTCAGGTACACACTAATTGGAACACTTATTCATGTAAGGATTTGGCTATGTATATTATTAAGTATTTGACTGACATTTCATAATTTCAGCTCATTTCAAATTCAAATGTGTTTAAGTTTTATCCTTGCAACAAAAGAACACAGGAAAAAAAGTCATTTTTGGAAATCTACACACTCTTTCTTTGCATCATCAGTATATTATGAAACACTGAAAATAGATGGGGGTAGTATTACCTTCATGTTTTTCTAGTGCTTCTACAACATTAGGCACTTGATTAATAGCCTGGTACATTCGGTAACAGTCCTGTAAGTTTGCTGCTTGCCTCTGAAATTTCTTTGCCATCCGGTTGAGGTCTGGAAAGCGACGTAAGAGATCTTCTTGAAGGCACTGACGTAGTTCTGGATCTGTCATAAACGCTTCAACCAAATTCAACCTAAGTAAGAAGTTCATAACAATGATTAGCATGGCATAATATATCATTCTTTTATGACACCAATGAGAATGAAAACACTTATCCAGCAGCTCCTATCTGTATTTTCCCTATGGCTGTATCCATTGGCCAACTTGCCTTATTTAAAAAAAAAACAAATGAAACTAAGACAACCCATGAGCTGAGAAAGCAAGGATATTTAGCCTATGTCAGGCTTCTGTAGTTTTGAAAATTTGGGGTTTCTAATGAACAGCATTGAAGGGAAACTGTTTTGAGCACAGATGCCAACATCTCTTCAATTAGGTATGTTAACTCTCAGAATCAACTCTGAGATTAATCCTTTCCCTGAACCATAAAAGAAGTCTTCCAGTAGTCTATGAAAAAAAGAGGCATTAACTACGAAAAACACCCACTCTTGGCAGAGTTTAGCTTCCTGTGGTCGAGGCCAATATTTACACTGTGCAGCTGGGCAACCCTGCACCACAGAATCAGAGTCCTCAAGGTTGGAAGGCACCTCTGGACACTGACTACTCCAACCTCTGCTCAAAGTAGGGTCACAGCTAAAATCAACTGCCCGGGACAGTGTCCAGTCACATTCCGGGTATTCCCAAGGATAGTGCCAGTATTGACCCCTGGAACACACAACTAGTGACTGGCCTCCAGGTGGACTTCATGCCCCTGATCACCCTCCTTTGAGTCTGGCAGCTCAGCTGGTTTTCAGTCCACCACACAGTCTACTTGCCTAGTCCATACTTCATCAGATGTAATGGGAGACAGGGACAGCTGAAATCATGATAAGCAACATTCACTGTTCTTCCCTTATCCAACCACCTCAATTTGTTGTAGAAGGCTATTGGGTTAGCCAGGTATGATCCTCACTTTTTACTTCAAACTACTGTTTGTTTCATGGCAGCTATTGGGGGACTGCATTCTTATCAACGTCTGTACTGTCTGCCAGCCTTGTTGGCACCACCGACTCCCAGCCTGCCTTCCCTTACTGCAGCTCCCTGACATTTTGGGTTGGCTATTTTTGTTGGCGGTTTTTTGTTTGGTTGGGGTTTTTTATGTGGTTTTTTTTTTTTAATAGTGAAATAAATATTCTTTCACTGCTGAAAGCAAGTGTAAGTCTCAACAAGAAGTGACAGAGCATTAAATTGTATTTCTTCACTAGAATGTAACTGACTTTCATACATTTCTTGTTTTGTTTTTTTTGCATCATGTCTACATATTTTGCATTTGCAGTTAAACAAAGAAGTCAGATATTGTTTGTTCTGGAGAGGCCAGTCTTCTTCAGTCATATTTTCAGAATAGGAAGGAAGAGCTCTGCCTCCTTCAGAGACCTCCACACATTATATACTGTACTCATTACTGGTTAATCACATTAACATGTCATCTATCAATATCTTGGCTTCAGCAGGGAAGTTAATTTCATGTAGAGACATGTAAGCAAAGAAAGGACAGCTTTCACCATATTATTCCTCCTGGTTTGCTTACTGGTAGAAAAATGCATTCGTCTCAATTACAGTAACATTTGCACTTGCAAACTGCATGGGAAATGACGGGGTTTTTTGTCATTTTGAAAGCAGTAATCTCTACATTACACTATGCAGTGTTCTGCAGAGAGTGCCAGTTGCTGGCAACAGTACACAGGGGTTAACATGGTACACTGCCTCAGGTAATTAGCAAAGGCTCACTCAAGAAAGCAAGGCTTTGGCTAAGGCAACACAAGAGACAGAGACCCCCTGGACAGGTAGTGGTACACATCTGTATATAAAGAATTCAAAAAGGATGTCCTTCTGTTGCAGAAAGTATTCTACCCCCAGCACTTCATGAACCTTCTGTATTATACCAAACAAAATCAATTAAAAAGATGAGAGAAGAATCCTACCTCTACATTTACCCATTCAACTACTGCCTTAATAAATACAGAGATCGACATTACTAACACATAATGGTGCTTTCCTTCCAAAAGATAAATTCAAGTTTCAGCATGTACACAGAGCGTGCGATAAGTAGACAGGAATATACGTAGGATACCTACTGCAAGAATGCAGAAGATTTGTAAAAGAAACATGATAAAAGCCAAGTAATTTTCAATTCTAATCCCTGTTGGTGTTTCTGAGCACAGTTTCTAGCTTTCAGGCTTCTGTCAAGAAGGTTTGGAGGAATAATAAGAATTATGTGATCTTGTCACAGCAGATACATTGCCGTGTTTATGACAAATCCCTACATTTTACCAAGCAGACCTGACTTACGACTCACATCACAAACTGTCTTCTCTAAGGCACCAGCAGCAACCAGTGATCAAACACGTTTTCTAAAGACCAGCTTTTTATAAATATTAAAAAACAAAAACAAAATCCCAACCAAACCAAAGACACCCAATACAACTGTTTAACAGCCTAAATATAAGCCCACTACCCGGATGTCTTCCTAACATCCCCAAGGGATTAGAGAAGGAACCATCTTGCCAACTTGTACCTCCTCACAGAAACTAAGGAACTTGGTCATTTTCAGTCATTTTTAGTCATGTAATCTGGAAACCATTCCTTTGGGAAAAACAAAACAGGATTCACCGAAAACTTCTCCACAAAGCAGACCCATGTGCTGTTACTGTTACCTTCCTTGGTCTTTAGCAGAGACAGTCATGGCAAACACACAAGAGGCTGTACTATCCTGGTATTACATGCTCTCACTTCCCAGGTAATATTCAAGATTCGTAAGCATATCTATCACTTCTCAATTATCACAATACCACCACATATCAATCCATAAAGAGGAACTAGTTGCAAACACCTTCAAGTTTTATTACCCGCAAAACTCCACAAACTTCTGGTTTAAAACAACCTTTCGTCACTTAAAAAAAGTACTAGGAAGAAAGTAAGACACATTAGGGACGTTTTTCCACTAAAAAAGTAAATTTTAATCTTGAAAAATACTATTCTTGCCTGCAGTAGGAAACTAGAGTTCGGTGTTTTATCCAACCTGCTTAGGCTACAGACTACTCCACAGTTTCAACATTAAATTTTCCAGTATAAAAACTTTTTTTTTTTCTGATTTTGAAGGCCAATCTCACACACGCAAGATTGTGCAAAATTCAAGTTCACCATCAACATTAGATCCTATCTTGCCCTCTGATAGCTTATGTTTAAAGCCAGAGCTCTTAGCTTCTCTTCCAAGAGGTCTTTACACAATCAGTAATACTGGAGTATGGATATATACATACAATCACTTCTTGGAACTTGTTAAATGTTGCACTGAGAAAAGACCAGCAGCAACAGTTTCTATAATGCCACTGTACCTTATCTTTAAAACCCAACTGCACAGAGACTTGCCTTCAACCTGACACAGAGATGCCCAACACCCTTCCTGAATCCATGTAAACCTCTGTAAGACACAACCAGAACATGTTCATTCTTTCTATACACATTGGTTTATACTTTTTCTCATTAAAATCCAAACTATTCCTGTTCCCTCCAATCAGTTGGCCTGGTTTGGTCTTCATTAAAACTTTGGTCCTTACTTGTGTCACCTATAAAAGTGTCAGTACAGCTGCTATAATGATCATTAAAGAGTATCTTCTGGACTCTTGAGCTTATCTCTATCAGGATTTAGACTTTTTTTTCTTGCTTGTGCCTTTTGCACAAACAAATCCTTCACTTTCATCACATGTCTCCCTCAGCTTGTTCAACAGCCTCTTGGAAAAGGACTTGTCAAAGGCATTTTGAAAGCTCTAATTTATTTTTTTCCCCTCCTCTTTTGTCCACAACAATGACAAGTTCAAAGAAGTCTCAGATCAGCATGAACAATTTTCCTCTGCCAAACCCATGATAATTAGACTAACATTTCATGACCTTACTAGTACTGTTCTATCTTCCCCCTTACAGTTGCCAACCACTAAGATATGTCTGACAGGTTTGTGTTCACGCCACATTTTGCATAACAATTTCCTGTTGGTAAGAACACATACAAGGTTGCTGAACAGAAGGGGTAACATTAAGGTAATGCAACCATAAGCCATGAATAATGCTCACAAGTAATAATGAAATCAAATGAAAGTTTGTTTTTAATATAAAGCTCAACTGAGGGAAAAAAAAAAAGGAAAACACAAAAAGAAACAAACAAAAGAATCCAAGAAAGTGTAATCAAACAACAGCTGACAACACTGGATAACTTGTTTCTGCCACACAACCAAAAGGGAAAGGAAAATAGGGCAAAACTTTCCACCACAGATCTAAGGCAGCACAGTCAAGATAATAGAAAACATTATAAGTAGTGAAACCACATTAGAACATAAATGAAATCTTTGTTTCAAGACAGTTATTTAAGTTTGCAAACTAAACCACAGAAACAGTAAACAAAAGTTCCGCTAACATAAGTGAAAATCAACACAAGTGCTTTTCTTGAACTTGGAAATTGTAACTACCTTTTATTCCTGCTATGCAAAACCACAGCTGTTTATCAGCTTTAAACTCTGTGCAATAATAAGTAACGTTAGGCTTAGTGTGCTCTGAGAGACAGAAAAAAACCCCACCTATCTCCAAGGGTCTGCTGGATATACTGGAATCCAACTGAAAGCATTTCACCTTTCCCCAGTTTTACTGTTACTAAGAGTCATCTCTTGAACCTACTATTGACAAAAGACTAATGCAATACACACAAAAAAAAGACAACAAAAATCTGTTTTCAATCTAATAAATGTCTCACACTTTCCCAGGTCTCAACACAACGCTTCTGTTCCACCGAGGTTGACATCACATTTGACATCGGAAGAGATTGTTTCTTCTTTTGCTACAGCTATGCAGCATTTTTCATGACCACTTTAAGGTTATTGCACTCATTACTGCCTCAACACAGAGACTGTCAGGAGGGCTTAATTATATTTCTAGACTTTTACAGAGCTAGATATAGAAGTTTAAGTTAATAGGGAAACATTAATCAAGACTGATTTGTATACAGATTTCATAGAAGGATAAAAAGAAGTCAGTTTGCAGAAACAATAACTAAACTAAGATATGAAAATAAAAGACCAGTTTGAATGAAAGGAATATTTTTAATGCCTGAGCAGGATCAGCCAGCACAAAAAAGAAAATCTAACAAATCAATAAGCTGTACAATACACTCATTTATAAAGCATCTAAGATGTAAACTTCTCCTCCACCACCATCCTGCAAAACCCTGGGTAGTTCCATGCCTCTCTGTGCATGCAGGAGGAAGAACACTTCCCTCAAGCACCTCTGCTCAGAAAAAGGGCTCTGAGGTTTTTTTATCATTTCATGAAACTTGGATCCATAAAAAATCAGTAATATATATTTAATAATGAGTAATACATATTTAATTACTACTACAGGGGGAGCGACTTAAAATCCCAAATACTCGTAGATGTTTTCATGGGTAAAAAAAATGTACTAACTAAAAACTTCACGTGACAGAAGGAAAAAAAATTGTTAACACTGAAATCAAATTAAGAATGTACTCTTTTAGAGGAGAAGCTGACTTTTAAGAAGATTTTAAAGTTTGTAACTCCCCTATGTAACAGCTGCATCTTCTGAAGAGTGCATATTTGTATTCTCTGCCTGCTAAAGGGTTTCTTGATGGCAGATTAAGATCAACTTTCCTGTTCAACTTGATTATAGCAAATTTCAATTGAGAAACACCACTTACAAAAGCGACACATTAACGAGTGCTTTAAGATATACTGAGCCTTTCATCTCACCACAAGTTTCAGAATATGCACAGTTGTATCAGTTTAATTTCATATTTTCTTTATGCAAAGGAAAGTGGAAAAACACTTTATGTACCACTACTTTGCTTTCCCTCGGGTTTCTTTCAAACCCAGATCTCTTCTTAATCCAATGTAGCCAAGGCAAATCCTCCCTGGACATACTTAACCTAGACATATAAAACACCATCTTATCTGTTCTAATTGGGTTTTCTTTTCCACACAAAGCATTTGGGATTTTGACACCCTGGAGGAAGCCCCCACCAGAGCAAGTTGCTGTAGTTGATTAATAACAGCATTTGTGTTTTCCAGCCAGAAAAAAGCAAGGCACTATCCTAAGCTCCCTTTATAAACTTCTCCTGGTGACCCAGTCATTCCCTAGACAATCATCTCTCTCACAAAAATCAACCAAAGTCCAGTTCACTGCCTCAGGTAAGCAGTAGATATCACCTTAAATTTGCAAAGCTCTCTTTTCATGCCAGAGAACCTCAGTGTGCTATACAGGCCTTTGAAGTATTGACAGACACCTAACATGGGCACATGGGAACCTAAATCAGATTTCTGAAGCCTGATACAGAGAAGTACTTCAGTCCAGCTAACGTCTTAGCAGCATAAAAATCACACTGACCATCCCAAGTCATTTTGCCCAATACAATCAGAGCTGCTGCACGCATTTATAAAAATTACATTCCAAGTTTCTCAGACGAGCACAAAGAAGTAACAACGCAAAATATTTAGGCAACACACACATGCTTTTGGAAGTGTTAAGTTAGGCACAAAAGATTTTTTTATGAAACTGGAGCAATCCCTGTAAACAATCTGAAATAACACAAAACCTGAGGAATGAGGAACCAGCAGCTTTAGAGAGACTAATACCATCAAAAGTCATTTTATTTTACTCATACACCACAGGCTTAGGATCAGTGATCTGCTCAATCCCCACTCAGCTCACACTGGAAACTGCATAGAGAGAAGTTGCCCTGGTTTCTGGCAGTGAGCATCCAGCTGGTACCAACTTTTACCCAAACCACAGGAATAGCCTTGCAGGGGGCTCACCACAGGCACCAGTTCCTCCAGTACTTCGACAACACAAGACTTGAATCCATGCTTTTGACAACGTTGCTCTCTGGTTGAGTTGTATACACACCTCTCCAGCACTTCTTACATATGAGACAGAACATCCCAAACAAGGGGTCAAAATCTTCCTGTTGTTCTAATAAAATTGTACCAATTTGGCCCTAAAATATCATTAGGGTCCAAAATCTGACATCTGAGCGAGTGTCCCAAGTTGGTCACCTGAGCAAGACTTCTTTCAGTTCTCCCAAATTTGTATGCACAGGTGCCTGTAGTTCAGAAGCAGACAACACAGGCAGTTCCAACAGGCTTGGGTGAGAGGCTTGTGCCCAGGCAAGGAAGGCTTCTCCCTACTGTCTGCCAAAAGAGCAGTCTACACATTCATGTTATTCCCCTCCATGCTAAATGGCTCAAGTTGTTCTGTTTCCCACCTGTTCTTACCCAAATCGTGTGACCTGTTATTGTTTCTTTCTGGCATGCTGGCAAAAAGTTGGTTTTGTTTCCTCAGTTAACATGCTATAAATGCCTCTTTGTTATCCAATCACTTCACAGCTTCCCTCCCTGAAAACTATTGTTACAACCTAAAACCAACAAAAAACCCCCTAAACTAAAAGATATACCTTGCCTACATAACAAAACTTTGAAGATGACAGTGAAGTACAACAGGGCACATACATCCTCCATGCAGAATTTAAAGGGCATTACTGTTTTATGCGAGGGATGTGAAATTACAGGCTTCTAACAATGAAAAGAAATTGTATAATACATTAACAGCAACAGCAAACCAGGAACAAAGAGCCCCACAGTGATGCATGTCACAGTTTACCTGTAATGTCTGTGTTCTTCCAAAGACAACGCTGTCATCCCAGTAAGATTATAGCAATCCCTGTACTCTGATGACCTCCCTAGCTTCTAAAAAGATTTTGCAATGATTCACAGTTCTAAACCCAAACAGTTTCAAAACTTCTTCCCTGCAGGAACAAAACAGTCATAGAGACCAAGCATAACTTGGCTCAGTGGTAGAGCTTGAAAGCTGTTCTGCTCCTTACACAGGCAAGCCACGGAGCATGGAGGAAGAAAAGATGGTAGTCTGGAAAAGGGAGCTCAGGTTAGCACTGAGGGTGATGCTCCCAGTTGCAGTCCCCTCCTTAAACACACATCTTCATTTGCTGTGGTTGTGTTTGCTTTCCACCTCTGGCTTCCCTGAACCACCTTGCCCTGGGGTGGCCCTGCCAGCTGTGGACAAGCCCAGTTGTATCCTGATGTTGTCTTAATATGTCTAAGAAAATATGCCCTCAAGCCACAGTTCCACCAACACTTCTAAGATGGCAGAAACTGGTACTGCCACCATGAAAAGTGTGAGATAATAGTGCTGCCCATTGTTCTTCTACCTGCCACACTTTCTCCCTCAAGTTTTAAATTAACTAAATCAAGGGATCTCAAGGTACATCTGATGCCCCCAGGACATATTTAGCACTAAAAATTGGTCTTCACTCCATTATAACAGGGCAGCTCTTCAAATTGAAGCCACTACTATCATCTTTTAATCTTAAATATAAGTTGAAGCAACCATAAATATGATGACTGCTTTTGCAACTCTTTTGAAGTAATCCCTTGCAGTACAGAGCCCTTGAAGAGCAGCTTTAGACCCTAGGAAAGCCACAGAAATCAAACTGCACGCACTTTCCAGAGCTCTGGGTACACAGAGCATGCTACTAAGCAGCTGGACAGATCGGGCTCCCTGTTGTTTAACCTGAAAGATTAAGCAATATAAGAGAAAGCCACATCCAAATATCAGTCTCCTGCCTTTTCTAGTTTTCCTAATTAGTCCCCAAACCTACAATACTGGATACTTCTAACCTCAGGATAGTTCATTTAAACACAAACTTTTAACTCAAATAAATGCATTCTTCCAAATAATCAAGAGTTCTCATTCCTCTACAACAGTTATACTCATATAACATAAAATTAATATTTCTTAGAGAAGCAACAGACTTTTTCCCACCCTTCATGAATTCCTGAATGTACCATTTGAGTATTATGTCAAAGCTTAGAGATAGTAAATTAAAGCCCTGAGATTATCACAGGGGTACCAGGCACAAAGTAACTATTTTCTGTGACAACCAAGTAAAGCTTTGGAAGCTGTATGAATCGACTGTGAGGCAAGCTAATAAGCTCAGATTAAAAATAAAAAACAGGATTGTCAGGAAAACCAGTGAACTACAATGTAACACTGGGGTTTTCTTCCTCCCAAGATACCTATGTATGCTGAAATAAGTTAACAATAATTCATTATTCTTGCATGAGTGTTTAAACACTTTCCAAACCCAGGAGATGAGGTAAGGTAAAGAAGAAAACAATTCTTCAGCAGAAAAACAAAATCTTTGGTCTAATTCTTGCCAGCAAGGTACCACTTGATACAATTAAGAGCTTGCTACTGAAGCAGACTGCTGAGCAGCAATATTTTTAGATGCTGAAGAAAAGGAGTGCCTGGCATCATGCTGAAGAACATGCAAATAAAGCAGCACCACAAAACAAGCAGAACTTCACTTTGCCCCCTGTATCCAGGACACACATCAAAATGAGGAACTGCAGGACTCTTGAGGCATGCACACAAATTCCCTACAACAAAAAGTAAGAGAAGCAGAAAGGAATCATTTTCCCTTCATTTATGGGGCAAGGTTGGCAGTGCTCCTGATGGTACCACCACAGATGTGTCCCTTCACAGGCTGTGAGCTGTGTTTCACAGCAATACAGAGGGGGAATACTGCACAGAATGCCAAAGTGTTACCAACCTTTAGACATGCATGTTTATACAAGAAAAAAAAACCAGAAGATCCATCAGCAAAGTTGAATTTTGAATACAAGATGTTTTACACAGTAAATCCTTTCCAATTTCAAAAACCCATCATAATCCTGCTGGACTAAACAGTCTCTTGCCCTCAAGGAACTGCACAGACAGAAGTGATAAGAGGATAACTCATAAACCAACATTCTCCAAGTATCACCCAAAAACTTCGTCAGAGACATGTTTTTTGTCTGTCCAATGTTAGCAAAGATTTTATTTATTTATTTCCATGCATATATTATTTTTCACAAAATTGTCATAGTCTGCTTTCTGTAGGAGTTAAAAATAGTCAAACAGCATCTTCAGAGCGAATTCGTCAGGAAAGCAGCAGGTTTATTAAGCAATGCCAGTGCTCAGCTCTATTTCACAGATTCAGACACTTTTCCAGTCCAAGAATAGGCAGATATCCATTCTATCCTCCTGTAGCAAGTTTGGTAATCCAACTCACAACATAAATTAAAATTAGCATAGGCTCTAAAAAGTCAAAATACCAAGAGAAAGCAAACACAAGTCAGATTATTAACTCTGAACAACAGGCTTTTGGTATTAGTTGACCTGCACTTAAGAAGATGTTAATCTTCTAATGTTTATGATGATAGCAGGTCATGGACCAGCTGCAGAGGAGCAAAAGGATTAATTATAGATGACAACTTCCCTCACTTTTTCATGGATTAGTTTTCATCACATGAACAAGCCAAATCAAATTAATCTGGAGATATGAGACCAAAAAAAAAGCAAGTAGGAGGTACAGATTGCCCCTTTTGGCAACTGCCTGGTTTTATTGGATTAGATGCTATACAGCATGATATCCTTGATTATTTAAGAATGATAAACTCCCCATCAAAAGATAAATGAGGCAGCTAGAGGGACACTAGTGCCAGTGCCAATAACAAGGGAACCAACCGACTGCACCTTTTGATTTGAAGTGCTTACAGACAGAGTCAGCCATCTACAAAACAACTCGGTACCACAGGCTGCTGCACGGTGCATAGGAGTCAAAAACAAATATAAAAACCTTCACACCAAATCTTGACCACTGAAGACCAAAGAAACCTACATACAGAACAGCTGGTGTGAGCAAGTGTCAAGGACATGAGGGTAAAAAGATCCTAATTTGAATAAAGACAAGAACAACCAGTTTTACTTTTTTTGAACATTGTCATTCAATCAACACAGTATTTAGGCTTCTAGAAAACAAATGCCCATCTTTTAAGAATTATTAATAAACCTCCGTTTCTTATATGATAACAAAGAACAATGAAGACAACAGAGCAAGAACCCATCAAGTACTACACAGTCATGGGCACGTTTGTAAGCCCCATATAGAGAAACTGCTCCACCCAAAACCTTCCAGAGAAACCCAGGATGGAAAGCAGCAGGGGCTGCTTCTCAGCCTACTGCCTAAAGCTGCAGAGGTTTTCTGCCAGTCTTCCCTTTTAATTAAATATGGTATTTTTGAACGCCGTGATAAAACTATATTACTGCACGCTCTTCAAAGACTAGAGACAGCTGAGGAAAGGTGTTTCTATTATTATTTTTTTGTGCTTTATTCCTTACAAGTTGCCATACACTATTAAAATTAAGAGATTCAGTTTATTACACTACTCCATCAACACTAATACTCTTTTGAATTGCTAACCTGTGCATTTCTTTAATCTTGTGCAGACTAAGAGCACACTGAACAAGTTCTATTTCTTAGCCGTAAAAACCCAAATATTTCTTCATTTGCATTCATTCTGCACAGAAGAAACTCAAAACTGTATGTCAACAGAACATTAAAGACTTCTACAAGATTCATACATGAGAAATGAAATTAAATTGCAAGTCAAGACAAAATTATCTTGCCAAGAGCTTCCACTGCAGTGTCCTAAGATCCACCTTCCTACTGTCTTTGCATATAAATTAAATAGAGCAGAAACAATAATGTGTCCACTGTTCTTTCACAGAGAATATACCATATTCCTGTATACAATGTTCAAAATAGTGACTACCAAGGACACTGTTACCAACCTGAGAGCTTTGCACCCATACACAGTAAAAGTTTTCATACAGTCCTGAACACTTAAACACAGATTCTAAGCAAAAGTTAACAATGGCAGTAAATGCCATCCACCTCTAATGGCAGGCTGAGAGACAAAGAACAGTATGGCAGCTACAGATTCACATTTCCCTAAATAAACAGCAATTTGATTATGTCTTACAAGTCTGAAAAACAATTTGACATTTCAATCAAATTTTAACTTTCATTTCTGTTGAGCCTCAAAATTCAGATGCAAAAGACACTGACTAAAAGCTTAATCCCTTCTATTCATTTTGCACCAAGTGAAGACTTGCCAGGAAGAAGTGGGTGAGGCTAGAAGATACTATGACTACCTGCTCCAGTGCTGCACCACTGAACGCCACCTGTAATTTACCGAATTGCAACACTGATTGCTGATCCCTGACCTAGAAGACAAATTATTTGGACAACGTACAGAATACAAACACCGACATTGTCTTTCCCACACCTGAAGGTGTCATGAAAGGAGTCTTTTTTTCAGCTTGTCAGACAAGAAAACTAAAAATAAGTCTTTTGCAACACAAGAATCTAAGCTTTTTAAAAGGTTTCAGGTGCCTGGCATTCTGATGGAAGTTCCTTCCTAGAGACATGGCCTGTGTGACACGTGCCTGACTAGTAGAGCTTTTGTTTAATGTCTCTAGACAGCACTCAATGTCAACCTCAGTTTCACAAGCAGACCCAAATGAAAACACAGGTAAACTGGTAGTTTTGAAAATAGTAAACATAGGTGAAAGGAGGGGAGAGGGTTAAAGGAGAAGCATTGAGAGCTTCAAGCTCCAAACATTTCTGCAAGGAACTTAGCAATGATAACTTTTGGAATGACAAAGGTGACATTTTTCTAACATTTCTAGAGGCTTATTGGAAGCCAACACCATTTTCATGTCACTGGAATGACAACTTCTTTTATGCGAAGTATTTATTGCATCACGATCTCCATGACAATAAGAAATCATACTTCTGTCTTCCAATTGGTTCAGATTCAACCTGTATTTCAGAAGCTTCTTTAAAGGCATTAAGAGCACTCTGAGCATCTAAAATGCATTTGAATCAGGTCATTTAGACAAACCTCCAAGCTGGTCACATTTTCCCTTCCCTTACTGAGGACACAGGCCACCACATACTAATTCAGCTGCCTGAAATCAGCCTGTGGCTGTGGAGAAGTACTGACCTGTACTCAGAAAAGTACTGAAGGTCTTTCCAGAGCTGCTAACCACAATGAAAAAAGCAACAAAGCCTATCTGCAATGCTTTGCAGGGACAACTGCAGGTTAGAAAGGAACACAAAAGCAGTGAAGAGCTATCGCAGAACAATTTACCCTGGAACTTGAGGCCTCTAGGTCCAGCCCTTGCTCAAAACAAGGCTAATTTCAATTGAACACTGAACAAGAACAGAGATACCTCCATCTCTCTGAGAGAGACTGACCATCCTCATGGGGCAGACTTTTTTCTTTCTATTCAGCTTGGAGAGTCCTTTGGTGAAGTTGGTGTCTGTTCTGTCTCATGCTTTTGCTGTGCCTTTGCAAGAAGCACCTGGCTTCGCCTTCTCTCTGACTCCCACTCTCTCAGCAGCTGAAACAAGCAGTTAGAGCTGCCCCTTAGTCTTCTCCTCTCCAGACTACAAACCCAGCTCCCTCAGCCTCTCCCCACTCACCACACGTGCAGCAGCTCACTGACCTCCTCAGTGGCTCTCCACTGGACCTGCTCCTTTTGTCTGTCCTGTCCTGCAAAGCCCTACACTGGATACACTACTCCAGATGCAGCCTCACAGCTTCCAAGCAGATGTGAACAATCAGGTTACTCGAGCTGTTCTTACCAGTGGAGCCCAGTGGAGGGTCACCCTTGGCTCCTGCCAGGGCACTGCTGACCCCTCCCAGAGCTCAGCCGACTCTCCCAGCCTGTGCAAAGATCAAAGTATCACATTCTACCCCAGCAGCTGCTGGGCTGACTGGAGTCCTCCAAGAGAGCCAGGGCCTTTGGTTATGTTTCTTCTTCTCATCTCAAGGGAACAAGTTCGGGGAACTTTTTTCGTTTTTAAACCTGTTACTTTAATTATCAATCAAGACTGATTCGTGGGAACGTCCTGCAAACTTGAATTTTTATCCTGCTAGCTATTTATTCACCTCAAGCTTCACAAATATGTTACTTTCTGATTCTGCTAGAGACAGGGCTCATTTCCACAATGTGGCCCCCATGCAGTGTGATATTTAGGAACACCGGAGAAAAGCTCAAAATAGGCTTGAATCAGAACAAGTGATGTTTGAGTACAGCCTTTAACTCCTCTGAGACCCCTGCATCTCTTCTACCATGGGATGCAGGCATATAAGAGGTTCAACCACAATATATATAAAGGACTGAAAAGGTGAGCTGCAATCTTTTATTTATGCTGTGTATAAATGTCAGTTTTTCCCCAAAACAGGAAAAAAATAAAATATATTCAGCATGAACTCTCTCCTCAAGACATAACAGAACAAGCACTGTTTTACACTGTGCCACATTTCTCAGACTTTCCAGTATCTGAAGAATAAACACTACATACTGAAGCTGCTTGCTGTATTACAGTCAACTGTGTTATGTAATTAATATATGTATTTGCACTTCCTGTCTCTGCGACTACATTTTAATTTCAGAAATATGCTGACTACAAGACAAGGAATAAGAACTTCATGTACTTGCCTTCTGAACACACCACATGGAAGATATAGGGTTGTATCTTGTATACTTATGACTAATAATTATTTCCTTAATCAAGGAAAACCAGGTGGACAAGGGCAGAACCCCAAGTCTTACAAGACAGGCAAGTGTCAGGAGCCCCAATTTTCTCAGTTCTCATTAGGAGCTGTTCCAGTAAATATCATTTTATCTGAAGCATGTGCACTATGTACTTTAATTTGTGTTGTTACTGTATCAATGGTTAATACACACTACTGATGCAACACCGTGTTCCACTTATCCATAGAGGTTAACAACACACTGCAGATTACAAACTACAGAAAGAAGTTGATTCCTTTAGCTCCAAAGGATGACTTGCACCACCTGGAGGTCTTAGTGGAGGAATACAACAGCCTAACTTTTTTTAAAAAGTCAAACTTTCAGAAAACTATTATCCCAGTAGTGTAGAACTAGCAAGCTAAAATACCTCCTATACAACCAAAACAAGAAGCTTCCTTCAAAACACTGTCACCAAACACCAGTCCAGCTTGGGCAGTTCTGCTTATTTTGAGAAGTTTTGCACTGGTTAGAGTTAAATGGGGTCCTTCAACATGGCACACTTCAAGCCAAGAAATCATCAGTAGCTTCCCTTGACTACAAAGGAAACATAAAGGAAGAGCAGTCCAGGTATTTCCTTCTCAAAACACCATTATGGTTTGCAATCCTTAAAACAGCCACAATATACTGCAAAGCCTTTAGAAAACAACTTGGCAACTGCAAATCTATCAAAAGATATTTCAATCTGTCAATACATCTCATCAGCCCCACTAACGACTTCTCTTATGCTTGTTTCCTTTGGATTTAAAAAGGAACAGTCCTACACACTTTGAAAAACGTGAAGTTTGGGAAGATGGCAAACAAACAGCTTATGACTATATGACATTGCTTTTATCCCAAAGAATTAAATTTCTCAAAGTAGTACCTCAAAGCAAGATGCATTCAGACAAGTTTAGCTATGCAGCAGAATAAAATGAAAAAGTATGACTGTGGTATCTCAGTGCCCATAAGTAAAGGTTAAAGCAAACAACCTTTAACAAATTACAGCTCAAATGACTCCATGGCTGGACAATATACAGGAGGTTATCAACGGACTTCTTTCAACTTTGTAACACTTGGATACACTGACCTTTACAAGCTTCACTAAGAACTGAACTCCATTTAATTACTCCCCTCCTCCTTTAAATATAGCTTTTCCTAAACACAGTCAACATCAGCCATACAGAATCGCAGCACAAAACGTGGAGATGATCTTAACTCTACAGAACAGGTCAAGTTACATTTTCTGCTACAACTCAACCCCAGCTTTATAAAGAAAACAGTGTATCTCTTCCAAATTTGTAAGACTTCTGATGCACACATGTCTGACACAAAAGTTAAAATTTCTAACATTTACTTTGACATAAGAAAATTACAAAATGGGAGCTATAACTTTCAAAATCTTAAAAACAACAAAAAATTGGTTAAAATTAAACTTGGATCAGATCTTAGGATCCAAAACTGACAGATGCAGAAGATCCTGGGTACTTATTCAAGAACAACGAAAGCTTTTGTAACACATGCAAGAGGTAAGATGTAGCATCCAATAAACCCGGGAACAAATATTTCAGTATCACATTAACAACATTTCTAAGTGGGCTCTGATCAAGTTACTACACTTCATTCTGCAAACAATTAGGAAAAGTAGAAAAACTTGTTGAAGACAAGCAGAATAGTTCAGTCTCCAGAAATCTAGAGAGAAAACTATCATTCTGATGGTAGTGAGCAAGTGGCTGTGCTTAGTTGCCAGCTGGACTTAGACCACGACAACTACTACACAGCTTATTTAAATATCAGCATGTCCAAGCCAAAATTTCTTTTTCGGTAGTAGGGATCTGTGCCAAAGCCCAACAGCATATACAGACATACCTGCAATGCCTCATCTAAAATATGAGTGTTAGAGAAGCTATCAAAGTTAAATCCAGTCTTCCAGCCTCTTCTGCTTTGTCAAGATATATTTTAATATACATTTTGCAATGCATTAACCTGCTGATCACTAGAGTTGCATGAAGTTCGGTTTTAGATCATAAGAATGGAGCTGTATTTAGCAGGAGTTCAAAAAACTTGTATTTGCATGGTGAACATAACCAAGACAAACGCACGCCGTAGGAACAGAACCTTTGCAGTTTTCCTTTCTGAAGGACTGAGATTTGCCAGATTCTCTAAGGCTTCTTATCAACTGATACTGCTATCTACTGGTAGGGCAGCCACACAGTGACAGCAGGATCAAAGAGTAAGAAAGAAAAAGACCCCTCGTACTTGGGCTCACAATATCAAGGCAAGATATGATAAGAGTGACCTACTGCCAAACCAAAAGTAGGTTTTTTTCTGGAAATAGGAAGATATTACTACTGCTTAATTGTTTGGGTGTTTTGCTGTTTTGTTTTGGTTTTTTTTTTTAAGTGGTAAACTTGAAGTGACATCAAAATATTATTACACAGACTGAACACTTGCAGTATTAACAACAGGAAGCAGCTGCTACACTGCCTTAGCCTGTAGCACAGAATCATTTGAATCATTTCGATCATCTAAACATATTGTACCTCCTCTTTAAAATACACAATTGTAAAAAGCATTTAATCTAACAGTAACCTCTCACTTTGCATCTCAAGGAAAAGTATATTCTGCTCTGACTACAATGCATTACAGGATAGCTCACCAAAGCCTCCAACCACCATTATTCCCTAGTTGTAGTATTTTGTGCTTAAAAAGAAAGAGTCATGTATAAAATAGTTACTAACTTGTGTAAGTCTATCAAACACATAATATTGTTACCTTTCTTCAATTCTGTTCTTGTCCATAAGCGGTTGTTTGATCCACTGATTAACTAGTCTTTGTCCTTGAGGGGTTCTGCATTTATTGAGCAAACCAACTAGAGATTGTGCAGTATTCCCATTTTCCACAGAACTCTGAAAAGAAAAAAAAGAAAGTTAGTGAAGCTTATTGACACCCAATGAATGGCACACAGCTTTGTTACTTAGGAACAGGTCAGTGGATTTTTTTCTATTCAACTATCATGCTTCCCCAGATCATCTTCAGAGTACTACAAAACATTTCTAAACTTGTTCTGTTCAGGTTATAGTTTACTATCTATAGTTTAGGTTTAATACTAGCTGGACCTAAGACAGAGTTTGGGGTATTTTTCTTGAGGTTTTGTTTGGTTTTTGCACAAACAGCTAGGAAGGAAAAATTTTGTTTATTATTGAAAAAGAACAATCAAGGTTGTTTCAACTCCTGACTCGAAATTAAAATCTCAACCCTCTCCACACAAGAACAGCTGCAATTAAAACAGCAGGGAAGTATTCAACCAGGAACAGGTCTGGATGCCTGTGAAAAATTTGGATGTAGAACTAGAAGCCTGACAACAGGAAATGAACACAGTGAGAAGGAATATTGACACATTTAGCCCCTGGAGTATCTAATACCTAAAGTGGATGTGCCCATTTTCAGTGTTCTGAACAGTACTGTACATGAAAAATTTCTGAATGTAAGATGGTGTCACAGAGTACACACATTATACACAAATTACCTATTTCAGCACATTCCATTTGCAAGGTACAGTTCCATATAACCAACTGCATCTGCTGCACCATAAGATATTTACCTACATACCTCACAGGGCAACTCAAACTGTCCAAAAACCTCCCCACAAGCAGCTTCCTGCTAAATGGCAAACCGTTGGCTCCAAAGCCCCTAAACATAGATATGGCACTGGATTTCCTATCACAAAATGTGTAACACCTGCAAGGGCTTGTAAAGGAATGCAGCTAAAACAGAATTTCCTGGAACAGCTCCACAAATAGGGAGAAGAGATATGATTTTCGCTTCATGCCCTAGACAGTGGCACAGCACCAGGAAATAAAGAACAAAACCCAAATAAAACTCAGAACTTCTCTCTCCAGGGTTAGCCAGCTCAGATGCTGAATATATGCTCTGTTTTCCTCTAGAAACTACTCTAAGGTAAACAGGGGACCATTATCTGTGATTTCTTCCTATAAATCTGAAACGCGAGTGGATTAGGTCCAAGCAAAGATCACTAACCAAACCTTACTAATGTGGAAACAAAAGAGAAAAGCTGATACAACACACCACATTTTCCTACAACTATAAAAAGGAGCAAAGCAGAAAAAGAGACATGGTGGGAGGTATGAAGGAGCCTGGTAACCTGTTTGGATTTGTAGAAAATGTGTGTAAAAAAGTAAAATTGACATCATCCAGTTAGCATGACGTGGTGCTTTCAGAATGTTCTCAAGTATTGTCCTGTTCATTGCCCTGCAGCCAGCCCTCTCTTCTCGTCACCAGCAGCAGTGCTCCTGCCATATGCTACATGTTCCCCTGTAACCATCTAATTCAGGCTTGTGTTCTCTTCCCCAAACAGCACTACTGTATAAAGCAACTGTGCTTTGGCACTCCCTATCATATCACAAAAGTACATACAACTCTCTTCCCCTCCCACACCCCAAATCTGCTCCTGCCACTGGAGATGTGAACTTCTCTGACTAAACCCCAGGAAAGACACAGTATTCCCCCCACTGCTTAACCAGACTCCTCAGCAGTTACAGCCATGAGGAACTGCTATGGCTTTTCCCACTGCACTGTACACTGTGGCCACTTCTTACCTCCTGGATGTTCTTCACTTCTACATTTAACACAAACTAACAGGAAACAAAAACAAAAAAAGGTGGTAACAGTAGCTAAATGTTTAAATCACACACTGAGCAGGAGTAAATGAAAACAAAGTTAAGATGCACAAGTTGCCCTCAATCAGGATCTGGGGAGTTGTAATTGGGCATTTAGGTTAGTTAGCAAGCAGCTAAGTAAGTATACTGTAAAACAGTTACTAACTCAAGTATGTATTTCTTACCTGAAAAAGGTTGAGGGCTTGAACAGCTGCATTATCTAGAACCATATATTGACTGAGATCAAAAGTAGTCAGTTCAAATTGTCCAAAATTAGACTCGTCTGACAGCAACTCCAAAAACTTGATAACGGCTGACAAGGACGAAACAGCAACCTGGAGTTTTTTTAAAAAAACACACCACATACTAGTTAGAAACACTCCTGAATCTATTTGATCAATGATCCTAGAAAATTACAGTTGGGGAAGACTTTGAGCCATGTGAATTCTGGCAGGACAATGAAAGACTCATCCTGTTTGACAAGACTTCATTTCCATAGGGACGTTCCATGGCACTGCTGCGTCTTTCTAGGCAGGTGCAAGAACAACAACCACATTTGCATAATCTGATAAACAAAATGTGAAGTGCACACCTTGCCAGTTTTCCAAAGCTGTTATCAGGATGTTTCCAGCTGAGGAACAAAAACAAGTTGCTGCAGATAAATGAGATATCATGGATCATCTCAGGACACGGTTTCAGGGTTACTTTTCAGCCAGAACAAGGATCTGATCTGACTTGCTGCATGGCATTACAAAATCTAGTGCCAGTACAAAAGAAAGGCAGCAGCATGACTGACTTGCTCAGCTGCAACACACTCCAAAAAATTTTAATCTGTTATGAAATGACACATTAAGGGAGTATAACTGTGAACCTTACACCTGCAGTGAGCATCTGCAGTGAAGGGCATTTTATAGCATGTTTACCTCAACAAATTGCCTCTTGTTTGCAGCTAAGAACAAACATGCAGGCACTAAATCACATACTTAAGTTACAAGACAACACAAAAATATTATCATAAACATCACTTTGTTTTCAAATACCAATTTTCCTGTCATGCAAATTGTATTTCAGTCCTTAGGCTAGATGGATTATGAACAGGAGGCACCTCTTGTGCAGTCTATTTGCTTACCAGAGCTTACTACTTTAAAGAGATAAGTGAAGGGTTTTCTCAATTTTTTCCAGGACCACCTGGTATCCAGCTTTGACACAGACTCAGGCTGAGCAGAACTGCTAAACACTTCAGCGAGAGTGTAGAGGAGATCAGGTCACATCAGGTGCACACACCACTCCACTTCTAAAAAACAAAGGAACATTAAACACTGCTCTGTGCTCACCTGCTTTTCCATCTCTGGCAGCGCTGCACTATTCTTTTGTTCTTCTTTTTTTGATTTTAACAAGCGATTGAGATCCTGAACAATATCCTTTGTTGTGAAATCCGCCTTCTTCCTGTCTGTAATCAGGATCCCTCCCCTCTGAACGACCTGTTGTTCACAAACACACAGAGTTATCAATTACCTTCAATATTCAGGGGACAGACGGGAGCAAACCCTGAAGACGTATTTATTTCCTGCTACACTGCAGGAAAGACAAGATTTTAGAACAACTTTTCCTGATCAAAATCAAGTGAGTCAACAGACACATGACACATTTCGTTTGCATAAATCAAAACTTCCTCGAGTTAACATGTTGGTCCTTAATTTTTCCACAAATCATAGAGCCTAGCTAATAAACTAGAATGTGGCTTTTTAGACAAAGTTTTGTGTGACTGTAAGCCACCATGGTTCTCTTACTTGTCGCAGTTTTCCCATCTCTCCTGCAGTGTCTCCTCCTGGTAGGACACACTCCTTGGGTCCCAGTTGAACCAGTAGAGCTTCAAGGTTTGAGAACTGATCGTTATCTGGAAACTCACAAACACTCAATTTTCTCAGCGTGGTGTCAACAAAGCCCGCTCCTACTACTCTTTGTCCATCAGCAGTAGACAGCTTAACCCCCACAACCCCAACGGCCGTGGACATGTCATTGTTGGCAAAGAGAACTTCCTCAAACTGGGCAAGATTTCCTGGAGAACCCTATTTGGAAAAAGAAAAATACTTTTTTAAGAGCGTGTATATACATATACTTCCTTTTTTGTCTTTAAAAAGAACAACAAATGGTAAAACTTAAGTACTGAACAGTCCATTAATATATATAGCTGTTCTATTTTTTAAGCATTTAAATTTTACATATTATCTACACAGAGCAAAGTACTTTGTGTTTCCTTTATTTCCCAGCCTATGGCAAAAACACAGAACAACTTTCAGCCTTATATCAGTAGAAAATACAGTGATAAATAACAGATATATAACCAACATATTAAAAACACGTATGATTTACCATCATACCCCCCATGTCAGCCCCTTAAAATCCCAAAACTCCAAGCAGAGAAGCTTAGGAAAGATTGACGGGGTTTTTTTTCTTTCAACTCATAGTTATAAAGAAAGGTTGAACAGTATACCTTGTAAGCTAAATACCAGTCATTTTCTTTGACAGATTTGCTCCCCGCTTTGTTCTTGTAAACCTCAACTCTGTAATGACGGATCAGAAGCAGATCTCTCACAAAAGATTCAAAGTTCATTTTACTAAGCACAACACTCTCAAGTTTCTGAGTTCCTAAAAGAAAAAAAAAAACCCACAATTATTAATTGTTCATAAAAATTATTTTCTGTAATCAGAACCCCCAAGAACGGCCTTCAGGAAAGCCACTATTCTAATATCAAACAAGCAAACACGTAGAATCCATGAAACAACAAAACCCCACAACAATCAGCTGATTAATACTAATGAAGAAAGCATACCCCAACTCCAAATAAAAACAGTGTTCATTTCCAAATTTCACTAAATCTGTACGGTAATATATACAAAGAGATCCGTTCCCCTCACCCTTCCCCTCTCATTATGATATTCTTGACTTGGTTTACTAATTACCATTTCACACATTTTGATCTAATGAGTGATAGAAGCCCGATACAGGTTTTCCTTCTGGATAACATTTTTTCTTTCCTGGATAAGCAGCTTCTGTTGACAGAACAGACTGTCACCCTAATCACACTCAGAAGACAGCAAGACACTTCCCTTTTATCACAATATATCCTATAAAAACAACATATTCTCAAAAAAACCTAAACCATTCATAGTTTACATTAACATCTAACTTAGGAAGTGCTTAATTTAAAACCTTCTTGCTTCTGTTCCTTGAGGTGTTCAGGTAGATGATGCAGCTGAACAAATTTATTTCCACACAGCTGCCCAGAGGAGCAACACTTCTACCTCCCCACCTCCAGCAGCAGCCTACTCACAGAATTAGGCAGTTCCACTATTGAACAAATTGGGATTTCAGGTGAGTACATTAAGTTTTCTGCCAGATTGGGAAGTGGAATTAACTCAGACTGGTGTCAGATACATGAGAGCTAGATGACATACCAAGTACAAGCAATAGATACTGAATATCACATCTCTCTTTTTAGTAGCATGCCCTCCTCACATTTGAGGCCCTTACTCCCTTTACATGAAAGATGTTAAAATGGTGACTTTCCATACCCATAGGATTTTATGGTTTTATTTTAGACAGTATTTTTTCATTTTCTTTCCTCTTCTTTCCTCAAACATCTAGTAAGACTTTTTTTTTTTTTGAAACAGGTAAAAAATCTAATTCTACATAATTAGGTTTTCTTTCACAGTGCAGAACTATCCAAAACCCCACAATTTTTCTTATTTTTTTCAGTTGAGACAGCATAATACATTAGCAGGGGGGCAGCTGATGTTTATGTGTGCTTTGAAATCATTCTGAAAGTAAAATGTCTAGTTTTATTTTGACTTTAAACTGGATATGGTGGATAAGACTTTAAAGGGTTTAAAACTGGAGCTCACAGTCACATGATTATACCTACAAAATTATCACTTTTGAATGGAATACAAAAATAATACTGATGTATGTGTTTCTAGTCTGAAAGACACATCAAGCTTAGGGGCTTTGGGGAGGGGCTGGAGTTTCTTTGGTTTATTTTTTTTTACATGTGAGCTCATCACAATAGAAAGTGAAGAGCATGAGAATGTCATTCTGTTTTTAGTGCCATTGCTCACACACAAGAAAACTTCATTCATTACAAAGAGGTTTATTTTGCAAAGTACAAGCCAATAATTTAGCAACACTGTGTTCCTCAAGATTAAGGCTAATACTAAGGTTTGTCTCTTCTGACAAGATAATTTATCTTGATGCTCTTACATCCGACATCTGCAAGCTCTATCATACACCAGGAGATAAATGAAAAGCATCAGTGGGTGGACGGCAGAGAAAGCCTTCTGCAATTCATAATAAAATGTTACTTACTTCTGCAGGCCATCGTTATTCAATGGTAAATAATAAACCCTTATTTACCCATCACCTGCACCATGGAACGCTATGAGGCCCATCCTCGGTTAGTACAGAAAATATCGTGCAAACATATTGCCCAAGACACCACCAGATCCCTGTGACACCCCGCAGGCCTTGCCCTTGGGAACGGGGCACCGCTGCACCGGCTACCGGGGCTTCCAGGGGCTACCAGGGGCAGCTGCCACCACCATGCCCGCCGCTCCCTCTTTCCCCCGCTCCCCTCCGGCCACCCGGGTCCCGCCCCGCCGCAGCCAGCCCCGGGGGAGGCGAGTCGCGACCCCGGGGCTCCCCCGCGCCCCCACCCACCCGGTGCCCCCGCCAGCTGCCGGATGACGGCGCGGGTGCGGAAGAGCTCGCGGGCCGCCAGCCGCGCGTCCGGGCCGTGCACCGTGTAGTAGTCGCCGCGCTCGAAGAAGCGCACAGTGGTTTCGGGCTTCTCGGGCAGCGAGAGCACGGCGCGCACGAAGCCCGCGTCGGCCCCCGCGCCCTCGGGCCACACGGCCTCCCGCTGCGGCTCCACCGCCATCTTGCGCTGCCGCCGCCGCTCCCGGAGCCACCGCCTCCCGCCAACAGCGCCGCGCGCGCGCCAGCGGCGGCGCCCAATCGCTGCGGGGTCCGCACCTTGCGTCACGCCCGCCCCGCCCCGCCCCGCCCAATCGCCGCGGAGTCCGCGCCGCGCGTCAGGCTCGCCCCGCCCCTAAATGGCGGGTGCGCGCGCGCTTTGCCGGAGCGCGAAGGGTCCGCCCCCGCCGCCGCCATGGCAACGCCGGGCCCGCGGGGCTCGGGCTGGGCCGGGGGCGTCAGCGCGGGAGGCGGCGCTGCCTTAGTCTCGGAATCACAGACTCATTAAGGTTGGAAAGGATCTCGGAGATAATCAAGTGCAACCTATGACCGAACACCACCACGTCAACTAGACCATGGCACTGAGTGCCACGTCGGGTCCCTCCTTAAACACCTCCAGGGACGGTGGCTCCACCGCCTCCCTGGGCAGCCCGCTCCAATGTCTGCTCACCCTTTCTGTGAAGAAATTCCTCCTGATGTCCCGCCTAATGCTGGACAACCGATGTGCCCCTGGCAGCCCTGCCGAGGTGCCACTGAGGAGGAGAGTGTCCCGTGGACTTGGAGCATGGAGGTCCTCAGGGCTCAGTGTGCTGAGCTGCTTCACAGGCTGCCAGAAGGCAAATGCTGTAACACAGCCCCAGAGCAGGGCTGTCACCCCGCTCAGTCAGACCGCCAGCAGGCAGGGACCGTGGCTGACAGGCCCTGCTTTGCTTACAGCGGGAATGGTGCCCAGAGACTCCACGTGCCCCCTCCGGCAAGCACAAAGCTTCTCTTGCCCGTCCTACAAGGAGGGGTCACTCCTCCCGGGCAGCACCAGGAATATTACAAATGGCAAAAAAAACCCCAAGACTTGACCCCCATTTACCCACGGGGTTACCCAGGGACAGAAAGGGCACTGACTGCCTGGCATCACTCAGCGAGACCCCCAGCCCTGACTACAGTGCAGCCCTTGTGCCCAGAATGCTTCAGTTTTTTTATTTTTCCTTGCACTGACCTAAGCATTTTTCTT
This sequence comes from Corapipo altera, assembly GCF_003945725.1. Taxonomy (NCBI): domain Eukaryota; kingdom Metazoa; phylum Chordata; class Aves; order Passeriformes; family Pipridae; genus Corapipo; species Corapipo altera. Next base: position 2,674,910 of record NW_020884931.1, read on the forward strand.
TTTTGTTTGTTTTCCTTGTGCTGTAAAGACACAAAAGAATAGAAACAGTGTAGGTGAGAAACTTTCATGTAGTGATTATTGTGAAAGAAATGAGAAATCCCATGTTTCATCAGCTAAATCAAGTCTTTTTGAAAACTCCTCTTGCCTTGCAGTGCTTTTAACCTTTCCAGTCAGTTCTAAACCATTATTCTTCTTTCCCGATCCAGCTGCCTGCACCCTATCACCCACAGACAAAACACATATTTTACATGCCTCAGCATTTCTTACATAAATCCTTTCTTCTGGTTTGTGTGCCTTGCTGCTACAGTGTCCCTTTGTTTGCATACCACTGCTTTCTCTCTCATTTCCACCCTATTTTCATCAGCTTCTTGAAAATCATCTGCCATCCTTCCTTTCTTCCTCCCAGCCCAGCCCTGTTTCCAGCTTTGGAATGCTTTTGGGACTTCTTTTTCTACTCAGGAAATCAACGTGCTCCTCTTTAATATTGGTGTTCATAGATGCTTTCCAAAAGGCCCTCAGATGCCCACATAAGAACTACTCTGGGTTTTCACACTATCCTTTTTCCACTGGGCCTTTTTCCACTAATAACTTAGTCTGAAGGTATTGCCATGTGCTGCCTCTTCCACTCCAGGGAACACTTTGGTGTTTCCACCTCTGCCCCATTCCTGACCAGGGCTTGCCTTGGCTTCCTATCCCCACTTCAGCCTTTCCCGCTCAAGCTCCAATCCTGTACCCTTGAGGTAACAGTTTTTCCAGAAAAAGCCTTCAAAGCCCTTCTGTAAATGCCTTTGCTGAAGGACCACAGGCAGTTCTTGTGGCAAAGAGAAAGTCCATCTGCCTTCATTTGACTTAGGAAGGAAGGAGGAAAGCAGTTTACTAGAGCTTTGACAGATTTGTAGTTGCCCAAAATCTTCCTCTTCTCTCCATAGCACTTGTAAAAATGACAGCTCATTTAGAAGTGGCTAATCTGGTCCAATACTTCCCTTACCCAAAAAAGTTTGCTTGCAGCAGTACTCATGTAGGAAAAAACAGCCTAAAAAATTGTCATTTAGCAAAGACATAACCCTCTTAAGGCACCTACGGTGTCAGGCAATCTTGTCAAGAGGCAATAATACCAGGTCAGCTCAAAATACACATTTTTAATAGCTGTACAAAGACTGCTTGTCTTTGTACACTTATGCAGGGATGGCTACATACAGATAAGGTGGGAGATGGGACAAGAAGGAGAAGAGTGTCCTGTACAAACAGCTGGAGAGGAGGTGGACTCCAGGGAGCTCATTACCATCTTCAAAAGAGGTAAAGTAAAGCCTGCTGAGCTGTAATTGCTGCATGTTGCAGCGTTTCCCTCTCTCCCCTGGGCTGGTTACACCTCCTCATTCAGCAGTTTGCTTAAGGCAGGCTCCCTTTGCCTAAAGCCTCCACCCCAATTGGCTGCTAATGTTCTTAGCCTGGTGACCACAGTCCGTGAAAAACATTTATATTGTGACATCCCTTGCATAAAACATCACAGGACTGATTACCTTTCCTTTGAGCTTCTGCCATTTTCTTTGTCTCAGTTGTTCTTCCAGGGCAGCTCCAGCAGTGCACCAGCTGATCCCCACAGGTCTGAGTGGGGATCGGTTCCCTGTTGCCAGGCTTGGTTGCTTCACCATGCTGTAGGTAACAGAACCCTTCCTGCTTTCTCTCTTGCCTACCAGGAGCAACAGGAATGAGAAGATGGCTTTAATTGTTACACACATGACAGATGGAAAATGGATGCTAATCTAGACTTTAATTAATTTTGTTGCCTTTTTATGCATAAGTGGCATATAGAGAAAGGTTGCAATGGCTTTTCAGTTAGGAAAATGGATGTGCTTTAACAACTCTACAGGGAAAAAAAATTAAGAAAAAAATAATTCTTTTTCACCAGGTGTTAACCAGTATACAAGTGTGATCATTGGCATCTCTAATGCTTTCAAGTTGGTGGGCATGCCACCAGAAAATTTGGTTATTAAACTGATGCGTAGCTATATGTGCACACATACAGTGCAGCAGAGACTTAAGATAACATTAACAAGATAAGAATATTTAGATAATGTAAGTTTGAAAACTGAAAATGTGCCTGTTGCCCTGTAAAGAACCTTTTAACTTTCTTCTGTGTACTTTTTTTACTCAGATTTGGCACAGCCATGCTCTACTTGGCAGGCACCTGAACGCGTGTGAAGTTTACACACTGTTATAAGCTGGTCAGTGTTTCCTCTAACATGACACATCACCTCCTTGTCATCCACTACCCTTTCTCTTGCATGTGCCAGCCATTGCATGCCACTGCTAAGCCAAGGAGGACAAAGGTTTTAGCAAAGTTCATAAAACTCTTCAGTTTTGGGCCCAACTGTCCCCAGCATACAAGGCACCCCTGCAGTGTACCTGACTGCCTGTATGCCCAGCGATGGACCTTAGTTATACCAGCCCACAGCCTCCCCTGGGAGCTGCTAGAATTCACTAACTACCAGGTGTAAAATGGGAGCAGCAGGGCTGGTAGCATTTTTAGTTGCCTAGAATGTCTTTCAGGCTATTTCAAACAGTCTGTAACCCGAAGTCACTGTATAATATACTGATCAAAGTCCAGCAGGTGAGGATATAAATAAACATGGTTCACAAACAATGTTATTTCTCTTACCAAACTTACTCTGACTGTTCAGGAAGATAAGGAGGACAGAACTGTCAACAGACCCTACACAGGCAATGCTGACCTTTCATTTTGTAGTTGTGGAAACTGCACTTAGGGATTATTTAAGTCTTGGAAGAAAGTTGTAATAAATAGACTTTATTGGTCATTCTCTCTCAAATACATCATTTGCATACCCTCTTCTAAAAAGTCTTTCATTGTCTTTGCATAAACATGTATTTAATTTTACTCAGTAGTAATAATAATATATATTTGCTAATGTAATATTTCACAAGGAAGTAATAGATTTGCACTTGCCTGTACAAACACTATTTTCCCATGCTGTACATAGGCACTAAGATAAATACTATTACTAGGGTTTCTGGCACAGTTTGTGTCCATCTTTCCTCTGTAACAAAAACTCTCATCCAGTCTCAAATTGCTTAAAAAATCTTCAATCTGCCCTTCATATGCTTTTTCACAATTGACATTACATTAAAAGAGGGGAAACATGGTATCTCAGTTTTGTGCAGAACTTCACATTTAAAAATATATGCTCCTTCACGTAAGGTAGTTAATGAATAAGACAAATGGAAGCATCAAAATATTTACCTAGTTAAAAATTGATGCAGTGACTACTAGTCCTTTAAGTTCTATTACTTTGTTTCTTTTACAGGAAACTCACTTAACTTTACTGAAGGTTTTCCAGGTATCAAAATAGAGAACACTTAGTAATTTGCTATTTAATATTGTATTATTTTTCAATAGCAATTATTTTTTTGCCAGCAGTTAAAAAGTTCTCTATATATGAGAAGTATTATATGCATATGTAGAGAGTTGACACTATCTGATAGCAGCCTTTATTCCAGCACATTGATGTCCTCTAGCTATAAAAAAGGCTATGAAACCTGGAGGATACCAATAATTGGTAAATAATACTAATTTCTCAGGTCTTTTCCCCCCCTCATAATTTTCCATTTCCCTATAAGTACACACTTTTATACATCCAGATTATTGGACAAGTGCAGTGTTTAGTAAACAAAACAGAACACTGTAAAAGCCAATATAGAGGTCAATAAAACTATAACAGGAAACTAAGGAAAAAAAACCTATTACTAATCATCATTTTGAGAGCTGAGCAGCATCGTGTTTGTACAATAGTAACTGAGTTCAGAAACAGAGTAGTTACTTCCACTTATACTTCATTTCTGTAAACTTTGTGGTTTTCTAACCCCTTGGCTAGTTTCAGACAAATTTGACCAAAAGACAACATTGAAACATTAAGCTTCATATCTAACACAAAAACTTCATTAGGTAAAAAAACTGAAAAGTGTCTTGTCTATATGCCTTCCTCTAGTGTGGGAAAAGTAGGGAGAAAATGATGTTCAAACAAACGGCCTGGGAGAAGGTCCAGGCCACACAGCAGGTACATACCAGCCAACCCAGTCAAGTCAGCACATGTGCAGCTCCAGCTCAGCCACAGCACACAACTCTTTCCACCCCACAGGCCAAAACCGTGGTTGAAATTGGGATGGGGAGGGTAGGGAGAGCAGGAGAGAAAACAATGGCATTAGGATCTTAGGGAGAAGAAAGAAATGGCAAAGATACCATATTGCAGGCATTTAAGAGAGTTAAAGAATATTGACACAGGACCATTGGGGAAGACAATAAAACACATGGACTCAGCACAAGAGAAACTTACTGAAAACTTGGCTTTATTTATTTAACAGCTTACAGAATTGTACTAAACTCATACCTCAGCAAACCGCCCAAATACCTGGGCACAAAGGGAGTGGCATGTATCAGCAGGGGGAGAGCCTGCCCTACAGAAGTTACCACTGACAAAGCTGCTGGAACAGGCTACAAAACACTCCAGTAAACCCCCTACTGCAGGACTTTTGTACAATATCCAACACAGCAACACAAGCATGTCAGGTACCACCCTGTTGAAAGGCAGAAGGCATCCTGGTGAGCTGTGACAGAGGTACATCAACACAGTTCAGCGACTTCCCTGTGGTATCTGCCAGGCACACAGACAGGGTGTGCTTCACATTTAATTTTATGAACAGTACATAAAATATCCTCTCAGTAGTTTATCCTACTTTTCCCATTTTGGGCAGTGGGGGTCAAAACAAACACCACATTAGTAACAAGGTTTGTCATTCAGTTCCTTATCTTGCATCTCATTATTTCTTTGGCAACAGGAGTTACAGCATTTCCTTTATAAATCAGATATGCTGGATGGATTTCTAGCCAACATATGTGACACTGATTACTGACAGTCAAAGCAAGCTCTCTTGTCCAAGGCTCTGGGAGGCAGACAGCCTGTGTAAGTCTGGTCTGCCTCCAGGACAGTGAACAGTAACAAAAGCAGAAACAGCTTCTTGCTGTGCAACAGCTTTGCAATGGACAGCTTAGCAAATCACAGTAATAGTGTGAATTGCTCTTCCCCAGCTGCACTATCAGATGCCAAACCTGCCCACCCCCAACCCTGCACCAGAGATGTTCTAGATTAGAGGCTTATTTTAAATACTAACATAGCATTTGAAAGAGTAGTCTATGCATTCCTGAAATTACTACATTCTCAGCATCTTGATTTTTTATACAACAATCCGTATTTCACTCCTGTTGCAAGCTTTTCACAGTTTCAAGAAAAACTATCATGCTATTTAGATATTAGATGGCTAATACAAACTGCTTAACTGGAGTTCTAGGATATTTTCACCTATGCTGAGGTTGCTTCCTTTAAGGAAATAATAAACTACAAATTTGTAAGCATGATAACTTAGCAGATCATCATTTCAACATGGAAGAAGTAGAAGCCTGTTTCCAAGTTTTATTAATTCAAGTCATAAAAAAGTTACAGCAACTTCAAATATGTACAAACTGCCATAAAAACATCATGTTTAGTTATACAGGAGACAGTCTCATTACAATATGGCTACACAATCATTTTCAACAAAACTCCCACAAGGGCAAAATAACCATTTAAGCATGTATGCTCCAAAACCCTAGTAACAGCAGATGACAACTCATTTTATCATCATAAAAAAAAAAAGTAAAATCAGGGAGCAATAGTTAAGTTTGACTTGAGTAAGACGGGGCGTTTAAGATTTAACCCTCAACAAATAGTAAAAGCATGGTTACCAATCTTGGCTGTTTTACCAATCAGTAAGTGAGCACAACTGCCTCCCTTTCAGGAGGAAACTTTTAAGAGTTAAGATCCATGCCTTCAATTATGTTTGCTGTCTTCTTGTTTGAATCTTGCTTGTCTTCAGTTGTTTTCGTTAAGCATTCAGTCCTCTATGCATTTCATTCATTTCCTTCACCTGAGGGGAGGAGGTAGAGGGAAATCAACAGTTGTGCTACTTCTCAACGTTAAGACTCAAGAAGTCAGGTGGGATTTAGCAGCTTGGATTTTTACTAGCAAATGCGTTTGATGCAACACTATCAACCATACTAAAACCACCAGTTTTGTTTTTTTTTTGTTAAGAACAAAGCACTATTTAGGGTGTGTGCATGAAGCAGACGTTTTTATTTAGCTACATCATTGTTTGAATTACTTTACAAAAGACTCCACACTTGGTGTGAAGCACCGTTTTCTATTCCATTGGAAAGTAGCTCTTCAATAGACACTGCAACCTGCATGCAAATACCTCAGTAAAGGTCTTCGTTACAGAACAAGACAATCAGTATTTCCTGTGGATTGTACAGCCCCTTGCCATAGATATGTAAAGTAGTACTTGCCGTCAGAAGCGCACCCCACCCCCCAGATCTGCGAAACAGCAGATCACCAGTTCCCACTGGAAGTAGTGCAGAACTACACAGATGTGAAAACTAGCTACAGAATGCGAATACTTTCAGTCTCCTTGAACACAGACGAAGCACCCAAAGCAAGCTTTCAACCTACACCAAACTTCGGAGTTTCTGGTCAACCTCCTCCCCATATGTAGACCACAAATAAAAATTATTTACCTCAGCTTTCACGTACTTCCCTTTTCTTCTCCTTGTGAGGACCTGTAAGAGAACACAATTTTTTTTATTCTTGATTTACTTGTAACTTAATCTGCTTTTGGCTTTAAAACACAAAACTTGAAGCTGTCCTTCCCCCATCCTTCCAAAGTGAGGTACAAAAGAGGTTGTGTGTCACTCTCAACTACTTTAAAGCAAGAGGTACTTTCTTACTCTCAGTGAATTGTTCCCTATACTTGTTTTTCAGGTGACAATCTTCAGTTTTAACTTTAACAGTATGCCTATCATCAATTTCCCACCTCTCAAGTCTGCAGAAGTGAGCCAATTTAGAGAGGGAGACTGTTTCTATCAGCATCCAATTACCCTGGTACATTATTACTTCCCAAATTGCACCGTTGGCAGCTTTGTTAGAACTTACCAGAACAACAATTGCAGCAACTATTGCTATCACTACTACAACAATGACAGCAATCAGGCCAGGAGTCAGAGACTTCATGGAAAACTCTGGTGCTATTTCATCAACGTAGTAGACCACTGTCCTCTCAAGCTTCAGCTCTTCGTTATCAATGCTGAGATTTAGTCTGTTAGTATGAAAGATGGAGTCACCTTTCACCTAAAAACCAATAGGAAAGGAGAGACTTGCTAGTTCCCATCATAGTAGGCATTTATCCAGGCCCTGCAATAATTCACCTTGCTTTAGCCTGTACACAACAAGATTCCCGAATGCAGTGCAATACACACAGCCAGCCTCTGGCAGACTTTACCTAGGACACACTTACATCTTTTTCAAAGTAGTAGGCCACATCAGCTATATCCACACCTCCAGAATATTTGTCTGAGGAATTCTGCTTCAGATCAATAGTAATGTACGGCTTTTCATACTGCAAAAAATACAGTGTGGTATTAAGAAGGAGTTTAAAGCCTAGCAAAATATTATGATCCACCTCACGAACCCACATCCTGGATCAAGTTTATGATACTTCATCTCAAGCCAACTGTTTACAGTATGATTCAAATTCCACTTTTTTATGGAAGCAAAGAATTCATCTACAGACTAAGGAGAACAGTGTAATTTCTCAGCATTCAGTTCAGATACAGCTATTTGCTAACTGCTTAATAAGTGTCACTACTTTGAGAGCTTCTAATAAGACTCATGCTCTACTGCATTAGTCAAACAAGCGTTTTCAAAGTTACTCACAGCAAAATAAAATAATGATGCTTTACTAAAAATTATGTGCCTCTTACCACAACATTAGTTATATAGCGTCCATTCAGCAAATAGCGATTGGTAATTGTATCCATGAAGAACCTGTAAGGATATTAAAGCCACGTGTTAGAAACAGTAGTAGTTTACACATATCATTTCAGAAGCAGAAAAGACCAGTGTAATTGTTTTTTCCTGCAGTCTCTCTGTGGGGGGTGAGCCTCAGCCAGCAGCTAAATGTTTCATAGTCTCTCACTCACTTCCCCCTGGCATGATCGGGAAAAGAATCAGAAGGGCAAAAATAAGGAAAAAAACTCCTCATGGGTCAAAATAAAGACAGTTTGATAAGTGAAAGCATTGGGTGGGGGGAAAAAAAACCCCCAATTGATGCAAAAGCAACAATCACTCAGCACTAGCAATGGCTACTTGGGAAAAACTTTCCCCCAGATTTATTGCTGAGCGTAACATTATACAATATGGGTTATTTCTTCAGTCAATTCAGGTCAGCCCTGTCCCCTTCCCAGCCTCTTGGCCACCTCCAACCTACTCCCTGGGGCAGCAGAGTGAGAGTTTGAGAAGGTCTTGACATTATGTAAGCCCTGTTCAGCAACATCTAAAATATTAGTGACTTATTAGCACTGTTTTGGTCATTGGTCTAAAACACAGCACCTTACAAACTGCCACCTAGAAAGTTAACTCCATCCAAACCAAATCCAGTACACTCTCTTTATAAAGTATACTACAGTTCAGTTATTCCTAACAACGAAGATGCACTTATTGAAAAATAAACACACTACTGCAGTGTTATACAGAAGAGGAGCTGGAGGGCAGCAGCTTTTGTTCCATAAAGTGAAATATCTAATAGCTACAAGCATATCTTTCTTGCTATATGACCTCTTACAGAGAGAAATAGGATTTTGTTACAGGTAAAATAACTAAACTGTTCTTTTTCTCCCGCTGCTTCTATGTAGTCCCGCTGCCATCTTTGTCAGTTTACTTTCCAGCCAGTATCACCTATCACCTCCCCCTTCCTTTAGTATATTGATTTTAGAAAAAAAAAAAAAAAGGTAGAAATCAATTTTAAATGGAAATGAATCTCAGCAGTTAATTTATTTCCAATAAAAAATTAAGCCATTTCTATGAAGGATTCGAAGCTCACGTCTCAGCTGTCTTACAAATCAGTTCATAAGTTTTACAGTGCTTTTAAAAAATTTTTTAGAATTACACTAGGTATCTAGTAGAGCATGCAGACATGACATGACATCTTACAATCATCACTTACTTCTTTAAAGATTCGGCGTTCAGAGGAGCATTTCTCTCAGCATGTTTCATTTCAATGATGATCCAACTAAAGTATAATGAATATTCTTAAAGCATGTGCCTATAAAACTCATACCAAAAAAAAAAATCTAACCCCAGGTTAAAAAACAGAACAGTGAGATAAAAACAAAGCAACCAAGGCCCCTTCCAAACTCCTTCAAGGTCTCCTTGTTTCTGAAGAAAAAACCCCAGCAGTAACCAAGTGCTTATTGCCCCATCTTCATTCATTCTCAGCACATCATTCACACAAGGCAGAGCCTCATACAGGAATGTTTTCATGCACAGCACACCCTGTTGAAAGACTTACATCGTTCTGACTAATTGATTGCATTTCAAGTCTGCATCATGTTTGTCAGTTCTTCTAACACCAGCTGTATTCACACACCAACAGGTGGTTCCATTGCACTGCTTCGCCTTGAAAGCACCACTGTTTTCACACTCAGGATCATAAAGGCCATCGGTATCTTCAAATGCATCTTTTGGTTTCTCACGACGCCCTGATTTTGAGCCCATCACTTCTGCTTTCATCAACAGGCATTTTGGAGTCACTAAAAATAACCAGAAAGTCACGTTATGCAGCATCAGACCACGCATGTCCAAAACAGAGCTCTTAGTCCGTAGAAACACGAGATTACATCAGCAGCAACCAGATTTGAAGCCATTACATGGAAGAGCAGGTGTCTAAGGTGTAAGGTGGTGCATAAAGTCAATACAACTGGGTATGTCGGCCTCTCAAGACAAAGAAGTCCAGCCTTAGGTCTTACAGCTTCCATTTTTTACAGCTAAAGGCTCACTTACAGCTCAGCTGAGCTCAAACCTAGAGTAAGGTCTTGAGACAAGGCTCTTTCCTCTCCAGATTCGTAGGAAAAGTGACGATATGTGCTTGCAAGGAAGCTAAATATTCATCTTTGAGGAATCCTTGCCACTAAAGAAAGAATATGGAGGAGGAGGGGAGAGCCTGCATCAATATAAGCGTACACACTTCCACAGGAGTCGCACGGGAGGAACCCTAAACGCTTATCTTCCGTCACCACTTGACCTGGAAGGCCAGGGAGAAACATTCTTTTTTTACTACCATTATTTGCTGAGGATTCAAGGGTCATTTTCACCTATATCCCGGCGCTCTGCCTCCCCACCGTGCCCTTTTTACTCACGGGTGTCGCAGTACACGGTGATGCCGGAGCCGACGGCGTCGCACAAGCACTTCGTATTGTCTATCCTGCAGTTGGTGACACGCTTGTTCATCTCGCAGATGCACGCTGGAAGAGAAGCGCGGCCGTGAGCGGGTACGGCGGGCAGGGAGCCGGGCACCGCCGCCCGCGCCCCGCCGCCGGGAGCCGGGAAGCACGGACAAAGCCGCCCCTCGCCGCCCGGGCGTGGCGTGCCCGCAGCCCACCGCTTCCCACCTGGCCACCCGCCCTCCCTCCCCGAGAACGGGGCGAGAGCTTCCCTCGGAACGCCGGGGCTCCCCTCGGGTCGGGGACAAAGGGGCGCGGGTCGGGCGCTTCTGATCCCTCCCTGTACCTCCAGAGGGAGGGGGGTGCAACTTGGTGGTGGCGCCGCCGGGGCGGCCCCGCGGACAGCGGGGGGCGGGAGGGGGTCCCGGGGTGGGGGAGCCCCGTCGGGAGCGGGGCGCAGGGCGGGCGGAGGGATGCGGGTACTCACAGCTCTGCTGGGCACAGACGGCGGTGCAGAACAGCAGCAGCAGGAAGAGCGCAGCCCCGCAGAGCGGCTTCATGGCTGGGGCGGGCGGCGGGCCGCGGGGAGGCCGGGGGAAAGTCCTCGGGGACGCGGGCGGACAGGGAGCGGTACGTGCACGGCAGCGGCGGCGGAGCGGAGTGAGCCGCCCGACAGGTTCCGCAGGTGGAGGTGGCTGCGCCGCGCCCTCCCGGCTCCGGTTACACCTGGGACGCGGGGGGGGGCGGCGGCGGCTCCTCCCCCGGGACAGCCGAGCGCGCATTAAACCACCGCCGCCCCCTCCTCCCCCCGCACCTGGGCGAAACTGGATGGGGCAGGGCGGGAACCGCTCCCGGCCCGGCCCAAGCAGAGCCTCTTTGGCGGGATGGGGAGGGGGAGCAGCGGAGCGAGGGGCGTCCCGAGGCGCGGCCGTGCCCGGTAAAAGGGCTGCGAAACCGCCCCGCCCGCGCTGTGAGGGGCGGCGGGACGGGGCTGCGGCGGCGATCCGGGGGACAGCTGCCCCCGCCGTCGAGGAGAAACTGTTAGTCATCGAGGGAGCTCCCGGGCGTGTTTGCGCGGTGACACACGGGCAGGGAGAGCAGAGCCGGCGCCCCTCCCGGCGCGGGGCTTCCCGCGCTGGCCGCTGACCCTCAGCGCGCTGGGGCGGCCGCCCCGAGGTCCCTGCCCTGGCCGCGTGGCCGCCGGGATCTTCCCTCGGGAGGGCGGCGGGGGGTGTCTCCGCTCCCCCCTCGTCGAGCCGAGAGCCAGCAGTGAATGCTCGTACTCCATAGCGAGCTTTGTTCGCGTCCGGGGATGCCCTGTGAGCTGCTCTGTGTTGGACATAGCTCCTGATAATTCCTCAGTTAACTTAAAAATCAGAACTCTTGTCTGTATAGAATGAACTATTTCGTAAGGATCTTTGTGCTGGTTATGTGTTTCGGTTTTATTTTCTTTTGTTTGTTTGTTTCTTATACCCAGTAGAGCTCTCTACCTCAGGGCTGTTCTGAAGAGTCGCTCCTGGTGCTGCAACACCCGCATTTCCTTGTTCAGGAAAACGTAGTCCTGGGTGCTTTGTCTCTGAGCAGCACAGCTTTGTGGGAACCTACAAAATGAGAAGTAGTGCCAGAGCCCTGCGAAGTTGCTGAGAAGGAAACACGCGAAAGCCTGCTGCAGGCTTTAAAATGGCTTTCCTAAGAGTAAAAGCAATGCCAAAATGGAAGACAAAAGATATGCCACACTGGAAATACGTTCTGAAGCTTGAGTTTATTAATTCAGTTAAAAAATATGCATAGATCTTTCTGAAAGATATATTAGTACCTGAGAAAAACAAGTTATTTTAGTACAGGAAAAAAGCAGAATGACATCCCTCTAAGTCTGTTCCTGCACGTATGAGAAATTAACAGCGTTTTCAAAGACTTGAAATTTTCTCTTACCAGTTCACTGCACAATAAAAACATGTTGCTGCGTTTGTACAGGCAGACCGCAGTTAATGAAACTTTGGAAGCTTTACACGTTCTGAAATGAAATGCAGGTGAGCTATCTTTGTGGGTTTGTCTTTGTGCGCAGCTTGTTTGTGTTGTATCTGGTTTTGTATTTTGTATCCAGCGCCCTGCTGCAATCTGGTAGGTGCTGTCTCAGATGGGTCCAAGTTAAAGAGCTGTTCTTTGGGTTTGCTCCTGGTACCGCCCAGGCTGGTGTTTTGCAGCATTTATCTTGGTTCTCTTTGAGTTTTTTTGTGGCTTCTTATATTCTTCTGATACACTTGTCAAAGACTCAAAATAAAAGCTTGATCCTAGCAGTATGAAAACTTGGGAAGATTGAAGACTCAGATACATCTTGCATTGCTGCTGTCAAATGATGGTGTTTTTTGGAAAGATGAGCAGCATCAATGGGCTCAGAAACGCCTGCCTTACTGTAAGCTCATTTTCTATGTAAATCTACCAGGTTGTTCAAGATGAGAAGAGTTATCTTGTTATCAAATTGCCAAGCTGAATGACACAAGCCCTAATAATAAGGAACAATAAATTTTATTATAGCCTTTTGCCCTTTTTTCTTATTTATTTTTTTTATTACAAATACTTAAATGTAGAAGAACAGAACAGGCTGGGTGCATGCTAATCCTCCTTCTCCTCCTGGCCCTTGTTCTCTATAGACAAACCTCTGTGCCTAGTTTTAAAAATCCAAGCCTTACTCTGCAGTCTTGAAACCATGGAGTGGCTACTGCTGAAAACAGCCCTGCTTCTACAAAGTGTAGAAGTGTAAAAAATAGCCCTAACCTTTCGTATCTAAAGGATTTAATGGTCTTAAGGCTGTAAAGCCCCTTACAGTGGTTTTTCTTTAGTGTGACACATTACAAACTGTGAGGTGTTACTTATAGAAAGTTGTACCATAACTGTGGTACAAAGATAGATGTATCATGTTGCTTTTCGTAGTATGGTGCTTAATTTGGGTCCAGTTTGCAGGACCTAATAAAGAGCTCACAATGTATGATTTTACTAGGTTTCCAAATCTGAAAAAATAATTGTTTAAATGTTGCTCAGTAGTTTTGAAGGGGAGTTGCTCTATGTGATGTTGTTCCCCAGCAAGACAATGGAAATGAGGGACCATTCACAATAGTGTTGATCTTACCCTCTTTCACAGTTGAGGGAAGTATCTTCGTAGAATCAAAGCCAGTAGAGCAGGCATGTGGCTAAACAGATGCAAGGACCTGAGTATTGCAGTAGTTTTATCCACAAGTACTTTGGTTTCCGGGGGGTTGGGAGGCAGTGTATTCTTTGTAACTTTTGTGGCAATTTTAACTCTTTGTGCTGGAATACGTGACCTTATTCAATGGCTATTCTATATTAACTTTCCTCAGCCCACAGCTTTAAAGGTAAGGTCTCGCATATTGGTTATAAACAGGATAATTTTATCAACTGTTGGAGATACCTCCTCTTATCAAATAGCTGAATGCTGATTAGGCAGTGCAGTGTAGGCTAGTTGTGGTTTACTCTTATTAAATCATAATTACAGCTCAGACAAATTATAATTTAAATGCTTCGAGCACATTACTGACTCTGCCATATAGCAAAAAGAAAAAAAAGTTTTGGTCACCAAGACCTACATACACCAACTAGGTGAAACTATATTTGGAAAACTGATGCGATCTTCATTTTTCAACTTTTGCTCTGTAATTTACATCTGCTTCAGGTCTGTTTGGAGAATAAAGTTCTATTCACTAAAGTACTCAGGAGAGGTTGACACCAGTAGGAGGAGATTTTCTGTTGACTTCTGTGAACTGCAAATCAGATCTGAAGAGATAAATCCAGCTCTTTCTGAAGCCAATAAGAATTAGTGTGATACTGGGATCTGAGCTAGGTTTTTACCGGGTCATTTCCAGGTCTTCACTACAAATTTGGTAAGTGGGCTTTGTGAAACTCCCCAGGCACAGGAAAGTGGGGAAATCTGCTTTCAGGGAAAGTCGCAAGGATGTGTGAGTCACTCCTGAAGTATCAGGAAACGATGCAAGGTGGGGCTGTGACATGCACTGTGGTCAGCAGATCAGAGAGATGAGTGGAGAGAACATGATCAGTGCCACTGGGGTATTTGGCAATCGAGCTCTAACTGAGATTCTTCACAGGCTGCAAACCTGATTGGTTTTGGGTGTACCCTTGTGAAGATAACCAAAGTCTGGTCCCTAGAAAATAGGTCATGCATTATAGCAGATAGCAAAACATAATGTTGCTAAGGTTTTTCTAACAAAATCAATGGATTTTCAAAATTCATTATGGCTTTTAACTGGTTAAGGCTGACAATGAAAGAAACAATCAGAAACACGCTCAAAAGTGACAACAGCTATTTTGAACAGTAGATGTTACTATATACATCACCTATGTTATAGACTTGCTCAGGAACTTTATTAGGGTAGCTTTAGGATGTTTGCGTTCAAATTTGTTGGCAGACCGGACCATCTACACAGAATGAAGCTGTGAAAGGACTGTAGGAAGAGAACAGTGTTGAGAAATTATATACAGTATCTTGTCCAGGACATGTTTCTGAATATTCCATGTCATCACAAATTGACATATGCTGCTGCTCAAGGAACTGTAATAAAACTGGTGCTTCTGCACTTTTTATTTTTCCTGCAGGTTTCAAAACCATCATATAACAGGTAAGTCTTGTTATGCTGATTTGAATAATAAGGACATTGAGAGTCTTGGAGAACTTCGATGTTTTAGCCATATGGAGCTGGTCAGGTGTAGAGCCAGTAAGAAAACAAATGAGCAGTCATGTCTTTCTGCTAGACTGAGTGTCTAACAACTTCCAAACACTAGGGAAAAAAAAGCTAGTTTACACATTTGGGGGTTTTTTTTGCCTCTTTCTATATTGTGACTTCTTTTTAATAGTAAAAAAAGTTTAAAAATATGTCTGTGTATTTTGACAAAATTTTAATGCACACTGGAGATGGAAATTAGTTCAGAGGCAGTGGCAACCCTCATAAAACTGTCCTTGGCTTCAGAAGCCCACAACCTGGGTCTCTGTTGGGCTGGAGACCTTTGCCTAAAAGTAAGAGTAGCTACTAAGAGGTAAAGGGCTGTTGGTTCAGAGGTTCATAAAACTAGACAGGGTGTAGCCACAGGAGAGAAATGCTCATGCCATTAACATATGTTCTATTTGCGTCTTTGAGGATCATAGAAACCAACCTGTCTGATACGTTGTGGCATCCTCACCTCTCTACCAGGGCTTAGTCTTAACTCCAGAGGGTGGGGTCAGTAACAGGTTTGTCATCCTCGTCTTTACTTACCTGAAAATACATCTCCGTGGCTCTATTACTGACAGCATTTTTTAGAACATCTATTGTCAGCGTTCAAAGCTGCTTAAAATGAACAGCACTAGATGTAAAATACTTAGTAACTCCTCATACCAACTGCTGTGTAGCAGCAAGGCAAGCCTTTTGGTTTCATACTGTGCCCGATCCCTTAGAACACTCACTGGTTTAGTGAGGTTTGGAAGGGGCTCACAGGAAAACAACAGATCACAAGTTGTAGTTAAAAGAAGCTCCATTTACACTAAAATAGTTTCAATTCTGGCATCTAATACTTTTTCTTTTTCCTTTTTAGCCATTTTCTGTGAAAGAAGATACAGATGGAACTTTGTCAAAACACTTGTTAAAAATTGTTTGAAGAGTCCTAAGTGGTTTTTAACATGTTTTATCACATGAGAACATCTCTGTGCTGTGGGCAGAACTGAAGCAGATGGTTATACAGACAGATAGTTGTCCTGTCTCTCAGTGTGGTGTTATCAGAAGGCACACTGAGTACTTCTCTCACAACCTGAAGGTGTCTGCCATTGAATTTGCTTGTGCTGGACTTGTCTTATATAGGTACAGGTTGCTGCAAGGCTAGTGAGGGTGTGGATTTATAGTTTGTCAGGTAACCCACATCAACAACCTATGGACACAGCTGTGCCCAGCAGTGAGCAGAAGCCCTGTGTTCCTCAATGAAAACAGGGTCACAGCATGCACAGAGGCAGTTTCCAGGGAGCAGCTAACACGCTGTAAATCCCCACCCACTCTTGCCTCACTCTAATTTGTGTGCGTAGTCATACCCCAAGCAAAGGTGAATAAATACACCCATGAGCTGGGCAGAAAAATCTCATCCCACAAACACCATTTAGCATAGCACAACGGACAGTAGAGAGTGGGGTTAAGAAAGCTGGGTTTACCATTGGTGTCAGGGGTTTTCCCCTCGCTGAAATAAATTGCTTTTGTATTGTGACTACTTTCACAGTTCACAAGTTTCCCTTTTTTTTTTTTTTTCCAGTTAGCAATAGCTGTTACCAAAGTTCATCTGTTTCTCTTTGCACTTTAATTTACAACCCTTGACTAGTCATTTTATTGCTTCAAACTCTGAGTAAGAGAATTTTTACAGCTTGTTAATACCGAACTCGGAGAAACAAGAAGGCTTTTTGACCTGTTGTGGAGTAATTATAGACCCCATTGCTTCTTGGGAGGGGCATTCAATGTTTAACAAACTATGGCAACTCTAATTTAACTGTGTGTGGAGTTAAAAAAAAAAAAAAATCCTGGGCTTTTTCCAGCTGACATTTTAATTTGTCTGTTTTTAGTCTCCAAAAGGGCTGCCCTTGAAGTTCTGCCTTCCCACTATGAAACTTCATGCAGCTCCTTTCTTAGCAGCATGAGGGCATTGGAGCCAAATAGGAAAACAATTTTCTCTTCCTTCGGAAATTATAGCTACACTACTCTTGATTAATCCTTTCATGGCTTGAGTCTTCTGAATGCCATGCCATGAAGGCTCCTGACAACAAAAAAATTGTCCTGTCTTAATTACTACTATTGTTACTATTATTGTTTCTTAATTACTACTATTGTTTCCCCTATTATAGGGGATGTTGTCATGGAAAAGGATTCAACTGTTTTCAACGGTATAAAAACAGAGAATAAATAGATACCATGTTTGAAAGACTTTGTGATCTGAATTTTGTGATGTGAATTATGTGATCAGTAAACTTTGGAACTGGAAAATGAAATGAGAAAAATTGATTAAATTAACACATTTTGTCCAGTTATAGAATAATAAGCCAGCTAGGTAAGAGTTTGAAGGCTCCCACCTATTCTTCAGCCACTCAAACAGCTCTTATTTAAGAAATGCTGAACTTGCTTTCAGGAAAAGAATTAGGATGTTATTTTGAAAGCACCAATGTTTTTCTACTTTTGATGTCCCTAGATAATAACACAAGATATATTTCCTGGATAGTAGGTTGCTTAGATATTTTGTAGTTTAGTGTATTAATGTATGCATATACATTACATCAGTGAGACAAAGCATTTGTGTTATTTGCCAGGCAGAACGGAACTCTTTAGCTAACGCCATTTTATAAAAACGACTTCTTAAGTAAAATTCTTGAAGTTTTCTTTGTTCAGCCACATTTGCTTCAGAAATGTTTTCAAAGTCCAGGGTTTGTAGTTGTTTCTGAGAGGAAAGTAGAGAAAAAGGGAAGCTGAAGAGTCCCCATTTTTCAGTGTTAATGTAGGCAACCCAGTCGCTAGGTGCATGCGCAATACTCCGGCAGTGCCCCGGGCATGGCTGACACACACCTGCTCCTTGCTCCTGTGCCTCAGGAAGCCTGGTGCTCTTGGCAGCTGGAACAAATGGCTCCAGGGTCATGGAGGTATAGAGGAGTCCTGTTTATAGAGGGCTTTGCACAATTCAGCACGAAGAAACGGCATGGGTACAACCGGGTAACAAGAAACCATGGTTATTAAATACTCACGAATCCAAAATACAACCTCCAGTGGCTTAAAAAAGCTACAGTTTGGTGGATAACATCAGAGGATTCAAAAAACGCTTAGAGAAGAACCGTGCAGATCTCCTTTCCCTTTGACATAAAATATGCACTGAGAGTTTTGAGTTAGCCATGTTGAGAGATCCATCATTCATCACTTGCCCTGTTGTGATACGATAGTGAAGACGTAATGTAGTCTGTCCCATCTATTTATTTTGGCAAAGCAATTTGAACTCTTCTGATAAGACTGCTTCATTTCATTTACAACCAGCACACAAGTGCCAATTCTTAAAAATAAATCTTAAGGGCTTCCCCTGTCTGCTTTGAATTAGTTAAGTTCATAGAAGATATATCAGTCTATTTACAGCAGGAATGAACAGCAAGTTCAAACTTATGTCCCTGGCACTTCATGTGGATTTGCTGCTGCAGAGTACTTGACTGTTTTGAAGTATGCAGGAGCAGCATGTTGAAACATGCACTGTGTTTGCTGGCAGCCTTCACCTTCTTTTACCACTTGCTATATTAGTCTAGTCAGTGCAGTTCTTATTCACTCTTTAATTTGAAAATTATTTTTTTTCTTCTAGTTCCTGAATTTCTCAGTACCTGAAGACACATACAGCTGTCCTGGGACTTAAGTATTAGAAAACGCTGCTGCTGTATGCTTAGAAGTTCTTTTCAAGTAAACAAAGCTGGAAGCAGTTTTCCTGCCCATTCATCCATAAGTGACATACACTTAAGTGACACCGAACCATTTCTGGTTCTAATCATACTGTCATCATGGCCGGGCTTTGTGAATGAAGATTTGGGAAGGGCTCTACCCACGTTTGTTACAAGCGCGTTGGTGGCTAAAAAGGCCAATACGGGATAGGCATGTCTGGTTGCAAAAGGCACAGCAGAAGGACTCTTTAGGTGGTAAATTCTGCAAGGCACGATTCTTTCTGCGTTGTCTTTTCTCCTCAAGAGTGATCCTGTGTGCTTTCTCAAAGGCATCAGCAGTGTTATAGACGGTGTGCCTCCAGGCCTCCCGGTTGGAGGCCAGAGTAGACCAGTTATGATGATCAATATGGCCAAGGCCGAGATGTTGTTTCAGGGAGTCCTTGTATCTTCTCTTCGGGGCTCCTCTCTTGCGGCAGCCGGAGGCAAGTTCACCATAAAGCAAGATCTTAGGGAGGCAGTGGTCCTTCATCCTGGAGATGTGCCCTGCCCAGCGCAGCTGTGTTCTCATTAACATGGCCTCAACACTTGTGACTGCTGTTTGTTCTAGAACAGATGTATTGGTCGCATAATCTGACCAGTGGATGTTTAGGATTGTACGGAGGCAGCGTTGATGGAAGCGTTCTGGGAGTCACAAGTGGTGGCGGTAGATGACCCATGATTCAGATCTATATAAGAGAGTAGACAGCACTATGGCTCTGTAAACACTGATCTTGGTACTTTTCTTCAAGTGTTTATTTCGCCAAACTCTTTTATGAAGCTTTCCGAAGGCACTGTATGCCTTTGCTAACCTGCTGTCTATCTCTCCGTCAATCTTACCGTCCAAGGAGATGAGGCTACCTAGGTAATTAAACTGCTGGACTGATTTGAGCTCTGATTTGCTGTAACGTTTGTCAAAAGCAAGGATTTAGCTGTAAGGCACCTTTCCAGTGTCCTTGCTCGCTATCTCCAGTAGCAAACTGGTAAGGCATATTCAATCTGTTATGCTCAGCCCTAGCCCTGACACCATGATGCCATAATCATTTGTTTCACACAACTCATCTAAATCTTTACTCTCTCTTCCCACGTAAGAAAAAAAAATAGGTTTCTGGTGTTAGATGTGGGTTCAGCTGGTTTACCTGTTCCTCTCTAATTTACTGAAACTCGTGTGACTTGCTCCACCCTTTATTCTGAAAGAATTAACCACACGTCCAAAGTTGCTTTTTAGATGCATGTTTCAGTTTCGTTATGGTCTTTAGGAATGGAGTTTTCAGCCTGTGTACATTTAATTTAGAACATATTTGACTGAGGCCAGGCTCCCCCAGCAAGGTCAGCAGTCCTCTCTACAGGGAAAAGAGATTTTTTTTTCTATTTTTTATTTCTATTTTTTATTTCTATTTTTTTTTCTATTTCTCTGCAAGACCTGGGAAAAGTCTATAATTGAAAAATACATATTTTATTGTGAACAATGATCTGCATTTAAAAGAACTAATGGTGGTTCTTCATGACTTTGCTTGAAAAGAAATATCACGTGTTTTTCCTGTGGTATTTTATCTTTCTTAAACAAAAAAAATTCACTGAAAGGATATCAGAGCCCAAAGGCATCTCAAAAATATTAAAATATGGAAAAAAAGTAGGTATATCCTAAATATAATTTATCACCATACCAATCCTCTTTTTCTTCAGTGATGCTTCTTAATCTATCTGTAAACATCTCAATCACTGAAAAATTTTAAGTTCTTTTTTCATGCAAAGGAAGCTAACTGCTCTGCAGCTGTCTCTTTGGACCAGCTACTGGATATCTATATAACTATATATCTCACAGAATCAAGTTCCAGTGTATATATGGACATTGTTTTATTCAGAAATAAGATTTTGTAAGACTCCCAGGTATTTTAAACACAGGTTTTATTATATATATAAAAAACATAATTAAACTTTATAAATATATTAATATAAAATTAAAATTATTTATACTTTTATATTAAAATATGATTTCAAACTGTGATTACATATAAAGAGTGGCTAAACTGGTTTAATGTCCACCTACAGGAAGTATTAGGAATGATGTACAACATGAATCCCAGTGTATTGTGCTGGACAAACACTGCATTGTCTCAGTTTAAACTGCTGCTGGTGAAACAGCGCTCCCTGATGTCCAGCGAGCGACTTGGAAGTCTAAAAGTTTCATTTTTCCCGATATTCTTGGATGAATTGTTCAACAACCCTCTAAAAACTGTAGTTAATAATAAGCAAAGTTGAGAATCAGCTAAGTCTATTATATCATGCAGAGGACTTAAGTAAAGTTCTATTTCCTTATTGTCACGGTGTTCAGGCATCAACCTTTCCACATTGATGTTTTTCCACAGTGTTTCCAAGTTGAATCCTTGAATCATCCCCATCTCAACAATCCTACATCAGGCTTCAGACTCCTGCAAGGAAAGAAAGGTGGAGTTCCAGACGTTCTCACAGCTCTTTCTCGTATCTTTAGTTCCCTCAGTCTGAGCCAAGGTGGTGCAGCTCATCTGAATCAGAGCAGAGCCCTCGGTCCTGGCAGGAAGGGGACAGCACACTGGGGGAAGAGAGTGACAATACCTGTTCAATAACTTGATCGTGACAAATTTTTGAATGAAAAGAAAAAAACCTTTTAATATTTTGTTGCAGAACCGCCAGCTCAAAAATTATTTTAGAAAGGGGAGACCTACAGGAGAAACCATACAAACCCTGTAAAGCTCTGTGTGGATAAAGACTTACACTGTAAACCACTTTTTACTGATATAAAGGTATAAAGAATAAGGAAGCATGCACGTCACAATTATCATTGCAGTTATGTTTTCCAGTAGGAGGAAAACAAAAAGAAGTTTGTTTCCCGGTCTGAACAGTTTAGATGGTTATATGGAAGTTTCTGTACCCTGCCTTTCCTCTGTTTTTCACAGTTATCAAATTAACAGCAATTAATTGATGAGTACTTTGAATTCCTTAGATGAAAAGTATTATGCAAAAATAAAGAATAATTTAATGAAGGGTAAGTCAATGTGAACATGTGTATATGAAGAGACAACCTCAAAGAAACAGACTTTTGCCTGACTGATGTATTTGGTATTATCTCCACTCCTCTGCCAAGTTTCCTGATTTCAGCCTGTTTCAAACAGAGATGTTGTTAGTTACTACATTTACCACTTGATATGTCTTTTATCTCCCTATCTGATCAGAAACTTGGTATGTCCTTTCCCTGAATATGCTCACTAACTCAGAGCACCTAAATAATCTAGCAATTTATTAATTAAAGATGAGGAAGGAGAGGCTTCTCTTCTCATTATCATAGCAGATGAGGCCAGTTACACTTTAATCGGCTTGTACAGGAAGAAACAATGAAAATGGATATATTTCTTCCTGGATAAACCTTTAGCTCTTATAACAAAAGGCAACATTAAATTTCACACTGAATCTTGCTAGCAAAGGGAATTTTTCATTCTTATTACATTTTAATAGAATGCCTTAGACTAATTGCACACTACTACACAGATTGCTTTGGTGGAAGCAGGGTGTCCTGCACCCTCTATGTTTGATGTTTAGTTCAATATGTCTTCTCCCTTGTGTCGTGCATCTCCTAGGGAGATGTTTATCATCCTGGGGAGATGTTTTAAATATAGAATCAAAGAATGGTTTGGGTTGGAAGGGACCTTAAAGACCACCCAGTTCCAACCCCCTGCCATGGGCAGGGACACCTCCCACTACCCCAGGTTGCTCAAAGCCCCATCCAACTGGCCTTGGACACTTCCAGGGATGAACGTGTCATCACCAGCTTCTCTGGACAACCTGTTCCAGTGCCTCACCACCCTCACAGCAGAGAATCTCCTCCCAGTATCTAATCTAATCTAATCAAATCTCTTTCAGTTTGGATCCCTTCCCCCTTGACCTGTCACTACACGCCCCTGTAAAAAGCCCCTCTCCGTCTTTCTCGCAGGCTCCCCCCAGGCACTGGAAGGAAGGGAGTAAGGAAGATTTCACAAAGCTGTCGGGCAGCTGAGAGACTAAAGTCAGCCTTAACCACGGCCCGTGGTGGCGAGGACTCCCTCACGCAGCAGCGCCGCCGCCCCCGCTCCCATTGGCTGCCGCGGCGCGGGCGGCAAGCGAAGGGGCGGGAGGTGAGAGCGCCCCGCCGTCCGATTGGCTGGGACGGACGCCTGGCGCGCGCCCATTGGCTGCGAGAGGCGCCACTCCGGGCGCGCGGCGGCGGCTGCGGCGTGAGGGGGAGGCGGCTGAGGGAGGCGGGAACGGAGCGGGAGAGGAGAGGAGAGGGAAGGGAGAGGAAGGGAAGGAAGCCGCCTCGGGCTTTCCCGCGGGGAAACAAAATTACAGCCACAGCTGAGGGCTTTTTCTGTTTATGTGCCAGCCAGCTAAGCCCTGGGGAGTCAGGTAGGCTGCTGTGAGCTGGCCTCAAACAGCCCCATGTGGAGAGACCTTCTGAAGGAGTAAATACATTTAATACCGCCTAAAAATACCTTTCCTCACTCTGCATTTGGTGTCCTCTTGAATTTTGCAGTTACAAGCAGCTCAGGTATGTTTCCTTGGTTGTGCCTTCAGGGTACGCCCAACTTGAGGGAAAAGTTTAATTCCCAATGACTGCAACCAAATGTTAACAAAGGCGCTCAAGACTTGATTTTAATGTTACATGGCTTCATCATGGTTCTGCTGCATTCTATTAATATTCTTTTAAAAAGACGCAATCACAAATTGGAGCAGAGAAACACAGATTTTTTGGTAGATCTAAGTAAGGGTGTGGAGCTATGGGGATCTGACAAACAGCAACTTTTTATGGAAAGGCTCTTTTCCTATTTTTCAAAATTTTGATTGGAAAAAGATTGAAGGCACCTACTGAAAAAAAAAAAAGCTTTATCAAATTAGAACTAAATCGAAGGACTCAACATAGTTGGCTTAGGGCACAAGGCTGCTTAGATAATCAGTACTGATAAAATTGATTTTCCATCACCTGACGTATAAGCTCTACTGAAACGCTTCATGTGAACTAAAGAAATGTAGAGAACCAATGCTCAAACTGACTGTTTTTGTAGTTAATTTCTTCTTCTTTTTTAACAGGAACCTTTACTTACCGAAATGAAACACAATCTGGTGTGTCAGACACCTCCCACTGTCACTGTTCATGTAAAATCGAGTGCATCCAGATCACATCAGCAAAAAAAACTTTATAGACTAAAGAGACCTGCTTTTAAAGACCATCAAGAAAATTGTGAAAAAGGGGTCCCTAGTCAGAAATATAAATGTCCAAAGGGACCATGTCTAGTTATTCAGCGTCAGGAAATGACAGCTTTCTTTAAATTATTTGGTAGGTTAATAATGACAGATACAAATGTATTGACTGAACAGAATGTTTTCTAAGCTCAGTAATTTTGAGAGTGCTTTTTATATGAACACTAATGGCAATTCTTTATCTAAACATATTTTGTTGTTATATTTCGGTGTATAAATATTTAATGCTTAAGTTAAAAATACAAGAAGGGCTACCAAACTGATGAAAAGTATCTTTTTTAAATTACAAATGAAGCCAGGGTAGGTTTGAATACCACCATAGACAATCCAAGCATCTCTTCTTTATTTGTGTCTCTTTCACATAACATTTTGTATTTATTTAATTTAGTGAAGACATTAAATAATAGTGGAAGGTTACACTTGGTTTTTATTCGCCCCTTAAATGCAGAAGTGACTCAGAGAGGTCGTGTTACTTACGGTCCATGTTCACCTACAGTGGTGCTCTGACCACAAATAAACAAGTATTGCCCTGTAAAGGCTGCAAGGTAATCAAGGTGCAGAGATCTCCACAGTCTGTAGTGCATCCAAGGTAACAGTGTGGTACTACCTGGAACCACTGAATGCAGGAAGAAGTGACCCAAATAGAAGAAATACTTGTGATTTGTCACCTTCACTTGCTGTTACTGAGAATGGATGAAATTTGGTCATTAGATTTTCCATCTTGCCTCTATAGTGGTTTGTCTTCTTTTGTCCCTTAAATTTTTTCACGCCTGATCTCCTACTCCCCTCAGTTTCTCTGTTTCCACTGGTGGGTCTAGTTTCTTTCCTTTTATTTGGTTTAATGAAACGACCATCTGTTATTTATTTACAAATACTCTCTAACATAAACAATTCTGGTGTTTGAAATGCTACAACTTTTGCTTGGTGCAGATGATGATCTAATCCAAGACTTCCTTTGGATGGACTGCTGCTGTAAAATTGCAGACAAGGTAAGTGTGTTTCCTTCTTACTTAATAGAAAATACATTGAGAAAGAAATGTGCCCTTAATCACTCGATACTTTAATGCAAATACAGAACATAATTTTTTTCTAATGGATTCATACGGAAGTTTCAAGGAACTCAATTCATGCTTTTGTCCTTGATGAAAATGATGAAATATCTTGGTGCAAGATAAATGTGCTAGTCAATTTAGGAAATAAGGTGCTGAAATAACACATTGACACTTCATTTTACATTTTAAAACAGTATCTCTTGGCAATGACTTTTGTTTATTTCAAGAGGGCTAACTTCACAACAAGTGAGCATACCAGAATTAACTTCTTCGTTGCTCTGTAAGTACTTTTAAATTATCTGGTTTTATTAGGATAAACTTCGCACTCTTTTATTTCTTTATGACACTGATCATTATGATAAGTGATAAGACTTCTTTGATGTGCAGTTGTTTCTGTCCTATATGAAGTATAGAAACATAAGCAACCTGATCTAGGGGCTGGCAGGGGGAACTAGATGGTCTTTAAGGTCCCTTCCAACCCAAACCATTCTATGGTTCTGTGATAATCTACATACTGTACCTAAATAGTGCAAATTCAACATTCTCCCTCTGATGGAACAAGCTTGAGCAGCAGAGAGGGGATTTTGCATTGCTGTAGTGATACATAGTTAAAATAAATTAAAAAAAACAAACCTGAATCTGTGAACTTTGTAAAGCTTTACAACAAATATATGCAAGACAATACATGGCAACATATACATGGCTCACAGTTCCTGTTATAAGACATATTCCATATCTTTGCCAGCCTTTAAGGCATTTGTGGCAGAACATTTCACCATGATTTGCATCTCAGGGGTAACTTTTTATTAAAGTTTGTCACCATGATTTAATGTAAAAATGTTGCTAGAGAATTTCTGAGAAGTCTTTTGAACAGCTGTAAAATGTCTGTACTTTGAAACAGAGGAGCAATCTGTCCTCTGTCTTTCCCAAGCCTACGTAATCCCTCCATATTTGGCTATACCTACAGGCATATCTATCTATCTATCTATCTATCATCTATCTATCTATCTATCTATCATCTATCTATCTATCTATCTAATCAATCAATCTATCTATCTAATCAATCTACCTATCTATCTAATCAATCAATCTATCTAATCAATCTATCATCTATCTATCTATCTATCTATCATCCATCTATCTATCATCTATCTATCTATCATCTAT
>NW_020884931.1:2701206-2701326 GCF_003945725.1 Corapipo altera
TCTATCATCCATCTATCTGTCATCTATCTATTTATCATCCATCTATCATCTATCTATCATCTATCTATCATCTATCTATCTATCTATCTATCATCTATCTATCTATCTATCATCTATCTA